>NW_028318031.1:5367222-5679444 GCF_062004578.1 Staurois parvus | reverse complement strand
GTACTGCCTATGGGCAGTTCTAGCTTGTTACTAAACCCACAACAATAAAATCAGTCTGTATATGCAGTAAAGCATGCTTCTTATACTCACTGTGGGACCTAAGGGGTTAATTGTGCATTGTGTAAAAAGGCAGTTTGATCCTTTCTTCTGTTCCTCCCCTTTTTCAGGTGATCACCTCTTATCTCCTGAGAAAACAGACTGAACTGTAGGCATTTGCAATGCTCAGTTTTGTGGGTATTGCTAGAGGCTTTTTTTTTTTTTTTTTCTCTTGAGTGCATGTGATCAGCACAGGGCCAATCTGCACTGTCCAGACAGGGGTCAGGTGTTTTGCATCCTCCTAGAGCAGAAAAAGAAATCTCCTACAAGCTTTAGCTAGTGCTGGACACAGAAGTCACAAGACTATGTGCTTCTGATGAGAGAGGGTATTTAGCACTTTATATTTACTAAAATAGGTGCACTTCATGTTGTGTACTGTGGGAGACCAGATAATAGTGGTTGCAGGATCCTGGGTTTAGTAACACCTTAAGATTCGCTAGAATCGATTCAATCCTGCAGCTGTCTCCTGCTGGCTCTACACCAAGAACTAATCGATCAAAGACTGCTGATCGCTCAGTTCTTGGTCTTCAGTGAGCAGAGAGTCTGTGACTGTCAATCACCAGCTCTGTTCTGCCCCCCTTCCCCCCAGTGCTCACTGGAGTGCTAGACTTTGGAGGGTGCAGGAGCAGCTTGCTCAGGCTCTCAGCAGATCCTGCTTTTTTTGTCTTGTGTGGTGTTTGTGGTTTTTTTTTTTTTTTTTTTTTTTACCACTACTCCCCCTTTTAAGAACCCAGTCCTGCAAGGTCTGGGGATCAAAGTCTGCCAAATCCTCAGATAAGCAGCTTTCTGCATGAAGGTATGCTCCACCTTCCAAAGTGGGAGGTGCTTGTCAACATTTTGTAAACTCTTGGACAGCTTGCATCTCATATGAATAGGTGCAGCAGGCAGTATCCCAGGGCTACAATGGTAGTTTGTGCTCCCTCTCAGATCTTCCAGACCGAGGGATCATTGCCCCAGTTCCTGTGGCAGAGTTGTTTCCAGCATTTCACACCCAACATGTTTACTGTTTCCATAGTCCTGCTCTGGGCAGGAGTTCACATTCCAGCCTTGTCTGTTGTGTACATCTCTGGTGTCGACAATTGGCAGCTGATTGCTGGCTCAGGATGACATGCTGGCCTACTAAGAATCCTGGCAGTCACTACATAGGCCTTTCCGGGTTGTCCAGATATTGTCCATCCTGCTTGATTGCTGACTTGACAGCATGGATTTTGAAGCTCAGGTTCTGAGAGATGGGGGAATCTGATCAGATTCCTACGATTTTAAAAGATTGGCAATCTACTTCCAGCAAGCTTTATGATTGGATATGGAGGGCATACTTGGTGAAAATCCTGGAGCTTCCACCCCAAGTTTCTCCATGGGATGAATACTGATTTCTGCCCTTGCCATCTATTATGCCAATGCCCTCTCAATCCTTAAAGTGTTCACCTTTACCAGAGGCCTGCCTATGCAGATAAGGGGTGTCTGGATAACAAACTGTGTCTCTGCTATAGGTGTAGGTAGGCAATTTATGTACCTCCTTGAAGCCTGACTGGAATACTCCCAGGACATTGCTAAGTAAGGCCTGGTCATTACTGTTCACCCCCACCATTGGAGTGGGCTCTTTCTATGACTCAAATCCCCTTGCTCTCTCTCCCCTGATGCAGTATCTGAGTTCAGCATCTGAGAGCTCACTCCTGTGAAGGTGAACAGTAATAACTAGGCTTCACCTAGCAATGCCCTGGGAGATTTCCAGTCAGGCTTCATGAGAGATGTAAATGGCCTACACCTATAGCAAGGACGATATTCAACTTTAGTCGGAGCTGCACAGTTCTTTATCTACAGACACCCCTTATCTACATAAACAGCTTTTTGGTAAAGGTGAACTATCCCTTTAAGACTTTTTTGGTACAGTAAATCTCCCATGTAGTGTCTCCTTTTTTTGTTACCTTGTGACAGATCTGCATCTGGTTCCCTCTGCTTCAGAATCTGCCGTTTTGAACCTGTTCGACATTTCAATTTGGCACCCATAACATGGAATTCCTTGTAGCCATCACCTCTGAGTTGCGTCTGAGCTGCAGTTTTACTGCAAAAACTAAGGCATGCTTGTGGTAGGAGGGGTTATGCTGTGTGCTCCATTGTCTTTGTAAGCAGCTGTATAACCCAAAGAGATTTCCTTTTTTCCCTCAATGACCTCCTAATAAGTATTTTAGCAGTCCGACAGTCCCATTTGGTTCTCTGGTGGTAATGTTTTTGATTGTGTTTTTTTTTTTTGTTTTGTTTTGTTTTTTCTTTAGGATAACAAGCCTTATGCTTATCTTGGAACCCAAAAAGATACTTTTGAGAATTTTCAAAAGCTGGTTAATGTTGATAGTATGTGCAGAGCTGTTGCAAATCTTGCCACCCAAATTATTCTGCGCCTGACACATGACCACAAGCTGCCGCTGGACTTCGTTAAATACAAAGAGGATTTGCTTAGAATTTCCATCAATCTAAAAGATAAAAGAGCCGATATAAATGTAAGAAACTCCATATCTATGTTTTTTTCTTGTAATTGTTGTGTGTTTTGTTTTATTGAATATGTTGTATTTTGGTTGTAAATACCACAGTGTAATTAAAGGCAACATGTTTTATTTTTACTTTCTAGTTTTTGATAGAGTGGAGATGGATTACATCACCTGTCAGGTTTTTATTGCTGTTTGTGCCCCTGTTGATGCGATTCACCCTCTTTTTGTCTGGTTTACCATCACTGAAATTAAAACAAAAACCCAGATTTTGTGTTGTCCCCAGAACAAGTAAATGGACATTTTCCAGTGGGGACACTAGTTCTGGAGACCTGGGGGTCCCCAAGGAATTTCCCTTGCTTTGCATGGATTTCCTCTCACTTCCTGTTTGGTAGGAACAGGAAGTGAAGGAAAATCCGATGCCAAAAAAAATCTGCAGGTCATAACCCTCCCTTTTCTTGATCCAAAATTATTAAAGTAGAACCATAGGCTTTCTTTTTTTTTTTTTTTTTTTTTTAAAAGGTTCAATCAATGGTCACCTGCCTCAATGTTTAGCAGCCCAGAGTCCTACACTACTGGCTCTCCAAAATATGTGCAACTGTGTGTTGCTGCATGATCAGTAAATTTTCAGATTTAAGCTCAACACATCACAATCCGTAAAATCTTTTTTAGATCTACCAACTATGTAGTAGTACTATGTAGGTCCTCATTCTACTGTACATGGAGCTGTGACCATTTTTAATTTCTGGAATGCCTGTGGTGTAGCACTGTGGTGGGGAGTCACACAGCCATTAGTACTCTAGCGTGTTCCAACTTAAACTTGCCTGGGTTGCCCACCAATTGAGTTGACAGTCTTTACGGAGTACTAGAAAAAATAACTCTTGTGTGCGTTGCACTGTTGCTGGTAAATGAGTGACTAGAATCTGAAGCAGTGGATTACCATCACATTTTATTAGCAAAATGGCCAAAGTATGAGTGAAACTTTAGACCTGTGACAAAAGGCATAGGGTGAACATTCCATGAAGAAATCAAGCGTTTTTGAATGGCAGAGGTGGTTTAAGGAGGGGCGGGAAAATGTCCACGATGAAGTTCAAAGGACTGAGTGCGTGAATGATGGCAGAATTAAACATGAACAGGGAAACTGTGTGGCAGATTTTTTTTTTTTTTTTTTTTTTTGCGAAGTATTAGGGATATGTGGGAAAAAATGCTGTAAATTTAAAATGGCTTTCAGAAATAGAAGTGTTTTTTATCAATTCACAAAATGGGAAGTAAAGAGGTCAAAATCAATATTTGATGTGACCACACGTTGCCTTCAAAATGCCTTCAATTCTTCTAGGTTTTTGAAGGAACTTGGCTGGTATGTTGGTCCAAACATCTTGGCAAACTAACCACAGATCTTCTGTGGATGTAGGCTGCCTCAAATTTTTCAGTCTCCATGTAATCCCAGACAGACATTATATTGATGAGGGCTCTGTGGGAACTTTTAGGACTTTTGTTCTTACACTGAATATTCTTAACCACTTGCCCTATTTACCCCCTTTCCTGACCGGCCATTTTTTTTTTTTTTTTTTTTTCTGTGATACGGTGCTGCGCCCAAATGAAATGTACATCCTATTCTCTCTCTCTCCCCCCCCCCCCCCCAGTTGCTTTTTCTGTGGTATTTGATCGCCTGTATGGGTGTGTTTTTTTTTTTTTTTGTTTTTTTTTGTTTTTTTTTTTTGTTATTGTTTTTTCCCCCCGCTATAAACAATTTGAGAAATTTTTGAGAAAAAAAACTGTTATTACACGTCATTTAAAAAAATCAAATTTAGGCCAAGATGTATTCTGCTACATGTCTTTGCTAAAAAAAAGTCCCAATTTGTGTAAATTAATTTTGGTTTATTTTTTTAGCGTTTACAAATGGCAGTGTGTGTATATATACTGAAATTTTCTTTTGTTACTAGTAATGGCAGCGATCAGCGACTTATTGCGGGACTGCAGCATGCATTCTGACACTGGGGGGAACTGACATCCCCAGTGACACCAATACAGAGATCAGTGCTAATAAAAAGCATTGACACTGTACTAACGACACTGGGCTGGAAGGGGTTAACCTGTGGGGTGATCAAAGGGTTAACTGTACTCTCTATGCTTCACGCTGTAAGCACACTGCTTTGTATGGCTCTGCTATACAGAGCCATACAAAGCAGTGTGCAGGAGCTGGCAGGGGAGAGATCTGTATTTATGCACAGGTCTTTCCCCCGTCGATAATACTTAAAGATCGCCAGGCGCCAGCGGGGAATCGCTGGCCGGGACCTGGTGATTAACAGCCAAGGCTGTGTATATACGTGATTTTGCGCACCCGTGCCACCCTGCAGCAGTATTTCTGCTATAGTTTGACGAGGAAGTGTTAATGACCATGGCTGTATGTTTGTGGTGGTTGTTCTGATGTGGAATATATTTGCAGCCAATCACACGCCTCCCTGATGGATAAGTATCTGCCTGTGTTTTGCAACATTAAGGACATTAAGGACACTATTTATCCTGACCAAGTCTCCAACTCTGTTTTGCAGAAATGCAGCTTCAAACTTGCAAGGAACCTTCCACCATGCTTCAGTGTTGCCTGCAGACATTTATTATTGTACTGCTTTCCAGCCCTTCATGATCAAATAGCCTTTTGTTTTAGCCAGATATTTGAAATTTTGACTCGGTCCAGAGCACCTGCCATTTTTCTACACCCCAGTTACTATGGCTTCCTGCTTAGGACATGGAAACAAGGTTAAGTACCTCAACTATGCAGGTAAACAAAGGAACTGGGGTACAGAAAATGGCAGCTGGTGCCTTGGCCTAATGTGTCAAATTTTGAAATATTTGGCTGTAGCAAAAGACTGTTTTATTAAGGAAGGGCTGGAGAGCGGTACAATTATCAAGTGTCTGCAGGCAGCAGTGAAACATTGGTGGAGATTTCTTGCAAGTTTGGGCCTGTGTTTCTGCACATGGAGTTGGAGATTTGGTAATTATTGGTGTCCTCAATTCTGATAAATACAGGCAGATACTTACTTATCCATTATGCCATACCATCTGGTAGGCATGTGATTTGGCCCCAAATTTTATTTTGCAGCAGGACAATGAAGATGGTTGTTAATGATATTGGCTCCATCGTTGGGATCAATGTAAAGAACAAGGGGTCCTGGAAGTGATGGTTTGGCTCCCACAGAGCCCTGATCTCCACATCCATTGAGTCTGTCTGGGATTACATGAGACCGCCTACATCCACAGATGATCTGTGGTTAGTTCTCGAAGGATGTACCTGCTGAGGTCCTTTTTTATTATACTGTGTGCAAGTGTACCTAGTAGACTTCTGTTTTGAAGGCAAAGGGTGGTCACAAACACCTCACATTTAATATTTTTTTATCTTTTCATGTGACAACACTGAAGAAATGACACTTTGCTACAATGTAGAGTAGTGAGTGTACAGCTTGTATAACAGTGTAAATTTGCTGTCGCCTCAAAATAACTCAACATACAGCCATTAATGTCTAAACCGCTGGCAGCAAAAGTGAGTACACCCCTATGTGAAAATGTCCACATTAGGCCCAAAGTGCCATTATTTTCCAGCACTGCCTTAACCCCCTTGGGCATGGAGTTCACCAGGGTTTCACAGGATAATGGACTACTTTACAGTGTAGCGAAGTGTAATTTCTTCAGTGTCGTCACATGAAAAGATTTTGTGAGCTCTTTGCTTTTACCCATCAGACTATGATTTTCGTGTGACACCTTGGTAATGAGACTTCTTTTTTTTTTTTTTTTTTTAATAGGTCATCAGTTGACCAAAGCAGCTGATATTTGATCGATTTCAGCTGCTTTCCATGCCTTTTTTGCACCTCCCTTCATGTGTTCTATTTTTTTTTTCCTGTGTCATTCCTTTTTATTACACATAACTTAATTTCTGAACTTATTTGTTTGAGTTTCTTTTTATGTATGGATTGCATGGGTTGTTACTGACGTGGTGACCATTTTCATATCAATAGCACCTTTTAGAAATGTATATTCGTGTGTGTGTGTGTGTGTGTGTGTGTGTGTGTGTGTGTGTGTGTCTCAAAACATTTAAAGGAACACTTTGAAAACGCATCAGATCTCAATGGGGAAAATATCATGCTGGATATCTATACTGATATGGAGTGTGAACGTAAGGATGCCCCATTGTAGATTGATAATTTTAATTTCCATCAGAAGACTGAATTCAAAGAAGCACCGAAAATCAAAGTGAAAAAATGATGCAGCAGGCTAGTCCATTTTTGCTAAAATTTAATTGCAGCATCTCAAAATGTTACTCTATAGTTTTTTGCATTTCCCCACGTGCTTGTATGCATGCCTGACAACGTTGGGGCATGCTCATAATGAGATGATTGATGGATTCCTGGGGTATTTCCCCTTCAGATCTGGACCAGGGCATGAATGGGCTCCTGGACAGTCTGAGGAGAAAAAATGTCATTGGCCTCCACCTGTAAACCATTTCTGTTTTGGGGGTTGTCTCATGTTGCCCATCTAGTGCACCTGTTAATCAGTTTCAGCTGCTTTGGTGTTAATGAAATTAACAGCCCCCTCTGTTACGTAACTGACCAGATCAATATCCCAAGAGTTTAATTGACTTGATGCGATACTCTTGATTTAAAAGGTGTTCCCTTTTTTGAAATTTTTTTTTTTTGTATAATTGTACGTTCACATCAGTGCTAGCCCTTGAGCTCAGTCTGAGGTCCCTAACTCGCATTCGTACATACACATAGGAGCTGGGTATGAGGTTGTCAGGAGGAGGCAGTACATGATTCTTCCCAACAAAGCGCTATGAAGGGGGTCTGACCTCTGAAGTAAAGGTAGGCTGTGTTCCCAGGTAGAATACAAGAAAGAAAACTGACCGTTCTGTGATGCTTGTGCTTTTTGCCCTGGTGTGGTCAGGTTGCAAAGATGTCTAGATTCTCCTCTTTCCTGCATGCCAACATTGCCTACGCTTTGCTGTGGGAGACCGACACTTTCAGTCTGTTGTTCTGCCATGTCTCCTCTCTCCTCTTCAAAGAGTGCTAGTTCCAGTCCTAGCACTGTTCAGATCCTGAAGCATCCAGGTCATGGGGATATCTGGCTGACCCTTTGCCAATAGATTCCTCAGCCAAGGTCCTGTCTTAACATACAAAAATTATCCTTCAGCTATACAAAAGTCTGAAAACTTTTTTGATCAACTTCAGCAAGTTTGCCCTTTGGCCTTCCCACTTCCTGGAGTACTTGTGGCTGATCTCAGCTCAGGACACAGCCCACGCTAAGATTTTCCTTCCTTCCATGAAAAAAATTGTTTCTGAGATCCAGCTTTTGGACTCTGTCAACCAGATATCCCTCTACTCTTCACCATGAGGCTCAGAACCCTCATGCAGACCTCCTTGGAGACGGTTTCCTTTATTCTGTTCCATTTAAGAGCTTTGCAGTTCAACATTCTTGCAATGAGGGACTAGCAGATCCCTACTGTGGATGCTCCCCATCAGCATTCTGGAACTGAAAGCAGCAAGACTGACTTGACCCCTCTCCTGCACAGTCACCCAGCAAGGGTGTAGTTGGACAGCGCCATGGCTGTGGCTTACACCATCAAGGGGGTACCGGAAGCCTTGAAAGAAGGAAACCTTATTCTCTCTTGGGTGGAGGACCATATTTTAACACTCCACTATCCACATACCAGGAATGGAAAATTGGCAAGCTGACTTTTTGGGTTGGCAACACTTGGTCTCAAAGGAGAGGTCTTGTCAGAAATCGGTCCTGAGCACTATTGCCAATACACACATTCGTGAGAGTGGTTGCAGAGTAAGGGGGTTCTGTAGCGACCTTTGGCAGGAAACCGGAACAACTCGGATCTTTTTTTATGGCGTTTTCTGGTGTGCTGGCGACATATTCCTTGCTCTACCATTTTTTTTTTTTTTTTTTATTGAATGATCACAGCAAAGGATAGTGACATTTCTGAGCCATGCAGTACCTCTTCAGAAAGACGTCACATGCCTGATGAGGTCCTGCATGGCTCCCAAACATTGCTATCTTTTTACTATTTGTGATAGTTCAATAGGATGTTGGACCCTTTTTATGGCATTCCCTGGTGTGCTGACATATATTTCTTGATTGTCTGTCAGAAATGGGAACACTGGATGTGGACACTTCCTCTAGATTCAACATGAAGCTGGCTGGACAGGTTTGTGTCCAGGTCCTTTGTGGTGGAAGACATAGTGACTCCTTGGTCCCCATTCAGACATGTATGCTGGTAAAGCTTCTCCCACTAGGCTGCATAAATTGTTTATCTGTTGCATAGAGAAAATGACAGTGCATTTTTTATTTTACCAAATTTTAAAGCTGAACACCAATTTAACCTTCAGTTGTATGTGCCCATTTTCTTTACCAAAATTGCTTGATTTCATTGTACACTGAGCTTCTCGTGATGTGCATTAGCAGCTGCAGCAAATGGCAATCTGCCTTGTTTCCTGGCTGGAGGGCATCTAATCTGCCCCTTTCACTGGATTTAACTTTTCAATCGTGCTCAGGTGTCACAAGTTTATCAGGATGGTCTGCATGCAAATGAAGGTGCTTTGGAATGTTCACCAGCTATATCCACTCAAGGTATTTTGATATCTGCATAACCCCTCTAAAGTGCCCTCATGACGGATTCAAACAGTGGGAGAAGTACTGGGGCAGGGTGCTGTGATGGTTCAGGAAGCTACAGTCAGGTCCATAAATATTGGGACATCGACACAATTCTAACATTTTTGGCTCTATACACCACCACAATGGATTTGAAATGAAACGAACAAGATGTGCTTTAACTGCAGACTGTCGGCTTTAATTTGAGGGTATTTACATCCAAATCAGGTGAATGGTGTAGGAATTACAACAGTTTGCATATGTGCCTACCACTTGTTAAGGGACCAAAAGTAATGGGACAATTGGCTTCTCAGCTGTTCCATGGCCCGGTGTGTTTTTATTCCCTCATTATCCCAATTACAATGAGCAGATAAAAGGTCCAGAGTTCATTTCAAGTGTGCTATTTGCATTTGGAATCTGTTGTTGTCAACTCTCAAGATGAGATCCAAAGAGCTGTAACTATCCGTGAAGCAAGCCATCATTAGGCTGAAAAAACAAAACAAACCCATCAGAGAGATAGTAAAAACATTAGGCGTGGCCAAAACAACTGTTTGGAACATTCTTAGAAGGAACGCACCGGTTAGCTCAGCAACACCAAAAGACCCGGAAGACCATGGAAAACAACTGTGGTGGATGACCGAAGAATTCTTTCCCTGGTGAAGAAAACACCCTTCACAACAGTTGGCCAGATCAAGAACACTCTCCAGGAGGTAGGTGTATGTGTCAAAGTCAACAATCAAGAGAAGACTTCACCAGAGTGAATACAGAGGGTTCACCACAAGATGGAAACCATTGGTGAGCCTCAAAAACAGGAAGGCCAGATTAGAGTTTGCCAAACGACATCTAAAAAAGCCTTCACAGTTCTGGAACAACATCCTATGGACAGATGAGACAAAGATCAACTTGTACCAGAGTGATGGGAAGAGAAGAGTATGGAGAAGGAAAGGAACTGCTCATGATGCTAAGCATACCACCTCATCAGTGAAGCATGGTGGTGGTAGTGTCATGGCGTGGGCATGTATGGCTGCCAATGGAACTGCTTCTCTTGTATTTATTGATGATGTGACTGCTGACAAAAGCAGCAGGATGAATTCTGAAGTGTTTCGGGCAATATCTGCTCATATTCAGCCAAATGCTTCAGAACTCATTGGACGCCGCTTCACAGTGCAGATGGACAATGACCCAAAGCATACTGCAAAAGCAACCAAAGAGTTTTTTAAGGGAAAGAAGTGGAATGTTATGCAATGGCCAAGTCAATCACCTGACCTGAATCCGATTGAGCATGCATTTCACTTGCTGAAGACAAAACTGAAGGGAAAATGCCCCAAGAACAAGCAGGAACTGAAGACAGTTGCAGTAGAGGCCAGGCAGAGCATCACCAGGGATGAAACCCAGCGTCTGGTGATGTCTATGCGTTCCAGACTTCAGGCTGTAATTGACTGCAAAGGATTTGCAACCAAGTATTGCAAAGTGAAAGTTTGATTTATGATTATTATTCTGTCCCATTACTTTTGGTCCCTTAACAAGTGGGAGGCACATATGCAAACTGTTGTAATTCCTACACCGTTCACCTGATTTGGATGTAAATACCCTCAAATTAAAGCTGACAGTCTGCAGTTAAAGCACATCTTGTTCGTTTCATTTCAAATCCATTGTGGTGGTGTATAGAGCCAAAAATGTTAGAATTGTGTGGATGTCCCAATATTTATGGACCTGACTGTATGTACAGCATTCTGGCAGCCCCTCCCACCAGCCATAATCTGTGTGCATTGCATAGAAAGAGAATGCACTCTTCCCAGGTGAAATATAAGCAGATGTGTACCTTGTGTAGACAGATGCTTTCAGTCATTGACATAAATTGTAAGTGTATTTCCACATCTAGGAGAGATGGCTACACTGTACATCCACCAATAGTAATGATTGGTATGCTGTAGTTTCTTGCGTACCCGTTTTGCACATACAGGTGGGTACTTGGGGAAGTCCTTATGTTGCATACATGCTTTTGATTATTTATTTTTAACCTTGCAGGGATTGGGTCTGTCCTTAGATTGGATAAACTCTGCTTCAGGTGACTTTGGAAGAGCAGCTACCACTCTAAAGAGTAACTTTGATGCATCGGATCCTGAAAACAAGCCTTTCCTCCGCTCTCTTAATGACCGCGTTATGAAGGTAGATGTGTGTGTTATTAAAAAAAAAAAAAGTGTTTTGCTAATGGCCTTTGTGTGCGTTAACTCTGCTAGTGCAACTTACACTCCCCTCCCCCCAGACTGACAATATTGCTGTCTGCTGTGCACAATTGTGCTCCTTCTTTCAGAGTGAGGGCACTCTAATACAGGATGTTTCACTGGCCGTATCTCCAGGTGAAAACAGAGCAGGGGAAAAAGCCTGAAAAATAATGCAACCACCATTTGATTGAACTGCTATATAGTACATTTCTGGTTTACAGTTTTCCACACCACGTTTAGTTTTAAAAAAAAAAAAAAAATAGCCTTTTCAACTACTTTTTTAAAGGTCATGAAAATCTGGAGATCATCTTTAATGTGTATTACAATGTGGTTATGGTCTGGAAGATAATGCCTATGGAGAAAGTGGTGGCTGTGATTTCTGGCATTCTAATAAATATTTTGCCTTCTCTGGCTCTGTGCTTCTGAGACCATCCAAGAACAAGTATGCAGCTGAGTCATAATTTGTAATCTTAAGATAGCGGAGGACAAAGAATCAGTATTACAGCCGGGCAACTGACGTTCTCAGAGGATGTCGGCAATGGAAGTTTATCGTAACAGGATTACTTTGGTAGTAATGACCAGTGGAATTGTTTGTACTTTGACTCAAATAGAAACTTAAATGTAAATATTCCTTTTTTTTTCTGTCTGCAGGTTGAGCACTCCCTGCTGTCTCCCTACGTCTCCCCAAAAGACAGTCCATTTCGGCATATACTGTATGGCTATGGTAATCACACGGTTGAAGCCCTAAACAAACACCTAAGTCTGCTAAGGAATGAAACCCTGTTTGACAAAGATGTCTTTAAAAACCAGTTGGCTCTCTTGACTTGGACTGTCCAGGGGGCTGCAAATGCACTTGCTGGAGAGATTTGGGAGATACATAATGGGTTCTAAGATGTATTATGTAAACGTTAAGTTATTTATGGGCGTAACATATGAGACTTCTACTTGCATTGTATAGTAGGCACCTCACATCTGTTTCCTGGAGAGCCCTACCTTTTGGGTTGTGCTATAGACAAATAGAAGCCAGTGCCTGTGGTTATGGACTCTGGCCCATCCCTTCTCTGCTCACCCCATCCCATCTCATCCGATCCCATCGCCACAGTGTTGATTCAGTGAGATTTGCCAATAGTGAAGTGTGAAGAGGTTGGGCCAGAGCCTTAACGGGAGCTGCTCATTTGAATAGCTATGTACCCCTAGTTTGGGCCTTGCGTATACTCTACACTAAAGCACAGTAGATGTACAGTCTTGTGTAAGTGGCAGCCTCATATGTGTTTCATGCCCATAGGATTGTTTTAAATTTTAAGCACTTAACTGTTATATCTTTCCACAAGTGGCTGTGCCCAGCTTTTGATTTACCTCTTGGCAGGCCCTTTAACCAATTGATACTTCTCGCCTTATTTCTGGAAACCTTGTACTATGAGGAAAAAAATGGTCATTAGCCATTGTGGCAATTGACCCCTGCCAGGTGGTTTACTTTTCTATTACATTGGGTGGTTTGCATAGTCTTTCTTCATTGTTTTGTGAAAATATGCTGCTAGAACAGGTCTGATTTGCTGAGAAAGCGAACATCCCAGCGTGGAATGTTGTGTGTTTTTTTTTTTTTTTTTTTAAGGCAGATTATAGCCATCATTTGGTAACTTCTAGCTTGCTATTCACCACCAAAACTGTTTTACTTGACCCAATATCTGTTTAAAGAATGTGCTGCAGATGCAATGTTCCTTTTTGAATTTTGCACAAAATAGCAAAGGCCTTGCACAACCTACCTTCAGCTGACTATACATTACTTGGTTATTGTTTTGTAAGCAGGAGTCTTTAGTAAATATGAGCTGCTAAGTGAGGCCTTTGCCCTACTGTATTTCATATGGAGCTTGTGTAAATAGGACACGTCTAGTTTTTAGTGACTCAGTATGCAGCCTTGTAGACTGGGAAGGGGGTATGGGATAATTCTTGGTCAAATGTTCATATAGTTCAACTCAGAAGTGGAAAGCAATCAAGCATAGTAGTCTGACCAAGTGAGTAAACGGATCTGTTCGATCAGTATAAATAAAATGAAAGCACCATATACAATCACACAGTGAAGCAGATATATGCAAACTGGAATAAGGATGTCTTGTCCATAGTCACCAATCCATTTTGTCTTGTATTAATCAGAAAATAAGACTAAGAAGCAGATTTGTTTTCAGCAACTGCTTCACTTTTCTCTGGGTTTCTTGCTGCAAAACTAATATATTGCCCCCCTCATTCTTTGTGTTTTTATGAAAAAGCCATATGTCAAGCTTTTTCTGCACCAAATGGGTTATGTTTGGCAATACATTAGCTGCCATGCTTCATATGCCAAAATGTAACATTTTAGTTTTCCACTCAGGAATAATGCAGTAATATGTACTTTTTTTTGTTTGTTTGTTTTTTCTTTGTAACAGAATACCATCCATTTGTGTTTGTTGTGAACATTTTAGTAGCTGCTAGTGAAGGGAAAACCCTGTCTCTGTAAAGGACCAGTGTTTTACTGTCTTCACAGATTAGTACAATTGAGTCATTACTTCACAAGAGTTTATTCTACCCACCTGCTACCTGGAATAGAAATGGTTTTGATATCAATATTGCCCAGTCCTGCAGTGCAGGATCACTTGTTTAATGTTGATTGGATGAAAGCTAGCAGGATTCCTCTCGCACTGAATAACGGCACACTTATTTATTTATGAGTGACAGAGATCACTATAAATAGTATTAATTTTGTTATTGTAATTATCGGAAGCAGTGCCTTCCATAATTGACGGTTATACTGTCGGATTTTTTTTACTTCTGAAAATTAAGAGCAGCATCTGCTTAACTTGAACGTGCTACTGGAACTTCTGCTGTCCACACAATGGGTGCAACCAACTTCAATAGTCTGAGCTACAGAGAATAGATTGCACGTTTATTCACAATAGATGGTGTATCAAAATTAAAGTGCATACACACTTGTCTGCCTTTCAACATAGCGGAGTTATATCTTGCACAGTTGATGAAGGGTGATAGGATACATAAGTACTACTGATTTGTACATTGGTCTTTGAATTACAAAGCACAGCTTGCTGTGACTGCACAGCTGGCCTACTGTATCTTGTAAAGTGCTGGTACAGAGTTTGTTGGATTAAAAGCTATATTATGTGACAGGCTTTATATGCCTTAAAGCAGAATTTCCAGTAAATTTTATACTATATCATTAAATAGTTGACATTATCGGGAGCAGTGTCTTCCATAATGGATTGTGAAACATTTGGTAGTTTTTGCCTACCACTGTATTATATCGGGGGCAGTGTTCCCTCATATGTTACACTACAGGTGTAGTTAATTATCGGGAACAGTGTTTCCCATAATTGATTTTTTAGGATAAATGCTTAATGTTTTCTTTTTAGTGTTTTTTTTTTTTTTTTTTTTTTTCTTAGCTTTGTCAGCCCAGAATTACTCTTATTAAATCCTTTATCAATACTGCAATGGGAGTTTAGAGGTTTTCCATTAGACAGTTTGTTCCATAAATGCAGCTTGTTGTAGCGGTCTTACAAAACCCTCAGCTTTCAAAGTTGCATAGAGCAACAAAATAATTAGTGTTTGAAGCCGCCAGGGCATATACTATGGTCTTACATCTGATTTGTGCAATTTTTGCTTTTCTTGGACAGTGAGTGAACACTTTTTTTCTAGATGGTCAGTAGTCTGCAACTAAACATTTGCATACCAAACATCAAAGTGTCCACTGGAGCACTCTATAATATCTTTTTAAAAAGCATCTGAGGACATTAGGCATACATGACCCAGATCCATGAGCATTTACTGATGCATCTGGACCTTGCTTTGTAACAAGTGTGCCTACTCCTAGACAGTAAAGATTCTGAGTCTCTCATGCCATTCAGTTTGAAAGCTGTTTTGTAAGATTCTCAACCATTGAGGGTCATTGCTGCTGTATTTTAATGTTGAACCTCTTTACATTTAATGTGGATTTGTGATTCCTTGGGTGTACCTTCCAGGACAGCCAGTTGAAACTAGGGTTGTCCTTGTAAAGCAGCATGAAATCTGTAGATCTAGTATAGTTACAAATCATGCAAGCACTTAAACCTTTTATAGGAAATTTTCCTGTGTACAAGCACTTACTCTTTATTGTCAGCTATTTACAACCCTCCAATCACATTGTATTCTTTAAACTTTACATTCTCCAGGTATAGATTGTATGAAAACTAGTGATTTTTGCCTAATATTTTTCCTGATATCTATGCCTTTTTTTTTGTTTTGTTTTAGTGACCTTTTTGTTTGTAGCTTTTTGCAACAGAAGGCTTTCATGTTTATAACTGATGGAGAAAACTGCAGTACCTACATTGGTCCATGTCTTTTTAGATGTGTTTAAATGTAGTTGAAGGGAGATTGTCAGGATAAATATAGATGCTGCCACTGAACACTTGTAGGTCTTTTTACACTAAAGCTACAAGTAAAATCTCAGCGCACACATAAATATCATACTATGATATATAAAGGTATATAGTCTTCACATGCAGTTTTATCATCTCCCTACCTGGTCTGGCAAGAACTAGGCTGTATTGTCATCTTTTTGGCACCCTGTTCTTTAGCCCATATTTCACTTGGCCCTGCAAAAGGGAATATTGGTTCTAATGTAATGTGGCACTGAAAGGTTAAACAATGCTGGACAGTGAGAAATCTAGATTGGACAAACATGTTAAATTCAACTTCAGTCAACGATTTGTTCATGCAGTGTCCAGGGACTTGGAAGTGCCTAGTTTTGCCTAGTTTATAGGTCAAGAATGCATATTTTGGTGTCAGTGGCTCCCAATGTAAACCTTTCAGCCATTTTTAACATTTTAAAAATTAAAGGTCTCGTCTATTACTACACATCAGAAGATGCCTCTCCTTTTGTTGGCCATAATGCATAAAAGTTTGCAGCCATAAAACCTCCCCTCTGTACTTCTGTAGAAAGTTTCCCTTTTTTTATTGCATTTGAATTCACAGCCTAAAGGACAATTAACCTTGGCACCTTTTTTGCAAAACAATTTGGCAATGGCAACATTTAGTCCTATATTGAGTTTCCTGTTAAGCTGCTGTTAGTTTTAGAAACTAGAGGTGACTACTGTAGTATAGCCATCATACTTGATTATAATGCTTGGTTTATTTGGTTTTTTTTACCCACATTATCATACTATTGTATGGGCCCATGTTGAAAGGCTTTTGTTTGCTTTAATCGGGTTTTGCATGTGCATACAAGTCTATGGGAATGGAAAACCTACTTGAAGCAGGTTATCTGCACTTTTGGCAAATTTTAAATGATCTTTATAAGCAACATATTCTGATGCCACTGACAGGGGCCCAAAGAGTTAAAAGCAACAAGCCTTTTGGTACATCTAGAAAGGCCACGGTTGACCTTTTACCATGTGTTAAGGCATTCCTGTACAGATGTGCCCCCTAAACTCTGTTGATGCAGGCTATGTGAGACCTATAAATTACTGGATTGTGCTGTAGCATTTTTCAACCTGTCTAATCCTTTTACTGCCTCTTGTTTATGCTGCATCATGGTTCAATAAATGGCTTAAACAAAATGTTTGTGTGGGTGTTTTTTTTTTTTTTTTTTCTTGGAGTTTCATTTTTATGAAGTAAAGGGTGTCATTTTCAAAGCCTTAATACCATGGTGTTTAACTGGTGAAAACACAAGCTGCAAAGAAATTGATTGGACATGAAGTTAGCCAGCATACAAAATGTAATGTTGAACCTTTGTAATGTGATGTTGCCCAATTGTCCATTGAGAGACACAGCTTGATGAGGATTAAGTAACCTAGGGTTATACTATTGCCTACAGGGGAAATGGACACTAGGTACCATAACTGAAGGCTAACCTCCCTATAAAGAGTTAACTCTTCCACCTTCTACCCTCTAAGTTTTGATTTGGTGATGAGATTGGATGTTTTTCTCCTCTGCTATATTTGACTGACGTTTAATACATAAATAATATATATAATTTTTTTTTTTCTTAACCACTTGTAGATTCAGGCCAGATAGTAGTAGAAATCCTGGAGGTTTCTCACGTTGGTCAATGAGTGCAGGTTTTCCCAGTTCATGAAGTATTCTGATTTTCTTTCTGCAACAGTCCTGCAAATGGCAGTGACAAACCCATCTGTGTTCCAGTTAGCACAGGACTCCACTTTTCTGATCAGGGCAGTTTACCTTTTGGATTCCTTGATGGAAGTTGAGAGCAGAGCTGTGGTGGGTTCTCCTGTCCCGTTTCTGAAGTCTTAGTACTTGCGAGTGGCTAATGCTGATACATTGCTGTGTATGGGCTATTCCACATAATATACCTGAGTTTTTCTTTACCACAGATATAGCTGTAGTTGGCTTAGCAATCTATTAGGGAGATGGCTTTTTCTGCGCTTTTTGCAGCATGTAGAAGTGGGGCTTTACAGGTATCTGAAACTGCTAGAAAGCCATTAGTTGGCTACACAGGACTGTGTTGCCACAAATGTAGTACTTGGGTCAGTGGTAGTGGGAGGGTTAAAAAAAAAAACCAGCAGTTTAATTTTGGTTTTGTTTTTTTGGTAACGAGATTTGGTTTCAGCTGCCCCATTTGCATTCATGTTATGCAGAGCAAAGGTTAAGCCTCGTGTTCACTTTTGCTTACTGCTCCAGCTCCTATTTTTTTTTTTTTTTTTTTTTTTTTTTTTTTTATTGCTCATCATTGTGCTCTATTATCTGCACCTAAGCACAGCTTCTATCAAGGACATTGTTCTACATGTTGTGACAGTCACAGAACCATTGCTTCTAAATTCTGGTACACTAAATATTTTTCCACCTGGACCCTTCATGTGACACATGGAGATAGTCTGTAATGTTGCTGGTTGGCTCTAGACCCTGCATATCAGGATCCTGTGCAATTATTTATTGCCTGGCTAAAGGGTAGGGTGCTATAAAGGTCTCTTCCTCCCCCCCCCCCCCAACTTTTTATTTTTATTCAGCCCTACCAAGTGTAAAGATGGAAGTTGAGTCCCTCCTGAAGGCCGTTGTGGCAACGCCTGCAGTGGTGGGTGAAATCAGGCTGCCCTGACTGGTGAGCCCCCACACCTGAGTTTTTGTTTTTTCCTCTGGAGACAAGGTGGAAGCAGAGATGAGATGTGCCAAAGATGCAGGGAAGGTTTGAGGTTCACATGAAATGGCATGGAGGGCCGTATTCAGCCTGTGGACCTTGTTTGACACAAGTGACCTAGAGGGACCCAAAATTCAAGGAGCATCTTCAGTCTTTCAAGAAGCATAAATTGGATATCTAATTTCCTGACTACCTATCAATTTTTGGAGGCTCTGTAGCACAAGGACAATAAAAACACCCACAAACATATCACATTTTGGAGAGTAAATACCCCAGCGTTTTTTACAGGCATTAATTTTATAGTAGTCCCCATTAATATTCGCACAGCAAGCCTAGCCTACTGGTGCAAGGCTGCCTCCAAGGATGCCATGTCCATTGGCCAGGAGGTATAAGACAGTCAGTTTAGGTGGAAACAGTCGGCAAACCAGCAAAGATTCGGTCCAGACAGCAGGCAGAAATGTGGCCAATAAAGAGGCCAAGGTCAGTGCAGACAGAGGCAACACTTCACTGGTGTGGTGGTGATCAGAAAAAAATTGTTGGCTGCTTTGGTGACACTACTGATGTGGCAGCTATCTGGAACACTGTTGATGGCTGCGCTGGCTCTGGTGGCACTAGTGATAAGGGACATTGTTGCTGGCTACTCCGTTTCTTCTCACATCCAACTGCTGTGAGGAGAAATGAATCGCAGGCTGCAAAATTATGCCTTTATTTAAAGGATAAGTTAATCTTTTAAACGTGTGTTTTTTTTTTTTTGTTTTTTTTACCTGC
The DNA here is from genome assembly GCF_062004578.1 of Staurois parvus. Lineage (NCBI taxonomy): Eukaryota > Metazoa > Chordata > Amphibia > Anura > Ranidae > Staurois > Staurois parvus. Next base: position 5,660,116 of record NW_028318031.1, on the reverse strand, counting down.
AAAAAAGTGTATTTTTTTTTGTCTACAGGAGCCTCGAAAGCATTGCACCAGCAATCAGTAGATTGCTATTGCCATGCAGGTCCCTTGCAGACCTGTCAGAATATCTGCTTGCCATAGGGGATGTACATGGAAGCATCCTGTCAGAATATCTGCTTGCTTGAACTACCACAGTGTTCCACAGTGCCGTGGTAGTTAATTGAAAACTACAAGCCCACAGCCACTAAGGCTGTCGCGACTTGCAGATCATTCAAGGGAGAATATCACCAATATGGGTCCAAAAGTTTTTTAATGAATGATCACATAATTGCAGCAAGGCAATGTTTCGGAGTCTCACAGGACCCTTTTCATTAGGCATGTGACAGAAACTGGAGAACTATTAAAACCATCCACCAATCAGAGTGAAGATGAGCCTGGCCCTGCCCCATGATGTCATGTTCCTTCCAAAACTGTATTAAAATCAATGTAAACAGACATAAACTGCAGAAATAAACCATAAAACAATCAGATGCGCATAAACTGCATTCCCAGGGATATAAACATTGTGGTCATGTGCATTATAGTACTCCCTGGATTGTAATAAGGTGTCAGCTGAAAGCAGCACTGTATTACTGAAACAACAATCAGCAGCATATATGACCCTGCCGGAAGCTAAAAGCTGTTGCCTAGAGAAGTGGAGGTGTCTCCTATTATCAAGTGAGCTGCAATGAGGACAAACCTAAAGTAGTCCTATTGGTGCAGCGGCCGACAGTGTCATGGCGATGCATGTCACCTGTGCATGCACCATGCGAGTTTACTACTCGCGCACAATCAGTCATTGCTGCAGCGGCCGCCGTTATTACGGAAACCCATGATGTCAGCACTGGGCAGGATGAAGCCGGTCTATGCCTTTTTGTCCACAGGTAATTCTTTTAAGCCTAAAAGCAAATTCATGCCCCCTGGACAGTACCAAATGTACCTGGACCTTACCAATGAAATTATCTAATGAAAATGTAAGATTGATTTAAAGATGCCAGAAAAATTTTACTGCAACATTTACCTTCATTCTGGAGATGCCCCTCTGGCTGTCATTTAACCCAGAAGACTGACAGAAAAGAGGTAGAGGTTTTTTAAACCACTTATCTGGGGAAAGGCCACCATCATGCAGAATACAGTGAAGGAAATATTTGACCCCTAATGATTTTGACTGTTTGCCCACTCACAATACATCTACCATTTGATTTTAGACTGATCATTTCTTTGTAACAGACAGAATAGCAACAAAAAATTCAAAAAAAAATCCACATCTAACAAATTATGCACTGATTTGCATGTTCATGAGGGAAATAAGTATTTGATCCCCTTCACAAAACATGATTTAGTACTTGGTGGCAAATCCCTTGTTGGCAATCCTGAGGTCAGATGTTTCCTGTGGTTAGCCACCAGGTTTGCACACCTCAGGAGGGATTTTGACCCACTCCTCTTGGCAGATCCTCTCTAAGTCATTAAGGTTTGGTGGCTGAAGTTTTGGCAACTCGAACTTTCAGTTCCCTCCACAGATTTTGAATTGGATTAAGGTCTGGAGACTGGCTAGGCCACTCCAGGACCTTAATGTGCTTCTTCTTGAGCCACTCCTTTGTTGCCTTGGCCGTTTGTTTTGGGTCATTGTCATGCTGGAACACCCATCCACGACCCATTTTCAATGCCCTGGCTGAGGGAATAAGGTTCCCAGCCAAGATTTGCCGGTACATTGCCCCGTCCATCGTCCCTTTTGATGTGGTGCAGTTGTCCTGTCCCCTTAAAAGAAAAACACCCCAAAGCAGAATGTTTCCACCACCATGTTTGACAGTTGTAATGGTGTTCTTGGGCTCATAGGCAGCATTCCTCCTTCTCCAAACACTGCGAGTTGAGTTGATGCCGAAGAGCTTGATTTTGGTCCATCTGACCACAACACTTTCAAAACCAGTCCTCTGAAGTTTCCCACTGAACATCTGAATGATGCAGACGGGCCTGGACATGTGCTTTGTTGAGCAGAGGGACCTTGTGGGCATTGCAGGATTTCAATCCTTGTCAGTGTAGTGTGTTACCAATTGTTTTCTTGTTGAATGGTCCCAGCTGCCTAGAGATCATTGACAAGATCCTCACGTGTAGTTCTGGGATGATTCCTCACTGTTATCATTGACACTCCATGAGGTGAGATCTTGCATGGTGCACCAGACCTAGGAAGACTGACAGTAGTTTTGTGTGTGTTCCATTTGCGAATGATTGCACCAACTGTTGTCACCTTCTCACCAAGCTGCTTGGCGATAGTTTGGTAGCCCCGTCCAGCCTTGTGTTGTGTAGGTCTACAATCTTATCCCTGTCATCCTTGGGCAGCTCTTTGGTCTTTGCCATGGTGGAGAGTTTGGAATCTGATTGCTTCTGTGGACAGATGTCTTTTATACAGGTACCAAAATGAGATTAGCAGCACTCTTTAAGAGACTGCTTCTAATCTCAGCTTGTTATTTGTATGAAAGACACCTGGTAGCCAGAAATCCTACTGAATGATAGGGGATAAAATACATATTTCCCTCATGAACATGCAAATCAGTGCATAATTTGTTAGACATGCATTTCATTTGAATTTTTTGTTGCTATTCTGTTACAATACACCTACCATTCGATTTATAGACTGATCATTTCTTTGTGAGTGGGCAAACATTCAAAATCAGCAGGGGATCAAATGCTTTTCCTTCACTGTAGGTTTAGAAACCGGCTATATATACACTATATTGCCAAAAATATTTGGACGCCTGCCTTTACATGCACATGAACTTTAATGGCATCCCAGTCTTAGTTCGTAGGGTTCAATATTTCAAATTTTAACATACCCGGGATGTTTACTAGACTCTTGTTCGGACAGATTTTAGTGAGTTATTCCTAAAAATTACAGGCCTACAATCAAAAAAATACATATTTCCATGCAAAAAAAGTACCACTTTGAGCACAAAAATACTGACTTAATCAGACCGCTAGGGAGGTTAATCTCAAATGTGTTCTATCAGGTTGAGGTCAGGACTCTGCAGGTCAGTCAAGTTCCTCCACCCCAAACTTGCTCATCTATGTTTTTATGGACCTTGCTTTGTACACTGGTGGGCAGTCATGTTGAAACAGGAAGGGGCCATCCCCAAACTGTTCCTACAAAGTTGGGAGCATGAAATTGTTAATGTCTTGCTATGCTGATGCCTTAAGAGTTCCTTCACTGGGACTAAGGGACCCAACCCCACACTATAATCCCCCCTCCACCAAACTTTACACTTGGCACAATGCAATCAGGCAAGTACTGTTCTCCTGGCAACCACCAAACCCAGACGCATCCATTTGATTGCCAGACAGAGAAGCGTGATTAGTCACTCCAGAGAACATGTCTCCATTGCTCTAGAGTCCAGTGTCAGTGTGCTTTACACTACTGAATCTGACGCTTTGCATTGCACTTGGTGATGTAAGGCTTGAATGCAGCTGTTCGGCCATGGAAACCCATTCCATGAAGTTCTCTATGCACTTATGCTAATCTGAAGGCCACATGAAGTTTTGGAGGTCTTTAGCTATTGACTCTGCAGACAGTTGGCGACTTCTGCACACACTATGCTTCAGCGTGCGCTGACCCCGCTCTGTCATTTTACATGGCCTACCATTTCATGACTAAGATGCTGCTATTCCCAGTTTCTTCCACTTTGTTATAATACCACTAACTGTTGACTGTGGAATATTTACTAGCAAGGAAATTTCACGAATGGACTTATTGCACAGGTGGCAACCTGTCACGGTACCTCACTTTAATTCTCTGAGCTCCTGAGAGTGACCCATTCTTTTACAAATGTTCGTAGAAGCAGTCTGCATGCCTAGGTGCTTGATTTTTTTTTTACACTTGTGGCCATGTAGGTGATTGGAACACCTAAATCCAATGATTTTGAGGGGTGTCCCAATACTTTTGGCAATATAGTGTATCTGCTTTAAATCAGTAGTAATGTCAATTTCTTTAGATCTACAGGTAAGCCTATTGTAAGGCTTACCTGCCTGTACAGTTAATATCTTCTAAATGTGCACCACTTTGGAAGTATTCCCTTTAGTAGCAGCTGGTGATGTCAACGGCTTATGTGCATTGTGCTTTTAATGAACGTCATCGCTGCTTGGCCATTTATCAGCCAGAACCTGCGAACCTGGAAGGAAGACAGGGTGAAGATGGAAGCCCTGTCGGTGACAGTGGTGCTGGGTGGCTTCGTTTTTAAGGTAAGTCTTTTCATAATGTGCTAGTATGTGATGCATGCTAACACATTATGACACTAACTTGCAGGAACCAATTTTTTTTTTTTTTTTTTTTTTTTTTAATTGTTTACTACCGCTTTAAAGTATATGTAAACCCAATCACAAGTCTCATTTAAGCGTTATGAATGTAAAGCTCAAAAGTCCTGTTCCAATCTCTTGAAATCCACTGCTTTGATATATCTTGCTGTGATCTGCCATAAAGGCCCTTGGTCAGGTGCTCAGTAGATTATACACTAATTTGTAACATGTATCCGACTTTAGGCTTTAAATAAATTTGTCCCAGCAAAAAGATCAGTCTGTCACAAAACTTTCACTGAGGTGTGAAAATTCAAACTGACATGAGTGAGCTCACATTGGCAGAGTCAAGGACTTTCCAACTTGCCACATACTCACCAGACTTGTTCCCCTTGCTCTCACAATACAGTGCTGTGTGCCTAAGTGCCCAATCAACATGCACCAGCACTGCCACATGGGGGGCGTGAAAAGTGCCTAGCCTTGTGTAAGCTCCAATTATATGAACATGCATCTTACAGTCTTTTTTTTTTTTTTTTTTGGTTTTTTTGTATTACAGGCGAAGGGAGTAAGCTTATGGGTGCAGCAGCTAAAGTAAAATTGTTTTGACAATGGTTTATATATGAAGAACAATTAGAGGGGCTAGAACAGAAAACAATGTGTAGGGAACTTATGGAATCTAGTTGCTGACCATCAGACTCCACCTATAAGTGCACAGACCCTTTAGGTTTATAGAACATCTAAATATTTATTACATAAACACATTATTGCATGTCAAAATCCACTTGGCCACATCTTCAGTATGTACCAGTCTGTGTTCTAATTCGGTTCTGACACTTGTCAGAAGTGTCCCTGATTTGGATCATTTCTGACAAAGGGTCTAACCTCGCCACTCCAAAGTGCAACAGTGTTTAAGTCTATTGACGACTTTTTTTGTTTTACCAAATAACAAAAAACAAATGTCGTGCTCCAAAATTGAAATTAAATATCTCTAAAGAATTCCCAGTGAAATAATTGACTATATAATCAATTGTGCCTTATTCAATAATTGCCATCAATTCATTAATGTGATTAATATTTCAATTTGTAAAATAATAAAAATAAATTATGCCTTATTAAAAATTATTATAACTTAAATGTGAAACTCAAATAAATCAGTTTAATTGTGACAGTCCCATAAATCATGATTGTGATCCAAAATCGATATATTCAAAATCTCGTGTGCTCCAATTTGTGACAGTAATATGCGCTCACCTCCATGTATGCGTAATATTACATTTAGGCAAACATCACTTTGTGTCCATATTTTAATCCTGTTGTATTCACTTGCTGTACTGTTGGGATTTGATGGATAAATGGGTATCCCCTGGGAGCTCCTTACTGATCCTCTCCTTATCTGCAGATATGGCTGCTGGAATTTCTCCCTGCTTATGCTGCTTGGTTGCTCCTCCGTCCCTCCGATCCCCTCCTAGATACTCTTCCGTGTAAGGTGTATGAAAGAAAAGAGATTATAGTGCCTTATCCTTTTTAAAAGCTTTATTTAGTGCCCACTATATTGCTGTGATGTTTGCCTAAATGTAATATTAGGCATACATGGAGATGAGCGCATAATATTGTCATAAATTGGAGCACACGAGATTTTAAAAATATCAATTTTGGATCACAATCATGATTTATGGGACTGTCACAATTATAAATGGATTTATTTGAGTTTATCACATTTAAGTTATAATAATTTTTAATAAGGCATAATTTATTTTTATTTTACAAATTGAAATATTTATCACATTAATGAATTGATGGTAATTATGGAATAAGGCACAATTGATTATTCAATTATTTCACTGGGAATTCTTTGGAGATATTTAATAATTTAAATATTGGAGCGCGACGTTTCTGTTTATTTGGTAAGATGCTATTGCGCATGATTATGAGGATGTGAATGTCAGTGAACCGCAGTATTTAATAACTTTATAATCACAGTGGCTCACAAGTAAATATTTATACATGTGAAACTTTTTTTGTTTTGTTTGTTTTTTTTAACAACTTGTGTAAGCTACACTGCCCTCCATTTCTTTTTCACTTTACTGAACAAAGAACCAGCCTTCCCAAACCTTATACTTGTAGAGCATCTACATATCATCAGATTTTTCCAGTAGATGGTGCTGCAAGCAAAGCACACCTGGGGATGTAGATCAAGCCAGTTGATGGTTACACTTAGTACAGAGAATTAATCTGAACCTTGCATATGGTTGTGTTATACCTCATTTAGGCTTAGCCCCCAAGTCCACGTGACAGATGTTGCTGACCAAATAATTGATCTTGTATGCTAGGGACCAAGTTAACCAATGCATCCTAGTTAGATATCTTGTACTGTTATGATGCTATACCGCTAATAACATTTATACGCACTATTTTTCTTTCTTTTAAACTTATGTGCTAAAATGTGGCAAAAATGGTTATTACTAGAGATGAGCGAAGTATTCAAAAATTCGATTCAGCTGATTCGGCGAATTCGAGGAATAAATTCGATTCGATGCGAATATATTCGCTGCAAATTTAACTTATAAAAAGGGTGTTTCTAGGCTTCAGAGAGCCTTTATATTAGTGCAGAACACTGTACCTTTAATTTAAATGCCCTTGGAGTCGGCTGGGGAAGAGAAATAATACTGTCAGTCAGTATGACATGCAGATGAGTGCCGTCGATCTTAGAATCACCGCACACTTCACTCATTTGGGCAGTCACGGGGCCAAAACCAGAGTGTGGAGCCACAGTGTGGCGGTGGAGGCAGCAGCAATGGGAGGCCATACAGCACCCTATGACAAAATGGAACCCACCAGCAGTGTGAGGAGACCTGAAAGTGGCACATGGCAGAGTGTGGCGATGGAGACAGCAGCAATGGGAGGCCGTACAGGGACCCATGAGACACTCCGGACCTGGCAGCAGCATGAGGAGGCGGTACGGAGGCCCATGGCAGATTACGGGCCTGGCAGCAGCAATGGGAGGCCCGTAATCTGCCAGCACCCTATGACAAAATGGAACCCACCAGCAGTGTGAGGAGACCTGAAAGTGGCACATGGCAGAGTGTGGCGATGGAGACAGCAGCAATGGGAGGCCGTACAGGGACCCATGACACACTCTGGACCTGGCAGCAGCAAGAGGAGGCAGTACAGGGGCCCATGGCAGAGTGGCGAAGCGTAAGCAGCTTAAATTGAAGGCCATACAGAGGCCTATGTTAAAAATAACATGTTTGGGGCATGATTCATGGCGGATTTAGTCAGTTGTGTCAGGAACTGGTGGTTTGAAATCCAGACTAATCCACGCCTGATTCATTTTCACAAACGTGAGTCTCTCCACACTTTGGGTGGACAGTCGTGTCCTCCGGAGTTACAATACCTCCTGCCGCACTAAACACGCGCTCCGATGCCACGCTACTGGCCGGGCATGACAGCCTTTCAAGGGCAAATTCAGCTAGTTGGGGCCAAAGGTCAAGTTTCGTTGCCCAGTAGTCAAGGGGATTGTCTACCTCAGTTGGCAGGGTGCTGTCCAAGTAGGCCCGAGCCTGTTGTTTGAGGTCCTGCTCCAGGTCCACCTGATGCTGCTGCGGCTGGTTAGTAGTTTCCTCACTGCACTGGTGAAGAAAGCTACTCATCATCGACTGCAGACTGAGGCAGCTGCTGCTGGTGGAGCTGCCACTGCTCCTACCACCCCACCCCTCCCCTGCTGCCATGGCAGCGGAACGCGAGCGCACAGGGCCCACAGTGTCTGAGGATGGACGTTGGCACAGAAAGGCAGAGACCAACTGACTACATAGGTTGTTTTTATAGTACGTTATTTTGGCCTCCCTCTCAGCAGGTGTGAAAAAGGCCACCATTTTTGAACGGTAGCGAGGGTCCAACAAGGTGGACAGCCAAAAGTCATCCCTCTGTCTGGTTATTATTCGGCTGTTGCTATGCAAGCAACCGAGCATGCTATGGGCCATTTGTGCCAAGGAAGGCGAGGGACTCCCTGCCTCCATCTCCACAGCATACTGCCACGGTGCGTCTGGGTCCTCTGTCTCCTCCTCCTCCTCCTCTACCAGATGCTCCTGCTCCTCCACTCCTGTCCGCTGAGTGGAAAAACCACCCATTTCACTCAATAATTCCTGAGCACCAATGTCCTCCTCTACCTCCTCCTCTTCTTCCTGTCCTGCCCCCACAGGGGTCATGTGGCGTTGAGATCTGTGCGCCACGTCTACCGCACCCTGACCAGCCATTGTTAACAGCATTTGTTCCAGGACGTGCAACAGAGGAATGACGTCGTTCATCCCATAGTCCTGCCGACTCACGAATAGCGTGGCCTCCTCAAAGGGTCTGAGCAAGCGGCAGGTGTCATGCATGAGCTGCCAATGGCTGACATCTAAGTTACACAGGGGAGTACCTTTATCCGCTTGTAACATCAGGAAATCGGTGATGGCCTTTCGCTGTTCGTAAAGGCGGTCTAACATATGTAGGGTTGAATTCCACCTTGTTGCAACGTCACAGCATGAGGAGTCGGTACGGGGGCCCATGGCAGATTACGGGCCTGGCAGCAGCAATGGGAGGCCCGTAATCTGCCAGCACCCTATGACAAAATGGAACCCACCAGCAGTGTGAGGAGACCTGAAAGTGGCACATGGCAGAGTGTGGCGATGGAGACAGGAGCAATGGGAGGCTGTACAGGGACCCATGACAGATTACGGGCCTGGCAGCAGCATGAGGAGGCGGTACGGGGGTCCATGGCAGATTACGGGCCTGCAAGCAGCAATGGGAGGCCCGTAATCTGCCAGCACCCTATGACAAAATGGAACCCACCAGCAGTGTGAGGAGACCTGAAAGTGGCACATGGCAGAGTGTGGCGATGGAGACAGCAGCAATGGGAGGCCGTACAGGGACCCATGAGACACTGTGGACCTGGCAGCAGCATGAGGAGGCGGTAGGGGGGCCCATGGCAGATTACGGGCCTGGCAGCAGCAATGAGAGGCCCGTAATCTGCCAGCACCCTATGACCAAATGGAACCCACCAGCAGTGTGAGGAGACCTGAAAGTGGCACATGTTTGGGGCATGATTCATGGCAGATTTAGTCAGTTGTGTCAGGAACTGGTGGTTTGAAATCCAGACTAATCCACGCCTGATTCATTTTCACAAACGTGAGTCTCTCCACACTTTGGGTGGACAGTCGTGTCCTCCGGAGTTACAATACCTCCTTCCGCACTAAACACGCGCTCAGATGCCACGCTACTGGCCGGGCATGACAGCCTTTCAAGGGCAAATTCAGCTAGTTGGGGCCAAAGGTCAAGTTTCGTTGCCCAGTAGTCAAGGGGATTGTCTACCTCGGTTGGCAGGGTGCTGTCCAAGTAGGCCCGAGCCTGTTGTTTGAGGTCCTGCTCCAGGTCCACCTGATGCTGCTGCTGCGGCTGATTAGTAGTTTCCTCACTGCACTGGTGAAGAAAGCTACTCATCATTGACTGCAGACTGAGGCAGCCGCTGCTGGTGGAGCTGCCACTGCTCCTACCACCCCACCCCTCCCCTGCTGCCATGGCAGCGGAACGCGAGCGCACAGGGCCCACAGTGTCTGAGGATGGACGTTGGCGCAGAAAGGCAGAGACCAACTGACTACATAGGTGGTTTTTATAGTACGTTATTTTGGCCTCCCTCTCAGCAGGTGTGAAAAAGGCCACCATTTTTGAACGGTAGCGAGGGTCCAACAAGGTGGACAGCCAAAAGTCATCCCTCTGTCTGATGGTTATTATTCGGCTGTCGCTACGCAAGCAACCGAGCATGCTATGGGCCATTTGTGCCAAGGAATGCGAGGGACTCCCTGCCTCCATCTCCACAGCATACTGCCACGGTGCGTCTGGGTCCTCTGTCTTCTCCTCCTCCTCCTCCTCCTCTACCAGATGCTCCTGCTCCTCCACTCCTGTCCGCTGAGTGGAAAAACCACCCATTTCACTCAATAATTCCTGAGCACAAATGTCCTCCTCTACCTCCTCCTCTTCTTCCTGTCCTGCCCCCACAGGGGTCATGTGGCGTTGAGATCTGTGCGCCACGTCTACCGCACCCTGACCAGCCATTGTTAACAGCATTTGTTCCAGGACGTGCAACAGAGGAATGACGTCGTTCATCCCATAGTCCTGCCGACTCACGAATAGCGTGGCCTCCTCAAAGGGCCTGAGCAAGCGGCAGGTGTCGCGCATGAGCTGCCAATGGCTGACATCGAAGTTACACAGGGGAGTACCTTTATCCGCTTGTAACATCAGGAAATCAGTGATGGCCTTTCGCTGTTCGTAAAGGCGGTCTAACATGTGTAGGGTTGAATTCCACCTTGTTGCAACGTCGCAGATCAGGCGATGCTGTGGAATTCCGTTCTGCCGCTGCAGCTCAAGGAGGGTGTGCTTTGTGGTGTAGGAATGGCTGAAATGCATGCAAAGTTTACGTGACATTTTAAGGATGTCTTGCAGTGGGATGGTGGATTTTAGGAACCGCTTGACAACCAGATTGAACACGTGAGCCATGCATGGCGCATGGCACAACCTTCCTTGACGCAGAGCAGACACTATGTTCTTTCCGTTGTCGGTCAACATGGTTCCGATTTTCAGTTTGCGCGGAGACAGCCATCTGTCGATTTCTCTGTTCATTACACTCAGAAGTTCCTCCCCTGTGTGACTACGTTCGCCAAGGCATACCAGGTGCAGCACAGCGTGACACCGTTGCGCCCTGCACATGTGATATGCCGGTCGGGTAATGGGACTTGGCACGGGGGTGGCGGCTGAGGACACGGCGGAAGAAGAGGTGGTAGAGGCGGACATCTTTGCCGGACCAAGGACGTGCAAACGTGGAGGCAAAAGCGGCGTGACCTGTCCAAGTTGCTGGTGCGGCTGTGCCGGCACCACGTTCACCCAGTGGGCCGTAAATTACATGTACTGTCCCTGACCGTAGTTACAGCTCCACACGTCGGCGCTGCCGTGCACTTTGGCAGAGACCGACATGCTCAAAGACTGGCCCACCATCTCTTCTACATGTGAATGCAGGGCTGGCACTGCCTTTTTGGCAAAGAAATGCCGGCTTGGCACTCTCCACCGCGGCGCGGCACAAGCCGTCATTTCTCGGAAAGGTGCTGAGTCCACCACTTGGAAAGGGAGGGACTGCAGCACCAGCAACTTGGACAGGAGGACGTTCAGCTTTTGCACCGTCGGGTGCGTGCTCGCAAACTGTTGTCTCTTGGAAACGGATTCCAAGAAAGACTGCTGACAGAATCCGTGAAGAGGAGTAGCAGGAGAAGGAGCATCTGAATGAGCGGAAGATGCCAACGAGCGACAACTCCCCTCAGCAGAGGTGTTGGAGCCTTGACTGGCTGATAGAGGGCGATTGACGTCGGGTGACGGAGCAAGTAACGGAGCGGGTGATGGAGCGGGGGCTGGGGCAGGCAAAACCGCCGTATCTTTATCACGGTTTTCCCAGGCCACCGAATGGCGACGCTGCATATGCTGACGCAACGCTGTAGTCCCAACATGGGCCCCCTGGCCACGCTTGACTTTCTGGCCACATAGTCGACATACGGCTACGTTTACTTCCTCGGGCGGCTTGACGAAAAATTGCCACACCGCCGAGTAGGAAACTTTGCCCCCGCTACTCCTCGCTGGCTGACTGCTACTTCCTCCGTGCACACCGGCACCACTACTGGCTGTGGTGGTAGGCTGCAGTGGAGCTGGTGCTCTACTCCGTGGCCGTTTGCCTCCACTGACACTGCTGCGACCCTGCTGCCTCCTGGGCAACCCACCGACTGTTTTGCTCGCTGCCAAGCTGGCACCCTCTTCTCCTGATGATGCGGAAGCAATAGCCTGATGACGACGAGGCTGCCAAGTGCGATCAGCCTCATCATCATCAATTAGGGTCTCCGCGTCACTACTAGCCCCCTCGGCTGCGTGTGGGTCAGGAGACAGACCTGTCTCTAGACCGGCTACCGAGCCACTCTCCTCGCCAGTACTTCTTCGCCTGGCTGCTGAAGAGGCGGATGTCTCCCCCCGTTCCTGACCGCCCTCTGTTAGCTCTTCCTCACTGTACAGTGGGGCTGAGCCCACAGCATGCGATACTTCGCTTGGTGAGGGAACACCAAAGGACAGGGGCAGGTAGAGGACACGTGATTTCAGTGGGCTTGCTCCCGGGCCATGCCAACTAACGGTTGTGTCCGACGTACCCACCGACCGTTGGCTGTAGGTGTCAGAGGTGACCTGGGAAGAGGAAGACGACCGAGCCAACCAATCGATGACGGCAGGGTTGTCGGTGGAGACACGACCGCTGGATGACATCGGGAGCACTGGCCTCTGGCTGCGACTAGTGCTGCCTCGACCCCTTCCTCTGCTGCCACGTCTGCTCGCTCCTAAAACATTGCCTCCTCTGCCACTCCTCTGCATGTTGTCTGACATACTCTTTAATTCAACAATTCTGTGTCCCTCCCTGAGTAACAATTCTGTGTCCCTGAGTAACAATTCTGTGTCCCTCCCTGAGTAACAATTCTGTGTCCCTCCCTGAGTAACAATTCTGTGTCCCTCCCTGAGTAACAATTCTGTGTCCGTCCCTGAGTAACAATTCTGTGTCCGTCCCTGAGTAACAATTCTGTGTCTGTCCCTGAGTAACAATTCTGTGTCTGTCCCTGAGTAACAATTCTGTGTCTGTCCCTGAGTAACAATTCTGTGTCTGTCCCTGAGTAACAATTCTGTGTCTGTCCCTGAGTAACAATTCTGTGTCTGTCCCTGAGTAACAATTCTGTGTCTGTCCCTGAGTAACAATTCTGTGTCTGTCCCTCAGTAACAATTCTGTGTCCCTCAGTAACAATTCTGTGTCTGTCCCTAAGTAACGGTTCTGTGTCCCTAAAGTATCTGTGGCCCTAACTCTGTCCCTAATACAGAGAGGTCTGTCTCTCTTGAATGACCAGAGGCAAATGGAGAATTGTAAGATGGCCGCAATTTATAGCTCCACCATTACACAGTGCTGGCTGGCTGCTGATTGGCTAATGCGATCACATGTCATGAATGAATGCATTATGGGTCAGCGCACCTTGTCTGCGCGCCTTCCCAGAGATCCCCGCTCCGTCGCCGGACGTGTCGCCGCCATTTTTGGAAAAATTTCGATTCACGCATCCGAAGTCTGCTAATTTTCGGATTCGGCGCGAATCGAAATTTTCCTAATATTCGAAACGAATTCCACTTCGCCGAGTTTGATTCGCTCATCTCTAGTTATTACGCATTATACTGGGTCAGTAGTAGTTTGCAGGTATGGTATACAAAACATTATTCAATCGAGTTCAAGTTAAACTAAAACCAATCAAAATTCACTACACAATGGGTTCCTGTGGGTTACTGCACTTAGAGCATCCTGGTTATAGTTTAAAATATACCTGAATTGCTCATCTGTGATGGTAGCAGCATTAGACTGACTTGTCCATTAATCTGTTTGTCGAAACTTTGCTGTGTGGCTGAGCACTTGGCACTTGTCCCATTTCACACTTCCAGGTTTCTGAAATAGCATCTGCCAAACTGGCCATTGTGGCTTCTCCAGGCAACGCCTACGACGTTACTATTGTGTCCTGCTGTAAGCAAGGGTCAACCAGAACCACAGCAGCCAGTGGAGGAACTCGCTTGTCAAGGTACAGCTAAAAGAAAAAATAAACATTTGTGTTTATTGTCATAAACCTTTCATCAGTTGAGATTCAGCTAGAGAGGTCAATTTTCACGTTCTAAAAAGACAGCATCTAGAAGTTAACAGCCTGCCCAAATGTTTTAGCTATACAGTGCAAACGGGAGGCCAAATGCTTAATGTGAGTATTTGCCCATGGTTGGTGTCATAACTGAGCATGTGCAGCATCATGGCAGTTACAGATTAAATGGGCTAAGGTGACAGCTTCCTTGGCTGAAAAGAATAGGAGGGTTTAGTTCTGCTTTAACCGGTTGCCAACCGCCACAGAATCGTGTGTGTGTGTGTGTGTGTGTGTGTGTGTGTGTGTATATATATATATATATATATATATATATATATATATGATTGTGCACTTCCGGGTAGTGGTGGCGCTGCTTCTGATGTGATTAGTTACGGCAGAAGTCAATCAGTGTGTGGTGGCCAATAGATAACCACTCTACATATCCAGTATCTCCTCAATGATCTGCAAACTATGCAGAGCTCTATCCTGTCAGTAAGGATGTGCTGGATTTTGTTTACAAAAAAAAATCCAGCCCTCCTCGTAAAAGCACTTAAAAGTAAACCCAAAAACACTAGTCAAGCACACAGCTAATCCTTTGATCACCCTAGATCGGGTGTCGGCAACCCGCGGCTCCGGAGCCGCATGCGGCTCTTTTTCACCTTTCCTGCGGCTCCGGAGCACACTGCCCACCAGGTGACAGGCAATAGGGTCGGCAAGCCGCGGCTCTTTTAATGCAGCTCTTCTATGTGCCGGGCGCCCGCTCCCCTCCCTCCTCCAAACATTGGCTGTCAGGATGTAGGCGGGGCAGCGTGACGAACTCCTCTCCTCTCACAGTCCGCCCTGAAGACCAGAACGGCGCGGGAACACAGCTAGAGGAACGCGCGGAGCAAAGGTAAGTGAATTGACACAGGGGGGATGAATTACTATATGGGGGATGAATTACTATATGGGGGATGAATTACTATAGGGGGGATGAATTACTATAGGGGGGATGAATTACTATATGGGGGATGTATTTTCAGTTTTAAAAATGTTTCTCTCAAAATAAATTTCAATCGTGGTTTTGGCGAGATTTGGCTCAGTTGAAAAAAAAGGTTGCCCACCACTGACCTAAGGCTATGATTGTGATTATGATGATACACTGTGGCCCTGGTTAACCCTTTGCTTACTGGGCCCTTAAACCCCCTTCATGACCAGAGCGCTTTTCGCAATATATGCAGTGTCGGATTTGTTTTAAATGTTGCAATGGTTTTGCGGCTCCCAGTCTTTTTTCCCCTCTCGGAAACGGGTCCAAGTGGCTCTTTATGTCTTAAAGGTTGCAGACCCCTGCCCTAGATGTTTAACAACTTCCCACCCAGTGTCATTAGTACAGTGGCAGTGCATATCCTTATCACTGTATTAGTGACACTGGTTCTACTAGTGTGAAAAAATAATACATTCTAGTATAGATCCCATAATTTTGTAGACGCTATGTTCAATAGTAGAAAGTAAAAAAAAATATTTTTTTTTCTCAATTTTTGGTCTTTTTGTGTTTTTTATTTTTTGTTAAAAAAAGGGATGAAATGTATTACATTTTTGTTTTTGGGTGTAGAAACGCCTTTAAGAAATGGTAACCTGCAATTTAATGAAGGTTTGCGTTTGGATTTAGATTTGCTTTAAACAAAGTCCCCATTCTTCAAATGACCAGGGCAACATGATCACTAAGGCGTATTCAGTTTAGCAATTCTATCGGCAGTAGCATTTGGGTAGTGCAGCAATGCAACTTGAGTTATTGCTAGTGGAAGTTACCCTATCATTGCTCAAACCCAATCACTAGAGATGCAGCAACATATCACCCGTTCAGACAGTAAGCCAGTGACTGCACAGGATAGTAGGCTTAATTCACAAAGCTTTAGTACAAGGATAAGGGTTGGTCTCTTCAGCCATGTGACTGTTACTTACATAAATCTTACCAAACTTTATTTGAAACAGTTAGTAGAAATAAAGGTCCTAATGCTACATTTATGAGTTTGAGTTGGGGTCCTTGTACACAGGCATTCTTTTCAGATCTGTCGGTTTTGCAAACTAACCTGAATGAACAGCCAATGCATGTCTATGGGCAAGGGGATGTAAAAGGGGGCTTCTAGATTCCAATAAGCTCCCTGCCAGCAGACCCCCACAACCACCGGCCAAGGTTGTGGGGGAGACCCTGCCCCAAAGCACCCCCCCCCCCCCCAGGTTGAGGGCATGTGGCCTGGTATGGTTCAGGAAGGGGGGGGGGTGCTAGCTTGTCCCCCCCCCCCCCCCCTTTCCTGACCTGTCGGGCTGCATGCTCGGATAAGGATCTGGTATGAATACCTGGGGGGACCCCAAATAAATATATATATATATATATAATTTTTTTTTTTTTTTTTTGGGTGTTTGAGTTCCCTTCAAAATCCATACCAGACCCGAAGGGCTTGGTATGGATGGGAGGGGACCCCACGCCCTTTATTTTTTTAATTGCCGGCAATTCTTTTACATTCAGCTGTCAGTGGGGAACCCCACTGCCAGCTGAAACATGCACACATGGTTTTCACTACTAAAGTACTGCATGGCTTGTTAAAATAACTTGTGGTATTTTAGTAGCATTCATTTTTTTTTTTTTTTCTGACCTCAGAAACTGATTAATTGGTTTTCAATGCATTCCTATGGGAAACGGCGTTTCGATTTACACATTTTTCGCTATATGAAAAGTTCCGCCGAACTAATTAAATTTTGTAAACCAAGGTATGCCTGTATATAAAAGTTTTTTTTTTTTGGGGGGGGGGGGGGGTTTGGAGCAAATGTCATTCTTACTGCTGATCAGTGCCTAAATGGCAAGTGCTAGTGAGTAATGTAGATCAACATTGTGTTATTTACATTTGTCTAATGTTTAACTACTCGCCCTCCTGAGGATTTACCCCCCCCCCTTCCTAACCAGGCCTCTTTTTGCTATTCGGTGTTACATTTATGTAATTTTTTTCACGCAAATAGATTTTTTTTTTTTCTTTCGGTGGTATTTGATTATTCATTTTTTGCGCTATAAACAAAGACCAACTTTCGGCTATAAAAAAAAATATAGTAAACTCGGTTAGTAATGTAGGCCAAAATGTATTCTGCTACTTTTTTTGGTTAAAAAAAAAAAAAAAATTCCCAATAAGTGTATATTGATTGCTTTCTGTGAAAATTATAGCATCTACAAACTATGGTATAGATACTGCAATTTACGCCATTTTTTGCTATATAGCGCCGCACTAGTTTAACTGACAATTGCACGGTCATGCAATACTATACATAAATGAAATTGTTTTTTTTTTTTTTTGCACTAAAAAAATCCCAATAACTGCACATTAATTGGTTTGTGTGAAAGTTATAGCATCTACAAACTATGGTGTCCTTTTATGACACAGAGAATAGCTGCGATTCAACGGATCTCAGCTATTCTCTGGTCATTCACAGTTTATAACACTCAGGAGATCATGTCAGCCCTTCTCTGGAGATCTGTGTTCTCCGTCCAGATTCTCCAGCCCAGAGCTGGAGAATCAGAGGGACCGAAAACTAAGCAGAGATAATATACCTCTGCTTAGTAAACTGGTCTTTTACTGTAATCTGGAGAGATTATAGTAAAATGAGCCGTTTTTCAGAGTTTGTAGACCGTTCTCCAGCGTTTGGAAACCATTCTCCCTTCGTTCGGAGAACTGCTTCATAAACTGCATTCACAGGAGAACTTTGTTCTCCGAGAATGCCGGAGAACTGAGCAGCGATCTATTACCGCTGGTTCACAAACAGACACCTATGGCATAGATAATGGATTTTACACATCTTTTGCTTTGACTGCCTATCACATTTCTTGAGGTGCTAAAATACCAGGACAGTACAAACACCCTCATATGACCCCTTTTTGGGAAGTAGACACTCTAAGCCATCTGCTGTGAGGCATGTTGAGTCCATGGAAGATTTTTTTTTTTTTTTTTTTTTTTTCCACAAGTTTTTGGAAAATGGCTATTTATTTATTTTTTATACAGAGTTGTCACTTAAATGATATATTGCTCACACAAGCCATGGGTATATGTGGAATTACACTCCAAAATACATTCTGCTACTGCTACCTAGTATGGGGATACCACATACGACTTTTTTGGAGCCTAGCCACATACAGGAGCCTGAAATCCAATGACCACTTTGGAAGCCTGAAGGTGTGTAACTTCCTCATCTCACTGCCTCACTTCCTATCATCAGTTTCAGAGGCCCTGAAATGCCATGATAGCGCCCGCCCTACCCGTCCCGGCGGGTCATTACTCACCGGCTCCCGGCAATTACCGGTAAACACTGACCGCACGGCTGCAGTGTTTACACTGCAGCTCTGCTATCTGTCAGTTCAGAGCGCGCTGAACCTGAGAGAAGACTTTCTCTTGGGATTAGCGTGTTCCTGTGAAGTACACACCCCCCGCCCACTAGTAAAACACTCCCCTCACACAGTTAACCCTTTCATTGAATAAAAGTTAACCCCTTCCTCCCCAGTGCCATTAGTACAGTGTCGGTGTTATTTTTGTTTTTTGCACTGATCAATGTATTGGTGTCACTGGGGATGTCAGTCACCCCAAGTCAGTCCCCCCCGTATCAAAATGTCCGCTGGTCTTTTTTTTTTTTTTTTTTTTTTGTTTATAGTGTGAAAAATAAAAAGTGCACAGGTGATCAAATACCACCAAAAGAAAGCTTTGTGTGAAAAAAAAACGTAAATTTCGTTTGAGTGCTGCATTGCATGACCGTGCAATTATCAGTTGAATTAGTGCAGCGCCGAGTAGCAAAAAGAGGTCTGGTCAGGAAGGGGGGTAAATCCTCAGGAGGGCAAGTGGTTAAACTGCGGATGAAAAATCTCATCCAACAGCGCTACACACACCTACTTATGTATATTCTGAGAGCAAGACACTGTTGCTGTCAGAATAAACCGTTCATTGCTGCAGCTGAATAGTGTTTCTGCAAAGCAGGAGCAAGGGTTAACAATAAAACAAACTAACAATAGAACATTAACTCAATAAACCAACAAGTGAATGGTGTTCCTGTAAAGCAAACGGTTAACAATAAAAACAAAGTAACAATAGAATTCAACTGAAAACTAAAACTTTTTAAAAAAAATTTCTAACTTTATTTTTTTTAAACTTTTTTTTTTGTCACAACCTCGGAGTTTCGGGTCTCTCAAAATGTGATGGACAGTTTCCTGACTATCTAACATCTTTTGAGACCCTTTGTGAAAATGGTGAATATGTGCCCTGAACTGTGCCGTGCTGTACCCTGTATGGTAGTGCTGTGCTCAACTACTGTATGGTAGCGACGGAAGCAGTCCTTGAGGCAGAGACCAGGTTGGCCAGGACAGGAGGGACAAAAAAAAAGCGGGTGTCGTGTCTTATGCTATGTTTGCTGCAGACATATCTTCTTTGGGTTGGGGTACCAGAGAGGACATCTGGAAAATGCCTCTCATGCAGCCGGCTAACTGGATTTGAGAATTGGGCCACGCCACCTTCTGGATACAAAGGCATGATCTCTCCTTGGAATTTTAGGAAGGATCCACTTCGTCCAGTTGCTTTGTAAATTACAAAAGTTAAATATAGCCAATTGAGAGAGACACTTTTTTTTTTTTTGTACCAGTGTCGAGCTTCCCTGGAAACTAGGTACAGATTTATCATTTGGCCGTTGAAGTCCACCCCTCCCATGTTAAGATTATAGTTGACACAGGAGTGTCTCAACAATGCCAGATACAGTGTTCATTTGGACTGTCGCTTCTGCGTGAATGGAAGACAGGACGAAAACGTCCCGTTTTTTGTCCTTCCATTTCACTGCGAGCAATTCATAATTCCTCAAGCAGGCTTTCTTCTTTCTAAGTCAGGTATTTACATGCTGTTGGGGTAAACCCCGGCGATTAGGTCGCACAGTGCTACATGAGCCAATTCCAAGATTGTACAGATGTCTAAATAGTGGCACGCTTGTATAGAGATTGTCCACGTATAAGTGGTACCCCTTTTGGAATAAAGACTATACCAAGTCCCAAACTATCTTGCCACTGCTCCCCATGTAGTCTGGGCAGCCGGGGGGCTCTACTGTACTGTCCCTTCTATCATAAACCCTAAATGTGTACGTATGGCCTCCTACAGAGCTTATACAATTTGATCCCATATCTGGCACGCTTGCTGGGGTTGAGGGACTCATCCACGCACATGTTTTGCTGGGGGGTATATACACATCTGCAAATTTCTCAGTGAGGTGGTTTGAGGGGCCGAATTTTGTAGAGCCTGTCATGTTCAGGGTCACCCCGAGGAAGACTGTGTGTTATCAGTGAAATGCATTAAGCGCATTATCGTCTCATATCTATGCCTGGCCATAGCAGCAGAGAGCACGGGCATATGATGAATCTGGTCTGTGGACCAATACGACCGCGATTCTTTTTTGTAATGCCCATGTTGGGGGTTAGGCCCAAAAAAGTTTTAAGTTCAGAAACCATAATAGGTTTCTATGCAAATGGTCTGGCAAGGTTTGAATTTGGGTTTGCGGCGATATATTGTAGAGCATATAAATCGCTTTGGCCCACAATCAAATTGTACAAATCTTCTGTGAAAAACAGCTTAAAAAAAAAACCCAAGGGGAGTACTTAAATTTGCTGTTTCCACTTGAATTACGGGTTGGGCAGTGAATGGGGGAAGTGTGGGTGCTTCAGAATCTGTGGGCTGCCAATCAGGATTTGCAAGCACGTCTGGAAGGACAGTAGGGGCTCTACAGGCCTGTGTGCGAATTCTTGGTGGCTGCGGGACACTACTTGTGCTCGCCACCGCACCAGCTGATACTGCACTTATGGGACTCGCTATGTCACCAAGTGATACTGCAGTGCTGGTAGAAAAGACCAGGATATACCAGGGCGCTGGTGCTCACCAGTTTACCAACAGGTAGTGTGGCACTAGTATTGGCACTTTGCTGTATATGAGACAAGTCATCTGATCCTAGCACTTCAACTTCACGGGGTCGAGTACATCTGATCTTAACAGGGACCTCTTCTCCATCATCCAAGGTACCTGTCAGGGTGCCGCTGCTGTCTACAGGTTTGTATTCTGAGGTGGATTGTGTCAGGGAGTCTTCCCCTTCGCTCTCACCTGACATGCTCAGAATCCTGTAGGCCTCTTCACTAGTGTACCTTTTGGTTGGACATTTTGGACTCTAATTTTATAGGTACCTAGTGCGACTCACGGGAAAGAGCACCTGGCTGTCGGGGACTGCTTGAACCGCTACAGAAAAATTTACCGACAAGTGCTAACAGAGATCAGGCTTGGTTCTGTGAATACTGCTGTTTTGTGTGCAATGTATTACTGGTGACAGTGATCACAAATTATACTGACAGTGCACTTCTTGTTAGGGGTAGGGGGGAGCGGAGGGGCTAAACGCTAGTGCTGGCAGCGAATGGATATGATCCTGCTAACACTGCCTTTTTGGGGACACTAATACAGTTTTTGTTCATGATCAATATAGTGATCCGTATAAACACTATACTAGTAATCACTGTGATCAGCGACCTATAGCGTGAGTGTGATAGTGTGCGGGCAATCGAACGCTAGCTGACCCTAGCTGGGAGGGACGCTAACTGACCCTGATGCTATCTGACGTCACTAGTGGCACTAATACAGTGATAAGTGAAAAATACTGTACACTGGCATGGTGGCAGGGGGGCAATCAAGGGGTTAAAATATCTCTATCTCGTGTGGGTGCTAATGTACTGCTTTTACTCACTTTTGATGTCTGTCTTCTCTCTCTGGAGCAAAATGGTTTCAGGGAGGGAAGAACCAGCTAGATGCTGTGCCTGTGTTTACGACTACAGGCACAGCTCTGAATCTCTATTCGCTGTAGGAGATCGGCAGAGTCCCATCTAAAATCACTGGTTGAGACCTGCTGACATACCTCCTACAGCAAATGTCAGTGGGATGAGTGCACTCTAAACCTGGAAGAGCAGAGCAACGTATGGGTATGTCGCTTTACTTGCTGCTACCGCCCGTCTGCAGTACATTGTGGGTGGGCGGGAAGCGATTAAAGCAGCGTTCAGGGGTGTAGAAATTTAAAAAAAAATCTACTTATCTGTCATGACAATCTACCTGTCCAGATATAAATAAATTTTAACCAAAACTGTATTTAAATTGGAGGTGATATTGGAATGTCTAGGGGTTTTAAAAACAAAAGGGGCTTTATAGCGACTTAATCGTTTAATATTTTTAACATTGTACTGTTTATCTCCTCCTCTCATACTAGCAGGGAGGAGACAGACCTTGCAGCGTAATGAGCATTGATTTGGCTGCTCCTCAGAAAAGGTTGGGTCAGGACTTATCCTTTATCACTTTTGCTGCCCGAGCAATTTTTTTGCACAAGTTTAAAAAAAAAAAAAAAAAAAATTTTAGGCCTGTAGATTGCATAAAACCCCCCTAAAACATTATATATTTTCTGAAAGCAAAAGTATAAAAGATGAGGTTGCACAGAGTAAATGGATATCTAACTTGTCAAACCTTAAATTTGTGTGCGCTCGTGAAATGGTGATGAACCCTATATTTTCACACTTTTAAAGCTCCTTATAGGTCATCAGTTTAGCGTTACGGAGGAGGTCTGGTGCTAGAATTATTGCTCTCATTCTGGCGTGCACGGTGAAATGTGAGATGTATCTCAATCGATGTTTTCATGCGTAGGCACCCCAAAATTTTGTTTTTTTGTGTGTGGGGGGGGGGGGAGGGAAGGTATGTGCTTGGGTGTAACTTTCATTTTTTACAGTTAAAAACTTTTTTTCTTTTTTTTAATCACATAGGGGACAAAGTGTGATGGGGAAAAAAAAGGTTCGCTTTGAGGCATCCAGGGTCTAAAAGACCCTGCATGTCTCCCCTGTGCTCCACTGCATGTAATGCAGTGCACAATGCACTGTATTATATTCTTTCCCGGCTTCCATAGCTGGGAATCTCTCAACTGGAAGCTGGAAGTGATGACATAAAATCACTTCCGGACCAGGACTAGAAGGGCAGGGGAGCTGACTCAGATGGGCAAGCGGAGCCGGAGTGACCTCACCGGGGGAGAGAGAGAGAGAGAGAAAAGGCTGGCACGGTGTGGAAGCAATCCACCTGAATGCTTCCACCTGACAGATGAGCCCTCTGCTTGTCTGCAGCAGGGCTAAAGTTAGAAAAAAAAACAAAAAACTACCTGCCCGATGCTAGAGACTACATGTCCCTGAGAGTTCCACACAAAAGGAGAAGCTCTGCATGTCCCCCCCCCCCCTCCCCTCCACTGGGGAGCTGGTACTTGGTTCTGACAGTTACCCGATCCCACTTCGGCTCAGATCACCGCAGAAAACTGAGACAGAAGTTTGGATACTCCCCTGCAGTCTTCTGGGATATTTCACAGATCCCAGAAGACTGCCGGACCATTCGGGAGTCACAGTGCATCTCGCGCATGTGTAGTAGGTACCCGGCTCTAAAGCTGCAAGCTGTCACAACTGGGTGCCCACAGTTGAGATGCCGATGCAGGGGAAGAAGAGGGAGAGAAAAGGTGGTGCGGTTGACCACTTCGCTGGATCTGGGGACAGGTGAGTGTGTGTTAAGTCAGCAGCTACAGTTTTTGTAGCTGCTGGCTCTTAATAAACACAAAAACAACTGGAGCTCTGCTTTAAAAAAAAAAAAAAAAAAAAATTGGGGCTGTAAAAAAAACCAACTCTTTAATGTGGTCAATGTGGTTGGTAGATAATTCTTACTGGGTCTTTTCTCTAACACTAAATTACCTTGGATAATAGAAGTTATTAAATCCCAACTCTGAGAAACTTGGAATAATCTCTTGCAGTGGCGCAGCACTGATATGGCAAGGGTTAATGATTTGCTTAGGTCTAGGAGACATGTTACAGTATATTTACTTACTGTACCTTATCTGCTCCTCCACACTTCTAGATTGGTCTCCGCAATGTCTTCACCTCTGCGCTTAAGCAGTCTAAGGTCCTGATATCACCATACCAATGCAGGGTCCATAGCCCTGCACTGGACATGACATTAGTAAACAGTTCGGTGTGGGGGTCAGCGCCACCTGCCGGAAGTGGAAGGTTATGTAAGCAAAAGCATGATCCCTGCAGACTGTGTTTTCCTTACCTAGGCTCAAGTCTAAAGGAAAAATATTTTTAGACTGCCTTCTAGTAGGTATTTATATAGAGTGTCTGAAGTTGATATATTATGCACCAAATCTCTGATAATATACAAATTGAAGAGAAGTAGAAGGAAAATGGGCTTTTTTTTGGGAGCAAATAAACTTTCAGAAATGAGGACACATGGTTAAAAACCTGAATTTATTGTTTACATATATGAACATCATAACAAAGTTGAGAGAAGTTTAAAAATGCAAGTTATCCCAGTTATAATGAAAACATAGTCACTGAGCAAGAAAACGCCTCGCATCTCCACCTCAAGCAAGAATTCATCCACATATAGCAAGCCTGCAGTTCAGTTAACAATGGGAAGTTATACAGCACATACAGTATCTCCCAGAAGTGAGTATACCCCTCACATTTTTGTAAATATTTTATTCTATCTTTTCATGTGACAACACTGCAGAAATGACACTTTGCTACAATGTAAAGTAGTGAGTGTACAGCTTGTAAAACAGTGTAAATTTGCTGTCCCCTCAAAATAACTCAACACATAGCCAATAATGTCTAAACTGCTGGCGACAAATGTTAGTACACCCCTAAGTGAAAATGTCCACGTTGGGCCCAATTAGCCATGTTCCCTCCCTGGTGTCATGTGACTCGTTAGTGGTACAAGATCTCAGGTGTGAATGGGGAGCAGGTGTTAAATTTGGTATCGCTCACTTTCTCATACTGGTCACTGGACGTTCAACATGGCACCTCATGGCAAATAACTCTGAGGATCTGAAAAAAAGAATTGTTGCTCTACATAAAGATTGCCAAGATCCTGAAACTGAGCTGCAGCATGGTGGCAAAGACCATACAGCGGTTTAACAGCACAGGTTCCACTCAGAACAGCCCTCACCATGGTCGCCCAAAGAAGCTGAGTGCATGTACTCAGCGTCCTGTCCATAAGTTTTCTTTGAGAAATAGACATATGAGTGCTGCTAGCATTGCTGCAGAGGTTGGAGGCGTCAGCCTGTCAGTGCTCAGACCATACGACGCACACTGCATCAAATTAGGCTGCATGGCTGTCATCCCAGAAGAAAGCCTCTTCTAAAGCTGATGCACAAGATAGCCCGCAGTTTGCTGAAGACAAGCAGACTAAGGCCATGGATTACTGGAACCATGTCCTGTGGTCTGATGAGACCAAGATAAACTTATTTGGTTCAGATGGTGTCAAGCATGTGTGTTGGCAACCAGGTGAGGAGTACAAAGACAAGTGTGTCTTGCCTACAGTCCAGCATGGTGGTGTCATGGTCTGGGGCTGTATGAGTGCTGCCAGCACTGGGGAGCTACAGTTTGAGGGAACCATGAATGCCAACATGTATTGTGACATACTGAAGCAGAGCATGATCCCCTCACTTTGGAGACTGGGATGCAGGGCGGTATTCCAACATAACAACCCCACAAATGCCTCCAAGACGACCACTGCCTTGCTAAAGAAGCTGAGGGTGAAAGGTGATGGACTGGCCAAGCATGTCTACAGATCTAAACCCTATTGAGCATCTGTGGGGCATCCTCAAAGGGAAGGTGTAAGAGCGCAAGGTCTCTAACATCCACCAGCTTTGTGATGTCATCATGGAGGAGTGGAAGAGGACTCCAGTGGCAACCTGTGAAGCCCTGGTGAACTCCATGCCCAAGAGGGTTAAAGCAGTGCTGGAAAATAATGGTGGCCACACAAAATATTGACACTTTGGGCCCAATTTGGACATTTTCACTTAGGGGTGTACTCACTTTTGTTGCCAGCTGTTTAGAAATTAATGGCTGTGTGAGTTTTATTTTGAGGGGACAGCAAATTTACACTGTTATACAAGCTGTACACTCACTACTTTACATTGTAGCAAAGTATCATTTCTTCAGTGTTGTCACATGAAAAGATATAATAAAAAATTTACAAAAATGTGAGGGGTGTACTCACTTCTGTGAGATACTGTATATCATATTCCAGAATAGCAATAAATGTTAAGGATGAAATTTACATCTCAACACGTTTCCCAGCATAGCTTCCTCAGGAGGCATCAAAGTGCTATTAAAAGGAATACATAACATTAGACTCAAAGTATCTGGACTTGGAGTCCAGGAGGCCCTTTTGAATCACACCAATGCAATTTTCTTAGCAAATAGGCTTGCGTTTCAGTGCTCCTATGTTTGCTGCTGGAGGAAGACACAGCCTGTCATATGGGCTTAGTCTGCATTCCAACAGAGTCCAGCTTTATTTCACCTATCCGGTGCTGTTTTAAGGATACACCTCATCAGATCCATCCATCCGCTGTCCACCGAGGCTTGCCAGCGAATAAGGACTGATGATACGCCCATTTACTCTCATCCTTTTGAGTGTATTTTAACCCTTGTTTTAATTAAATGATGCACTTAGATGGCGGCACCTTCTGTTTGTTTCAGTGCAGAGAGATATCCAATACCCTGCTGGAAGAGCTGCAGCCATTATGGCTTCTTGCTTGGGACATAATCACTCTTTCTCCATTTGAGCTATAGAGTTTTCTATGTGTCTGTACCATTGCTAGCAATTGAGAATTTGTGCTGGCAATAGAGTGGCGACTTGCTGGATTTGGCTACAGAAGGAGTGATACCATAGGGACCTACAGGCAGCCTCTCTAGTGATGCTGCCACTGGTGATGTGTCTCTAGTAGCAGAATTACCCATCTGAGCTCAGCCTGAATTGCTTAAACGAAACCCTCCTATCCTGTTCATCTTGTTCTCATAGGTCTGTTTAATGCGGAATTCAGCTTCTATAAGAGCAATGTGACCAGCAAGCTTTTTAAAGAAACATTTTCAAAGGTCTGGGCAAGCTTTTGTTGAAGCATTTAATGTACCATTCAGATCCCGTCTGGTAATGTTATCCATAGATCCTAATAGGATTACTGATTGCCACTTTAAAAAAGCTGCTAGCAGGCATTCTTCAAGAAGTTCTGAAGCCTGCTAGCCGCTTTTTTTTTTTTTTTTAAAGTGGCAATCAGCACTCCTATTAGGATCTGTATTCAACATTAACAAACTGGAGATGAATGGTGTGTTAAATGCTTCAGCAAAGCTTATTGAAAGCTCTGTAAATGCTTTGTAAAAGCTTGCTGTTCATGCTTTGTAAAAGCTTGCTGTTCACACTTCTTATACAAGCTGAAACCTGTGTGAAGTGAGCCTCCGAGCCATGGAAGCTTCCATCTTGGCCTATGTTTGTGCAGTTGCTATAGTGCTACACATATGATCGACAATGACACCTGCCATTCGATGGCTTGCCAGTGTGGTTGAGAGCACAAGCAAATGTGACAGTTAGGCCTGTTTTTCATATGGGCAAATAAGGCTGGTCTGCAAATTCCGGCAGCAAGAATCAGATACTTGCAGCCAGAATCACGCGTTTACGTTTAGCTTTGACCACTGTACCCATGTGCATCAATGAATGACAAGCTGAGAACAGCCATGACTGTCCACAGGTGAACATTACCTACAGACAGGGATGGATTGGATAATCGCAGAAATAGGTTTCTGGTCTCGGACATCATCCCTTACTACAGGCAACCACAGCATGTGTGAATACGTTGAAACAGCAATGGCTTCTCCCAGCCTGTCATTGCTGTGTACAGACTAAGCGGCCACCACTGTTAACCACTTGCTGACAGCAGATAGTTGAATGACAGCTTCACTGCGGCCGGCCAGTTCTGGGAGGGCGTCATGTCGCGCTCTCCTGTGCGACCCCAGCGATCTCTGTGATCGCCATGTCCTACGAACACAGCTGATCATGTGCTGTGGTAAAAGGCCAATCACAGTGGCCTTTTACCACGTCATCAGCCGTATCCAATGACACACTGATCACCGGGAAATGCAATTGCTGGTTATCAACTTCACTTTCCTCACGCTGTCACAGCGTGAGGAAAGTACTGCTGAGAACCGGCAGTTGTCAGAGGAGGGATCTGCACCGATCATCAGGGCACTGATGATCGGTGCCCATCAGTGCAGCCCAGCAGTGCCGACTATCAGTGCCAGCTCATCAGGGCAGCCTCAACGCACATCAGTGAAGGAGAAAAGTTACCTGTTTGCAACATTTCATAATAGAAACAAAAGTTTTTTGTTTGTACGCGCAAAAAATAAACCCCCAGCGGCAAGTAAATACCCTCAAAAGAGAGCTCTATTTTTGTGTGTGAAAAATTTCACATGGGTACAATGTTGCATGACCACGCAGTGCTGAAAGCTGAAAATTGGCCTGGTAAGGAAGGGGGTATAAGTGCCCGGTAGGCAAGTGGTTAAATACACCTGTCATTCCAGCTGCAGTATTCTGATTCTTGCCACTGGAATCCAGTGTATGCCCCTAATCACCTGTGTGAAGAAGGTCTTATCATTCATGGCATTTCTTGAATGTAAAATAAAATTCAGATGGGCAGATATCTGTGGATAGTTGGCTGCGTTCTGAGGCGGCTAAATGTTGGCTCTGGATGCAGCAACACTCCGTTATGTGGCTGCATACAAACTGGCTAATTATCTTCAACCAGTTTGTGGCCAGTACCCCACAGAAATGCTGACCCTGGATGCACACTGTCTGCCTTCCAGATCAGTCTGAGACTTTATCCTCATGTACGCAGTGGGCTGATCGGTTACATGTGAACAGTAGCAGCGCCAGCCATTGATTTGTATAGAGTGCAAATCTGATGGCTGCTGCTGGTTGTACACGGTTTGAAGCCACTTTTACAACTGCCAGAAAGAATCCACTGATCCTTGCTGGGGTCTGCTGCTATTTGGCCGTGCAAATGTAGCCTGTTTTGGGAAACCATGAAATTGATGGCTTTAGTTCACTTTAAACACTGGTGTGTAAAATGTGTAACGCCCTGCCAGAAGTTAGGCTAAATTTAGTTTTTGGCTTCACTGCACTCAGTGGGGAAATTATCTGTTATTTTGGTCTTTCATGGTTTCCTTAATGTCAGTAGTTGTCTTTCTGAAAGAAGCTTTGAGAAAATAGAAAAGGAGGGTCAGCCACTGATTTATGAATATTTAGCAGACCCCAGCCAATCCCTATGAGGGGGGTGCCCAGAAAGTGACAGAAGAGGTGGTAAATATTTGGGAAGGCAAAGTGTTCTTCCTCAGCTAGGAAGGTTTCTGGGGGGGGGATGAAACTAGTGAGAGACCAGAGTTGCAGTTGGGGGCCTCAACTGTGTTGGGCTGAGGGCCTAGAGATAATTGCTAAAGTGACCTGCTGGAGGACATTGCTCTTGAATTGTGGGGTGTTTTTTTTTTTTTTTTTTTTTTTGTCTTTGTCTTTGTCTCTCTCACTGTAGAGTGTTGGGTGTGCAGACAGCTCCTGTGACATTTTGTTCTAAGAAGTTTTGTTCTCCACCCTTTCATACTCTCCGCTTCTCTCAAGATGTCTTGCTCTCTAGTTAGTTCTGTTACCTCTTCCCACACTCGCTTCCAGGATTTTTCCAGAACCTCTCCCTAGCCCAGTATGTCTGGTCAGCTCCTGCCCTGTTTTTAGGCGATCCTTAAACTCATTTATTCAGGAAGCCTACCCCACCTCCACATAAAAAGCTGTACTTATGTCACCTCCTTCAGATGATACCCTGCAACTATTCTCTTTTGTACCATCTCCCCCTCCCTTTAGATTGTAAGCTCCATGAGCATGGCCCTACTATTCCTTTTGTACTGATCTGTGTTGTGATTACGCTGTCCCCCCTTATATTGTAAAGCACTGTACAAACTGTTGGCGTTATATAAATCCTGTATAATATTGATCCCTGATATCATTTGAGTATTCTGAATCCTTAAATCCCCTTCTATTCAACACATAAAACACATGCGCTCTAATAACTCCCTCTATACTAAATAGCTGCTGTAATACAATTTTGTGTGCTAAATCAAAAATCACTCACAATATACAGAGCTTTTAAATAATTATATAAAATAGTTATTTGCACTTTATATAAGTGCAATTTATAATATAAACTTGTGACTCCTTAAGTGTATTAATTGCTTTCATATATGTCCTTCAGATCAATACATTTGTCCATAAAGTGCAGCAGTTCCTTCACAAAAAGTGCAGAGGTATATAACATAAGTTTTATATACCCCTCCTATTCAAGTTTCTGCAAATAATATCCACAAAGGATATCCCCTAGACTGAGCCGGTGTTGTTGGTGTGCTTGGAA
This sequence comes from Staurois parvus, assembly GCF_062004578.1. Taxonomy (NCBI): domain Eukaryota; kingdom Metazoa; phylum Chordata; class Amphibia; order Anura; family Ranidae; genus Staurois; species Staurois parvus. The sequence continues at coordinate 5,629,784 of NW_028318031.1, read as the reverse complement.
CTGTGGCAAAAACACCCTCTGTGCTAAGAAGGGAGATCTCCCCTGCAGGGATGAGCACTCGCATATAGAAATATGCCTTCTAGGCACTGGGAACGTACATAACAATACTATGTATAATTGATACGCTTAGTAGGAAACCTTTATTAAAGTAGCGTGAAGGCTAAGTTTACAGTTGTGGGTGGGGAGGGGTGGTTGAGCCTCAATGTCGCCCCAGCCCCTTAAGCTGCAAAGACAGAGAGAGGGGGTTGTTTCGAAGTTCCCAAGTCCTTCTGTTGAGGCCAAATCCCTCTCTCACACGCGCAGCCTCAGTTGTCCCTCTTTTTGGTCTGATGCATATTGCTCTATAAAAAACAAAATGAACGATTTTACTACCAAAAGTCAAATAAAATTCAAAAAATGCTGCGCTCCAAAATAAATAGAATAGTGAGATCTCTTGTGTGCTAATAATCAAACTGCAATCTCATAATAAACTAATACTGTGCTAAATATCAAATTTCAAACATTCATAATTCAATAAATATAAATTTTCAATCAATATGGAAAATAAAACAAATTAATCATCTGTGTCATATACTGCAACTGAAATTGTGATAATACTCAAAAGTACTAAAAAAAAATGATATAAGCAATACACAAAAGTCTCTGTGAATAAATATATAGTGATAGTCCTAAACTGAAACCGATATTGTGATCCAAAACCTAATTTGTGAATTTCTGTGAATCCTTATTATGATTGTGCTATGCGCTCACCTCCTTGTAAGCCTAGTTAATAGGCTTACTACGCTTTTTGTTCACAATAGGAACACTTGTAGCACCATCTAATGGATAATGGATGGATATCCCTCAGGAGCTTCTTGGTGATCCTCTCCTCATGTGCCAGTATCCCTGTTGGGATCTCTCCCTCCTTCTAGTGCTGCTTTCTCTTCCTTCTCCCCTATCCTGGATTTTCCTCTGTAGCAGGGTTTATAAAGAGAGGAATATAGTGCCTTATCCTTTTTACAGATAATCTTTATTGTGTGCCCGATAATGCACTCACATTATTTTAAAACATGCACTTGATAAAATCAAAATCCTTTGCTGTGTGCGCCGCACACAGAGTGTACTCGCTGTCCACCGGGTGTGTAGTGACGTCATAGGTAAGTAATTATATACAAATATTTCATTTTACTACCAAAAGTGTTGTGCTGTCCTGTTATCCAACCTCTAGATTATATTGGCTTTTCAAAATAACAAATAAAGTGGTCATAAAAGCACTTATGTGGTTTGACCAGTCATTTTCTGTATATTGGATTTTTATGTAACCGGGTCTGTTCTAGGGAGGTGTCCTTTGCTATATACTGTGTGCTAAAAAGTGTCTCTTTACCATTTCAGAAAATTAGGGGCCATGGCATGGAGTATTGTATACCTGCCATGGTTGCAATGCTTTGCTTTGTGGCAGGAATTATACGATGTTGTGTACAGCAAGCGGTACTGCAAGTGAATGGGGCCATGCGACAACTGCCCTGCAACTGTGTGCATTGTGGCTTGGGCTTTTAAGTGTTAAACAGATGTTGAGGAGGTGGCATATTGCCTTCTCACTGCCTCCAAAAAGCAATACACCGTTGACCTCTCTTCAGATGGTAACACTTATGTAAATGCCAAACTTTTTTTTTTCTGTTTAAAAGTAGGGGAGGGTTAGAACCCCCTCAGTTGTTGCCATCTGTCCCATTGAGAAGATTTCACTTCCTGTTCACAGCCAAAACCGGAAGTGAGAGGAAATCCCTCCAAACTGAGGGAATCCCTTGTCACTAGAACTAGTGAGCCTACTCACTAGCCTGTTCTGGGGGCACCCCAAACGTGGGACTTTTTTCACTTTTGATGATACCAGTAAACAGGACAAATCTAGAGAGGGTGAATCTCCTCAAAGGGGGTATAGACAGCAATAAAAACTGACAGGTATTCTAGTTTTAGTGCCTTTTGCAGAAATGCACTATAAGCCATTTAACAATTTCCTATGGGTCATGTTCAAATCTATGCTTTTTTGAGCTGCTGCATCTTTGGAAAGGGTAATTTTTTTTTTTTTTAAAGCAAAAAGCAGAATTTTTGCTACAGTAGAGTTTAATGGAAAAGCTATTGAATGCATGGTGGTGCATTTTTGCCACGGTTTGCATTTTTATTCTGCCCAGCAACAAAAAAAATTCCACTAACAAAAGAGAGCTGAACAAAATGCATCAAAAATGCACAAAGAAAACCGCAAAATAACCTGCAAAAAGCACTGGGGAAAGCATCAAATGCAAAATGCATATACACTATATTGCCAAAAGTATTGAGACACCCCTCCAAATCATTGGATTCAGGCATTCCAATCACCTCAATGGCCACAGATGTATAATATCAAGCACCTAGGCATGTAGATTGCTTCTACAAACATTTGTGAAAGAATTGGTCGCTCTCAGGAGCTCAGTGAATTCAACTGTGGTACCGTGATAGGTTGCCACCTGTGCAATAAGTCCATTCATGAAATTTCTTTGCTACTAAATATCCTGCGGTCAACAGTTAGTGGTATTATAACAAAGTGGAAGCAACTGGGAACAACAGCAACTCTGCCACAAAGTGGTAGGCCATGTAAAATGACAGAGCGGGGTCAGCGCATGCTGAAGCACACAGTGTGCAGAAGTCGAGTCAATAGCTAAAGATCTCTAAACTTCATGTGGCCTTCAGATTAGTACAACAACAGTACATAGAGAGCTTCATGGGATGGGTTTCCATGGCCGAGCAGCTACATCCAAGCCTTACATCACCAAGTGCAATGCAAAGCCACTGGACTCGAGCAGTGGAGATGAGTTCTCTGGAATGATGAATGAATCACGCTTCTCTGTCCGGCAATCCGACAGATGTGTCTGGGTTTGGCAGGTGCCAGGAGAACGGTACTTGCCTGACTGCATTGTGTAAAGTTTAGTGGGGGGGGGTTATGGTGTGGAATTGGTTTTCAGGGGTTTGGCTTGGCCCCTTAGTTCCAGTGAAGGGAACTCTTAGGGCATCAGCATACCAAGACATTTTGGACAATTTAATGCCCCCAACTTTATGGGAACAGTTTGTGGATGGCCCCTTCCTGTTCCAACATGACTGCGCACCAGTGCACAAAGCAAGGTCCATAAAGACATGGATGAGCAAGTTTGAGGTGTAGGAACTTGTCTGGCCTGCACAGAGTCCTGACCTCAACCCGACAGAACACCTTTGGGATGAATTAGAGTGCAGACTGCGAGCCAGGCCTTCTCATCTGACATCAGTGCCTGACCTCACAAATGCGCTTCTGGAAGAATGGTCAAACATTCCCATAGACACTTCTAAACCTTGTGGACAGCCTTCCCAGAAGAGTTGAAGCTGTTATAGCTGCAAAGGGTGGGCCAACTCAATATTGAACGCTACGGACTAAGACTGGGATGCCATTAAAGTTCATGTGCGTACAAAGGCAGGCGTCCCAATACGTTTGGCAAAATAGTGTATGTTAACCAAGCCTTGGTTCAATAGACTTCAATGGAACCACATATAAACCACAAGTGCTGTATTTTGTGTGCGTTTTTGATGCGTTTTGCATTTTTATTCTGCCCAGCATCAAGCTGGACAACCCCCTACCCCCCCCAAAAAAAAACCACTGCATCAAAAATGCATGTGCAAAATGCACCGCAAAACACACTGCAGAAACAGTGAACTGTAAACTGCATAGGTGTGGACCTAGCCTTATGGCTGGGACACGCTGATTGGCCAAGCGAATGACAGAAGAGAGCCCTTTACAGACAGCAGCAATGTGGCAGGTTTTTTTTCTCTCTGTAATGCAAAGTAAAAATGGTCACATGACTAAGTAAAAGCAAGATACAGTACACACTTTACACTTGTTGGCTACACAGTTAACCTTGTAATTACCCCTAGATGTTAACCCCTTCCCAGCCACTGAACACTGTATTAGGCCTCTTGCACACGGTACAGGTTGTCGCAAAAGCACGCATCAGAGATGGACGCAGTTCAACCATTTTGGTTTCACCCTCCATCTTAGCGAAGGGACTAACCATCCTGAAATATATTTTCCTGCATCCTCCCCCCTTCCCTCTCTGTTCAGCCTCAGCGACATCCGGTTGTGGGTCACTAGCAGGCTAGAGCAGCAGGGGGCCCAGAGCTACAAAGCCTCCCAAGAGAGACAGAGCCACTCTGCCCAAGAACCTGTGGAATTTCTCACCTCGCAACAGAGATAAGGCAGCTTTTTCCAGGAATTGAAAGATTTTAACCTCCTAAAACCTAGCAGCGTAGGTGACAGAATTAAATGAACATTCCCAAAGTCCGTTTTTCCCCTATGTTTCATATCTTGAAATATGGAAGACTTGCATAAAAACCGGGCACCTCGTCAGATGGCCAACGCACAGACGGACGCTCTGATAGGTCTCTCCATTCGTTTCGCACGCTCAGGGAAGCAGAAACCTAGATCTCATGAACCGTGAGGCCTACAATCTAATAATTCATATCTACATGATCCTTAAACTTATTTGCATACTAAAATACACGCAAAGAGATTGTCGCTTGTGCAGCTGGAAAGTTATAGGCCAAAATATGGATTAGGAAAGATGTTGGTTCTAATTCAGAGTTCCGCCCGACGATCCCTCCCTAAACAGAGTATTGGTCAGTTACTCAGAGCCACCCCCCTGCTGGGGGACTTTAAAAAACAGGCTAGCAGGCCTAAAGAGTAAGTTGAAGACATCTCCCATCTGTAACATCAATACCACCTGAGGAGACCCTTTCGCTCTGCAGCTTGAATCTGCTTACATCAAAGGCTTAAATGGCAAGTAACTTAACCCTTTAACTTCTCCCTGTTATCTCTTTGCTGTGCTATGGTTCTTTGTGTGTGTGTGTATATGTATGTATGTATGTGTGTGTGTGTGTGTGTGTGTGTGTGTATGTGTATATATATATATATATATATATATATATATATATATGTATATATGTATGTATATATCTTAGTTATATCTTTTTCTGTAAATATTTTATTGCATCTGTTTGACTCTTTTAGTAATAAATCTTTCTTTCTGAAAATGTTAGACTGTTTCTAAAGCGCTTAATTGCAATTTACGAATTCCTGCCTCTAAAGAGACGCTACTGTGTTTGTTTAATCCTCTGCCCAATCGGCCTGCGGTGACCGTATTGGACAGACGACTTTTCAACCATTATAGAGTATATTTGGCCGGGAAAGAATGTAATTACATTCAGGGGAGCAGAGGGGAGACAGCCAGGGTCTCTTAGGGCTCGTTCACACTTGACTGTTTTACCAACGCTTGCCAAACGCCCCTATAGCATTTGGCAAGCGTTGGTCTGGCGTTTGTGGAGCATTTTTTAACGCTCGGCAAACGCCGCATGCGCAGTTTAGCGGCGGTTGCTGGGCGCTTGCCGAGCGTTAAAAACGCCCCACAAACGCCTATAATGAAGTTTGAATGGTATTACTGCTCTGCAGCCACGTCGCAACCGCACCGCAAACGCCGGGCGTTTGCGGAGCGGCACCATAGACTAGAATAGGAGGCTTCAATGCCTCCTGACTCGACCAGAGGCGTCCATTTTGCCGCAACGCTAGCGCTTCCGTTAAAACAGCACCATGTGCTGCAATGTGCAGAATTGTCAGAGGCGTTTGGGAAGCGGTAAAAACGCTTCCCAAATTCCTCTGCCGCCTGCACACAGCACTAGTGTGAACGTAGCCTTAGACCTTGGATGTCTCAGAGAACCTGTCAACTTTTTTTTTTTCCAATCACATAGGGGACATGCGTCCCCTATGTGATGATTTTTTTTTGCTGTCCCCTATGTGATGGGAAAAAAAAGAAGAAAATGTTTTCTTTTCATTGTAAAAAAATTAGTTACACCCAAGCACATAACATCCCCCACTCCCCCCTACCCCCCCCCAAAAAAAAATCAATTGCAATACAGATGTTACATATTGCGGCACACACCAAAATGAGAGCTATAATACTAGCACCAGACCTCCTCTGCAATGCTAAACTGATGACCTAGAAGGAGCTTTAAAAGCTTCACCTATAGAAAATATAGGGTACTGATGTTTGGCGCCATTTCACGAGCTCATGCAAATTTAAGGTTTGACAAGTTATTTTCTTGCTGCAACCTTGTCTTTTATATTTTACAAAAAATAGTTAATTTTAGGGCACAAAAAAGGTAATAAATTGCCCTAACTTGTATTTTTTTACTGAGATTTTGCGGCACTATGCAACAAAAAAAAAAATTGAAACTACCACTAAGTTATTCTCTCGGGTCTCTGATTTCAGAAAATATATAATGTTTGGGAGTTTTATGTAAGCTTCAGGCCTAAAATGATTTTTTTTCAATCTTGTTCAAAATATGCAAAAACGTCTCTGACAGCAGAAGGATAACGGATAAACCTGACATTCCCCTTTCCTGACAAGCAGCCAATCGGTGCTCATTACACTGCAAGGTCTCTCTGCTCCCTGCTAGTCCCTGAGTGCGGTCCTGGAGACAGGGAGGGGAGGAGGAGATAAACAGTGCTATGTTAAAATGGTTAAATGTTTAAGTCACAATAAAAGCTCTTTTTGTGTTTAAAACATTTCTAATATCGCCTTCTATTTAAATACGGATTTGGTGTGTAAAAAAAAAAAAAAAAAAAAAATCTGGACAAGTATATTTTCATGAGGGACAAGTAGATTGGGACACCGATTTAGTCCCTTGGACAAGTAGTGTTTTCATAAATTTCCACTCCACTGCGGGGGGTAACTCCTCTGGAGGGCAAGTGGTTAATATACACTTATTGGGATTTATTTTTTTTAATCAAAGACATGTAGCAGAATCGATTTTTGGCCATGAAGAAATTTTATTTTTTAATTTTTTTTTTATTGGATATGTTTTATAACAGAGCAAAAATGTTTTACTTTTTTTCAATGATTTTTTTTTGTTTAAATAATAAAAAAAACCCAGTGGTGATCAAATACCACCAAAAGAAAACACGGGGGGAGGAGAATTTTCATCTGCATACAGTGTTGCATGATTGTGCAATTACCAGTTAAAGTGGTAGTAAAATGCCTGAAACCCCTCCCCAAAATAATGGGGCTTGCAGCTAACACCACTGGAGTTTTTAAAACTCCCAATGGGCATGATGACTAAAGTAGCGCAGCCAGGGGAGGACTGAGCATTTAGAAACTCGGGCAGAGCCCGAGGGCCCGGGGTCAGTAAGGGGCAGGGGCGGACTGACCATTTGGAAACTTGGGCACTGCCCGAGGTCAGTTGGGGGCCCCATGAGATGCCCCTGGTACCTTTTTCATAGGCTTTTTTTGAGTTTGGGCAAGGACACAGGGGCCCCATGATCCCCTATTGCCCGGGGGCCCCTTGAGTTGTCAGTCCGCCCGAGTGCAGCATAGCAAAAATGGCTTGGTCGGAAGGGGGTAAAATCTTCTGGAGCTGAAGTGGTTAAGTACTGCCATTGCTGACCACCTATTTTCTCTGGTTCGCCCCCCCCCATGTCTCACTGGAGCCATGTGCAGCACCCCCTCTAGGTGAGCCCCAGCAGTGCTCAGGCACGTGAGCGCGCCTCAGTCCTCGCACAGCCGGGCGCGCTCCCGCCGCCGCCTCTCACTGGACGGGTACGCGGCCGGAGTCCCGGAGACGAGGAAGAGAGCCTGTTCCCGGGAGGAGAGACGGGAGCCGTAATGTTCAGGTGTGTGAGGAGTGCTGGTGACCGGGGCCCGGGGAAGGAGTGGAGGGGACGTGTGCTCAGGTCCCCGTCTGGTAGAGGTGGGAGCGGTGTATATGCGGAATGGGGCAAAGGATGGCTGTGGTGATGTCAGTGTGTACTGGGGTCCTGTACACCTACCTCCTCAGAGCTGAGCGAGGCTGGCCTCTGTAACCGGGCACCTGCTGCATTCATGGATGGCCTGTGTTGTCAGTACGGTGTGCATTTCATCCGCTCACCTGCTACCAGTATCCCACAGTATGTCACCACACACCTCTATATATACTGGATGCCGGGCATGAGTCCTGACAGGGATGACAATGTGGTTGTGTATCAGGCTGATATATGCTCACCTCTCATCATAACCATTCACCACTTCAAGATGATTATTGTTTTTAGAACATTACTTGGAACCCCCAAACAAATATTTAGCAGAGGCCCTAGAGAATAAAATGGTGGTGGTTGGAACTTATGTCACACATTATTTGTGCTGCGGTTTATGAAACACAATTAAAAAAAAAACCACTTGTAGAACCCAATTTTTTGGTAAAATATAAAAGATATTGCACCAAGTACATAGATACAGGCATACCTCAGTTTATGAATTTAATGCGTTCTGCGGGACTTTTCGTATTGTGAAAAATTTGTAAACCGAAACTCGGTTTCCCATAGAAATACATTGAAAACCAATTAATCCGTTCCGGAGGTCAGAAAAAAGTTAGTCTTATCTGTTCAAAACTCTTTATAAAATACACTTTAAAGGCATAAATACTATACAGGGCCATGATTAAAAATTAATTCAGAAATGCATTGAAAACCAATCCGTTCCGGAGATCAGAAAAATGTCAAAAATGGTTTTTAGCTGTTCAAAACTCTTTATAATGTGCACTTTAAAGGCATAAAGGGACATGATTAAAAAGAAATTTTGGAAATGCATTGAAAACCAATTAATCCGGTCCGGAGATCAGAAAAAAATAAATAGTTTTTATCTGTTCAAAACTCTTTATAAAGTGCTCTTTAAAGGCATAAATACTGTACAGGGACATGATTAAAAAAAAAATTGTAAATGCATTGAAAACCAATTAATCCGTTCCGGAGGTCAGAAAAAAGTTAGTCTTATCTGTTCAAAACTCTTTATAAAATGCACTTTAAAGGCATAAATACTGTACAGGGACATGATTAAAAATTAATTCTGAAATGCATTCAAAACCAATTAATCCATTCCAGAGATCAGAAAAAAGTAAAAAATAGTTTTTAGCTGTTCAAAACTCTTTATAAAGTGCACTTTAAAGGCATAAAGGGACATGATTAAAAAGAAATTCGTAATTCGTAAATGCATTGAAAACCAATTAATCCGGTCCAGAGATAAAAAAAAAAGTAAATAAGTTTTTATCTGTTCAAAACTCTTTATAAAGTGCACTTTAAAGGCATAAATACTGTACAGGGATATGATTAAAAAAATTTGTAAATGCATTGAAAACCAATTAATCCATTTGTATTGCAGAAAACAATTTTTGTAAACTGAGCCATTATTTTCAATGGATTTTCATTCGTAAACCGAAAATTACGTTAACCGAGGCATTCGTTAATTGAAGTACGCCTGTACCTAACGTGTCTTGCTTTTAAAATTGCTTATAACGAATGGTGACAAACTACAATAACTAAAAAAAATCTCTATAGCTGTTGATGCTTTAAACATTTTTATAGGTTACCAGTTTAGAGTTACAAAATTATAATTTTTTTTACATTTTTATGCTCTCCCTTTACGACTTGCCCTCCAGAGGATTTACCCCACTTCCTGACCAGGCCATTTTTTGCTGTTCGGCACTGCACTATTTCAACTAGTAATTTCACGGTCGTGCAATGTTGTACACAAATGAAATTTATGTCTTTTTTTCACACAAATAGTGCTTTCTTTCGGTGGTATTTGATCACTTCTGCGTTTATTTTTTGTGCTATAAACAAAAAAAAGACCAAAAATTTTGAAAAAAAAACCCAATATTTTTCACCTGTGGTTATAAAAAAAACAAAAAAACAAATTCAGTTAGTCATACATTTTGGCTAAAATGTATTCTGCTACATGTCTTTGGTAAAAAAAAAAAAATCTCAATACATGTGTATTAATTGGTTTGTTTGAAAGTTATAGTGTCTACAAACTATGGTATATATATTGGAATTTATGCAGCTATTACTTTCTGACTGCCTATCACATTTCTTGAGGTGCTAAAATGCCAGGGCGGTAAAATCCCCCCCCAAATGACCCCTGTTTGGAAAGTAGACACCCCAAGGATATTGCAGGCATGTTGAGTCCATGGAACATTTTATTTTTTGCCACAAATTTTTTGAATATGACAATTTTTTTTTTTCACAAAGTTGTCACTTTAATGATATATTGCTTATGCATGCCTTGGGTATATGTGGAATAACACCACAAAACACATTCTCGTACTTCTTCTGAGCATGGGGATACCACATGTGAGACCTTTTTGGCAGCCTAGCCACATACAAGTCCCCAAAATCCAATGACCACCTCCAGGCTTTCAAAGGGCATATTTCCCCATATCACTTCCCACTACCTATCACAGTTTCGGAGGCTCTAAAATGACAGGATAGTACAAACACCCCCCACCAAATGACCCCTTTTTGGTAAGTAGACACCCCAAGGAATTTGATAAGAGGCATGTCGAGTATTTTACAGATATCATTTTTATCACAGGGTTTTGAAAAAGAAAAGAAAAAATAAAATTTTTGCTTTCTTTTTTCGTTTTCCAAAAACTTGGCAACAAATGAGATCAGCAAAACACTCACCATGCCTCTAAGCAAATACCTTGGAGTGTCTACTTTCCAAAAAGGGATCGATGGGAGGGGTTGCTTCTACTATCCTGGCATTTCAGGGCCAACATTAGAAGCTTATGCCACCCATTCTTGAAGACCAAGCCTTTTCTGACACTTTTTGTTCACATTTAAATAAACAGTTTTTTGCTAGAAAATTACCTTGAACCCCCAAACATTATATATATTTTTTTAAAGCAGAGGCCCTAGAGAATAGAATGGTGGGTGTTAATTTCTTACATCACACAGTATTTGCTCAGCAAGCGATGATGATACACTGAGTAAATAGATACCAAACATGACATGCTTTAAAATTGCGCATGCCCCGTGCAATGGCAACAAATTACATACATTTTTATTATTGATGATGGGTGACGGGGTGATCAAAGGCTTAATAGGGGCGATCAAAGGGTTGAATATGCTAATCTAACGTGTGTGTGTGTAAAATGTAGTGCTTTTACTCAGTGCTGTGTTCTCTCTTCTCTCCCTGGACCGATGAGGGGGGGGGGGGGGGGCACAGGCGCGTTCACACCCCAAAATAGGAAGTGATGCAAGATTACCTCGCTTTGCCAAGAGCTGCTGCTCGCCTGCAAAATGCAGGTAAGCGGTTGGCAAGTAATTAAAAAAAAAAAAACATATTGAGAATTTTTTTAAAGAGTTTTCTTTTTTTTTAACATTTTTTTTTTAATTCAAATTTTTTTTAATACTTTTATCAGAATAGTACAATGTTACCATAGTAATGTATTATTGTGAGGGGGGTGATCATGTGTTTTTTTTTTTTTACGCTTTGCAGGAGAAATAAAGATCATTTCTCCTGCAATGTAAAGCTTGCTGTCATGAACCTAACTGAACTGTCATGAGTGAGTTAAGTTGTGACAGCTTAGGATAGTGATCTGTAATTGGCTGGAGCTGGTCACATGGTAAAGGGTGCTGTGATTGACCCCATGTATCATGTGACAGCTGTGGGCCACAGCTCACTAGGAAGAGGAGCAGAGCTGTTATGAATGAGATTGATTCAAAACAGCTTTGCTTACATTGTGATCATGTGATCAGATGATCACTAGGATCTTCATTCCGCTAGACACAGCAATCACAAGGGGGAGCGCTGCGTGACCGCTTGGGAGCGCCACGCCCCCCTGTGTTAGTACAGCCAGAGCAATGTACAGGTACGTTGCCTTGCATGTAGCTGCTGCTCTGCTGCAGTACATGGTGGGTGGGAAGCGGTTAAAATGTTTTTTTTTTTTTGATCACTTGAATTCCTATCACAAGAAATGTAAACATCACTTGTGATAGCAATGAACCCATTGACACGGCACCTCCCGGTCCTTTAACCGCTTGCCTACACATGCATTATACCCCCTTCATGGCCAGGCCAATTTACAGCTTTCAGCGCTGTCGCACTTTGGATTAGAATTCCGCAGTCATGCAACACTGTACCCATATGACATTTTTATCATTTTTTTCCTCACAAATAGAGCTTTTTTTGATGGTATTTAATCGCCAGTGGGTGTTTTTTATTTTTTACACTATAAACAAAAAAAGAGCAAAAAATGTGTTTCTTTTATAAAATTTTGCAAACAGGTAATTTTTTCTCCTTCATTGTTGGGCGTTGATGAGGTAGCGCTGATAGGCAGTGCTGATGAGGTGGCATGGATGTGCACTGATAGGCTGCACTGATGAGGTGACATTGATGAGGCACTGATGATGGTGCACTGATATGCAGCAATGATGGGCACTTATAGGCGGCACTGACAGGGGACACTGACGAGCGGTGCTGACTGCTGGCACTGATGGGCGCAACTACTGGGCACATGTGCAGGAGGGCACTTTAAATTTTTTTTATTTTTTTAATAAAATGTTTTTATTTGTACACTGTCCCTTTTTTTTTTAAATTTAAAAAAAAAAATCACTTTTATTGCTATGACAAGAAATGTAAACATCACTTGTGAGGACAAGAAAGCATGGCAGGTCCTCTTTATGCCTCATGTACACTGCTGCTCATAAACGCGAGTTTAGGGGTTTTCACAGTTTTTTTTTTTTTTTTTTTTTTTTTTTGCCAAAGCCCCTGAATTCAACTCAATAAAAGCCTATGGGTCCATGCACATAGACTGTTGTCAGAGTTTAACGGCAGCAGAGTTTAGGTCCAATAAAACACCCCTCTCCTGTACGCAGAAGAATAGTGTTCAGGAGAGGAAAGTTTTGGCCAAATAAAATTCTAAACGCAGCAAAAATGCATGTCAACACACCTAAGTGCTAAACGCATTTAGCGCTTGGGCGTTTATTCACTTCAATGGCAAGTACTCTGACCAATAAAATGAATAAACTTCCAAGTGCTAAATGTGGTACTGCATTTAAATGCTTTTTTTGCCGCATTTAGCGTTTTTCTGCTGCCAGTAGAAAAACGTTTGTTGTCTCTCCTCTACCCTTGAAAGCTTGAGAAAAAAAATTGATTGCATAACAAGTCACTCCGGTGTTGTCCAGGGCTCAAAGCCCACTCTCCATCTTTTCTCTCTTCTGTGTGAAGTAACCCTTAGGCTCCATGCACATGGGGTGTTTTAATAACGCTGGTAACGTTAGCTGTGTAAAATCATGTTAAAAACTTGAGTTTTCAGCATGTTTGCATTAAGCTTTTGCTGTGTTTTTTTTTGCGTTTTTGGTTTGTGGTTTTTAGCGGTTTTTACCCAAAATAATTTTTTTTGCTCAAAAGTTCAAAAACGCTGGTTTGCTGCAATTTTCAGCATTAGAGCATTTTTACAGCTAAAAAACTCCTCTAGAAACCCACTAGTTCTGGGTTTCTTTTGCCAGCCAAGAAACGCCCCTGCCAAAAACTGGTAATTACAGCCTATGTGTGCATGGACACATAGGATAACATGCTGGGGAGTTTACTGGCTGTAGAAAAAAACCTCAAAAGCCGAAAACAGCCGCTGTAAAAATGTCCAGTGTGCATGAGGACTTACTGATAATTGCTGCATTCATTCAAAGTGAAAGAATATGTAAACACAACATTTCATATTCCTGATATGTGCCTGCAGTACTATGTACTTGTATGTAAAAGTACCCTATTCTCTTTGTAATGCTTCCTGTGTGTGAAATACCTGATGTTCCCCCCAGGGCTTTGCTTTCCTACCAAAAATTGACCACACTAGGCAGGAGAGCACAGCAAGGTCAATTTTCTGGCTGAGCTGGGAGATAATCCAATGATCAGGCTTGTGCTGAATCCCCCACCCGCACAGCCATTCACTGGGAAGACCTGTGTGCTGCAGTTTCTCCAACCCCAGCTCTTATAAATAATCACATTCCCTCTGTTTTCAGTTGCATAACAAAAAAAATACAGGTTAGAAAGTTTTTATATCTTTGCACAAATTGTCTTTAATTTCTATTTCAACCCCTTAACGCCGACATCACAGAACTGGGCTGCATATTTGCGTACCTGTCTGTGCTGGGAGTGCTCCCAGCACAAAAACCAGAGTGGCACTGAAAGCCCTGAGTCCCCTTCTAATGATCGGGACCTGGGACTCCTGATTCCGGGTCGCATGATTGCTGTGATAGGCTCTGATTGGCTGTCACAGTGATCAGTCACTATGAAGCCTGCCTCCCTTGGTTTTTTTTCTCTCTGAATGAAGGAGAGATATACAGTGTATCTCTCCCTCTCTCCTTGCAGAGAGAAAAAAAAGTTTGTAAAAAGAAAAGATAAATATTATAAAATAAAGTAAAAATATCTAGATCAAGCTTTGATCTAGTTCAGTGCCAGGGTTAGTGTTTGGGTCAAAGTCTGGGTCAAAGGTCAGGATTTTATATATTTTTTAAAAAATTGGAGTCAGTGTCGGTGTGTTTTTAGGTAAAAAAAAACAAAATGCACACTATTGTTTTTGGGCTGTAGTACAGGTACAAACGACAAATAACATACACATATATGATGTCTATGCGATCGTCAAGCAGAAAAATTTATTTGGATTGTTTTTTGGTGGTAGGTTATGGTAGTAATAAGAAACACACAGCTAAATTAAAAAAAAAACTTTTTTTTTTTACTATTTTGGGCCCGTTTTCCTTTGATAATCAACAAAAAAAAAATCAGCAGATATCCATTACCATTTACCACCAAAGGAAAGCCCAATTTGTCCTGAAACAAGGTATAAACACCTGGATGTACAAAGTAGTTTTGATGATTTGATGATGGTTTTACTAATACAAGTCAAAGTTGTAAAATTTAACTTTTTCTTTAAGATTTGTTTTACCCTTAGGCATGAAGGGGTTATTAAACTGAATGGGCTGTGTTATAAGGTGAATGTTTACATATACTTTAGATGCATGGAGGTCCAGCTTTTAGCTGCATCTGGAGGGCACAGGTGCACTATCCAATACCACTGCTGGCAGCCTGTCAAACTGTGAGAGACATACAACTGCTGTGGTTGGACAGTGCACCTTGTACAATTTAGGGCAGTATTTGCTCAACGATGAATGCTTGGAACACAAGCAGTCTATGTTCTGAGTTCCTGGGAGCATAGTGCCCTAAACGTACGTACCACTAGGTGCCATGACTGGCAGTCTCGCATAGAATTTGACAGGCTGATGGCAGCAGTGTTGGACAGTGTACCTGTACCCTTTTGCCATAGCTAAACATCGGAGCCTCATGCACTGGAGCTAAATGCCCAGTGTGCATGAGGCCTAAATAGCCAGTTAATTCGTATTTGCACCTTTTGTGATTTGTTGAATTTCAGCTGTTTTATGACCATGCATAAAAAGAGGAATATTATTTTCCTTGGGACCAATTCACCCCTATACAATGCACTTCTGTGCAACTTGGAAAAAGGTACAGGGTCTTGTCTGGTGTGTTTTTGGCCCCATAGACTTCAGCAGGAGCATACTTACTGTATTATTTCTCCAACATTGGGAAATCTTCCATGACAATTAATTTAGGGGTGATGATGACATTGGACTTTAGAAAGCAGAGCAAGTCCTAACAGACCTAAATAAATATAAATAAAGAAAGCAAGTCTTATCACATCTGAGTTGGCTGCTTATTATGTTGTATTTTAAAGGATAGGTCACGTGCAAGTCATAGCTTATGAATGATTCCTTCCATGTGGTGGCTTAATGTGTTCCTAAACTCAGGATCTGCATTCACTATATCTGGTCTCCCACAGTACACACAACATGGAAATGCAATTATTTTAGTAAATAGAAACTGCTAAATACCTTTTCTCATCAGCAGTTAGAGCAGTCTGGTGACTTCAGCAGAGCACTAGTTAAAGCTTGTGTGAGGAGTTTCCTTTCTGCTGTAGGAGGATGCAAAACACCTGGCCTCATTCTGAAGAGTGCTGATTGGCCCTGTGCTGATCACATACACTCTCTCAAGAAAAAAAAAAACCTCTCTAGCAATTCACACTAAACTGAGCATGTGCAGAATGGCTACTGGGAGGAGGGCAGAGAAGAAAGGATCAAAATTACTTTTTATACAATGCAGAGGATTAACCCCTTAGGTCCCACAGTGAGTATAACAAGCATGCTTTACTGCAGATACAGACTGATTTTACTGTTGTGGGTTTAGTAACACTTTAATATATTACAGTATAAGCCCTGGAAAAGCTGTGCACAAGACATAGGTATCAGAAAAACATTGCAAAAATACCTTATTACCTCTGCTTTTTCACTCCCTGTGCATGCAATGTGGACATTGCATACCAAGCCTAATTAAAAAGATGATGTATGGATTGCATTCAGCTTGTGTGCAACTGCAGACAAGGACTGAAAACAAGAATGGCATCTGTTCCATATACCTGGATATATGCAGACAGAATGAATGTAAATAATAAGCTTTGTAGAAATCTGTGTAACAGTAGTGTGACAAATGTCAGTGAATCTGTCGGAACACAGATAGAATTTTCAGAAACTCCTCTCCTTTGAAGAGGTGGAATTTTACAGGCAGAGGAGCTATTTCGAGAAGTTGAGAGAGTAATTGGAATGTATAAAATCTCAGATCCAGATTGTCTCAAAGATCCAACTCAGTAATTTCACATGTGACACAATTAACAATTGAATATAGAAGAGGTCTTTTTTACTGCCACATTCCTTATCACCAATGGGGAGGTATTTCTTTATGTATCTATCCCAATAGCGCCATATAAAGGTGTTGCAGAGAAGAACTGCATGAATTTGTTGCACGCATCTTTACGAACAATGAATTTGTAGCAGGGCTTTTGTAAAATTGGCGCAAGGCTTCCGACTATATCCACATAGCCAGAAGTGCATTACAAATGCCTTAGTGAATTACCCCCACTGTGGTTACTTTCACTGATGTGGGCCTGATATCAGAGCTCTGAAAGAACAGGTAAAAAAAAATGTTGAAAATTTGTTTTCATGTTATCCCTAGACATATTAAAGCAGGGCTCGACAAATCCCAGGTCGCCATGGCAACTAATAATTGCGTTCTGGCGCCTGGTCTTTTGTCAGCCATCCGCATCCACCTTCCACTCGCCGACCACGTTAAAGCTGAAAAAAAGACGGCTACAGCGCGGTCATCCAGTCCTGGGAGTCCTGCGCTCCCCTGGGGATGCACATTGGGCATGCTGTTTGCTTGTGTTCTTCACAGCTGATCACATGTAAACAAATGCTAGTTATCGACACACACAGCATGAGGAAAAGAAAGCCAATACCTAGTTATCCTGTGACAGGGGACATTTACACTGATAATCAGGGCACTGATCATCAGTGCTGCCTGTCAGTGCCCATCAATGCCACCTTATCAATGCAGCCTCATCACTGCACATCAGTGAAGAAGAAAAATTACTTATTTGAAAAAAAATTTATAACAGAAAAGAAGAAAAGTTAGTTTTTTTTCCCAAATTGTAAGTCTTTTTCTCATTGGTTTAGCAAAAAAATAAAAACCTAGTAGTAAATAAATACCACCAAAAGAAATCTCTATCATCTGTGTAAAAAAAAAATGATAAAAATAGCACAGGGGTAGAGTTTTGCATGACAGCGCAATTGTCATTCAAAGTGTGACAGTGCTGAAAGCTGAAAATTGGCCTGGGCAGCAAGGGGGTGAAAGTGCCCAGTAGGCAAGTGGTTAAAAAAACGGGCTCCTAACTTTTTTATCTGGCTCTTACATTCAAAGCAAATTTGTCAAGCCCTGTATTAAATGAGATGGTGTCTAAAATGTATTTCCACTTTTGTAATCAAATTTGAGAAAACCCCAATATGTTTGTGTTCCTTTTCACACAGCTTACCAAAAAAAAAAAATCTTACCTTTTTAGATGTTTCTAAAGAGAATGTATCATGGCTGACTGCAGACATCTCTTCACTAGCCTTGCATCATCTGTCCGAATAGTTGGGCTGGGGACTGGCGCTGACTCCAGTTCTCATTCAAATATAATGGAGAAACCCAGCTTCCAAACTTTCAACCTTTTGTTAGGACAGACAGTGTTCAAATATAGTACAGCAAATGAAATATCTGCCTCCAAACAGGGGTGCTTATGGTAATTAACAGCTTCCCAGCCTCCCTTAGAAGAACAATAGGGAACCAAGGATATTTCCTTGCTAGAAGTTCCAGAAAAGAGCATTTAAAATGGGTAAGCTGCAATTTTCAATTTGTTTGTTTTTCTATGTGAATGTGGACATGTAATAAAATATAAAGTTGACATGTAGGTCAGCCAATTTGGCTGAAAAAGTGGAAACAGCTTTAACAGCTTCACTTTCCCAGTACATACAGTGGGGAAAATAATTCTAAAAGGTCAAAAGGGTGCAATAAAAATATTTTACAGAAAAAGATGTAGCCAATATATATATAAATATACAGAGAGCAATACCACAGCAAAGCGATAACAGAAAATAATTTAGGGAGAAAAAGTACTTGCCAAACGTCCTGGTTTAAGCAGATCAGGTTTCATGAGCCAAAAGGGTGCCTTATCTCCCAACGTTTGTTCCGATGTTAAAAGGGAGGAATTCTTCAACTCAGCTTAGCTTTTTCTAGGAACTCCACAGGGTGTCTCCCTGAAGCAGAGAACCAATCGCCTCATTTGGGAAAGGGGTTGTGTAGACGGGGAGCTCAGGCTATGACCAAAGCCTTCACAAATTATACTATGGCCAATAACTTTTCCTAGGTACATATAACAGTCTATCAACAAGTAGATTAATACGCAGAATCTTCCGCTGAACGTCTACATATGAAATGCGAGATACCTGCTTGGATGGTTAAGGAGATATAATTTTCTGCTCTCCTGTATATGTCAGATAGGGGGTGTAATATATTAGGTGATTTGTATTAAAGTGAGCCATCCGAATATGTGCTCCATGTTTGTGTAATTATTTCCTATTTGGAGATATAAAATTATATGGAAAACTGGGTTTTAAAATGTAAGTCTGTTTTATGACTCCATGGAATGTCTTTTTGAAGCTCAGTGAGGGCTTGGTTTATGGCTTTATGACATCCCAGATTGCGAAGCTAACAGGCATCTAGGCACCAGCTCAGCTGGGGTTTTATAGCCATGGAGCTCTCCCACTGGGGCCTGTTGCCTATTGAATTCTGCATCAAACAGACCACATGTCACTCAACAGAGAGGGAGGGGGGATGAGGAAAGCTGATTTGGGAGAGAGAGATACAAAATGGAGGGGTTTGGAGCAAAATGGATGACCGCGTCCATCTCTGTGTGCATGATTGCTACAACCACATAAGTTTATTTTTTTGTCTACCAGGAGGTTGAACTGAAAAAAAACCGATTCCCGCATCCACACATTTAATGGGAATCTCTTCCGCTGAGCTATTGTATTCTGCTGATGGGGTGCCTTTCCTGCCTGCAGGACACAATGATCAATGTTTCCGGCTATTGCTGGCATCACAGATCATTTGGCGAAGAAACCCAACAGGCTGGTTGTACATAAGTCGATCACTAGATTGACTTGTGTACAACCAGCTACCCATACATGGATCAAAATTTGGCTGGTTCCTGCTTAACTAGCTGAATTTTGATCCATGTATTGGCTGACTTAAGACTCATGCACACTGCTTTTCCCATCAGTGAAGACATTCTGCTGATTTTTGGCTACTAATGAGCACTGTGGGTGTATCAAGTCATACTTATTAGTGACTCAGTAGTCTATGCTGTTTCCATTCTGACAAAGCCTGTCTGATAAACTTGTAGAGAGATAAGAGGATCAACAAGACACAACTCGGGGGAAGAATCTCTATTTGTTGTAAACAAACATGGCTGTCATGTAAATAGATAATCAAGAATTTTTCATAGAACCAAAAACTGTTAATATTTACATATATATGTACATATTTTTAACCGTAATTCCTCTGTAAACAGTATGTACATCCAGCATTTCATATTCCTGATATGTGCCTGCTGTACCATGTACTTGTATGAAAAAGTATCCTGTTCTTTGTATTGCTTCCTTTGTATGAAATCCCTGAAGCTCTTGCTACTCTATTAAAAACGGACTACACTAGGTAGAAGAGCACAGCGTGGTCAGTTCTATAGCTATGCTTGGAACTCTCTAATGATCAGACTTTGCTGAGCCCCCCTCGCAGAGTCATTCACTGGGAAGTTCAGTGTGCAGCTGTTTCTCCTCCCCTAACACTCTGTTCTTATTCTTAGCTGCATAAAGAGCTTAGAGGGTATGTGATCACTTATAAAACGGTGAAAAAGTATACATAAATGCGTTGCCTTTTATTTGTTTTAAACTGAATGAGTTGTTCTACAAGGTGAGGGTTTACTTATACTTTAAGCAAATTCCAAAGTAAGGGGCAGTCCCCTCAAAACTGATGTTTGTTTTTGGTAGATTCTGGAAAGCTGAGACTTGACAACGTCTCTGTAACACCTATTGGTGGGAGCTCTGTACTTAAAGTGTTACTAAACCCACAACAGTAAAATCAGTCTATATATGCAGTAAGCATGCTTGTTATACTCACTGTGGAACCTAAGGGGTCAATCCTCCACATTGTGTAAAAAGGATGTTTGATCCTGTCTTCTCTAGTCGTCTCCTAAACATCTCCTGATAGAACAGAGGCTAGAGGACAAGCTGCACATGCTCAGTTTGGTGTGTATTGCTAAAGTTTTTTTTAATTTTTTATTGGGAGAGTGCATGTGCTCAGCATAGAGCCAATTGTCACTCTCCAGACAGAGGTCAGGGGTCCTGGATTCTCCTACAGGAGAATGAGAAATCCCCCTACAACCTTTAACCAATGCTCTGCTGGACACTGAGAGAAGTCACAAGACTGCTCTAACTGCTGATGAGAAAAGGTATTTAGCAGTTTATATTTGCTACAATAATTGCATTTCCATGTTCTGTGTACTGTGGGAGACCAGATATAGTGAATGCAGGATCCTGGGTTAAGTAACACTTTAAGTTCTTGGGTTTGCACACCTGCTGTGATCATGACTCCCCCTGTTGCTTTTCTTCTCTTTTACTATATACTGTATTATGAAGAACACATCAAGGACAGCTTGCATGCTCAAAGGTGGTGTGAGAACACAGTCAGAAATTATAGCACAGAGATCTTCCTTTTCGAGTATCCAAGGAATCAAGCGTTGACTCGTGCCATCAGACTAAAATATAATTTTTGGTGAACCAAGCTTTTAATCTGTTACTTAAAAAAAAGGCACCTCTTCCTGTATGCCGATTTCTATCCTGGTTAGTTTTTTGTCCACCCCATTCTTATTCACTGAAGCCATTCATCACTTTGATGGGCCAGTAGTGAGGTACAGGTGGTGGAAAGGGATGCAACTAAGATGTGCGTAAGCTGGTCACTGTCGGTTTACCAGACCATTCCTGTTTTTTTAGTAGTGAATATGAGATTGGCAACAGACAAATATACGCATGATAAAAAAAAAGTACACACAAAAAGTTTAAGCCTTTGCTAGGACTATGTGTACATTATTTATACAGTTCTTATTGGGGCATAAGAAACTGGGACCTTTCAAGTGGCCTCTCTTACATCAAATATTCTTTCTTTTCAAATTGTGTCAAATACCAATAACACTAGAATTTTTCAGAGCTGGCTTCTGAATTTTAAAGCTAAACAACGTTTGTCCGGGTCACACGCCAATATAGTGAAATGCAAAATAGCATCAGTAAAAGCATAGCAAAAAAAAGCCCCTCATGATTCACTTGTGTAGGGTTTAATAGTTGAGGCCTACGATTAACCCCTACATGAATGAAACATGTTGGAGGGGCTTTTCTGATCGTTGGAGAGCAAGCTGATGCCATTTTGTGATTCACCATATTGGCGTGCGCTCCTGAGAAACATTTGTGGCTCTATGGTCTTTACCAACTGCTCCATTTCCCCCACCCCCCTCTGCCAATAACTCCACTGGCTTCCGATTGCCCAACGGATCAAATTAACACTGATGTACAAAGCTGTCCATAATTCTGCCCCAAACTACATCACCGACCTAATATCCAAATACCACCCAAAACGCACTCTCCGCTCATCACTAGACCTCCTTCCCCCATAGTTCCCTGATCTCCTCCCAGGACTTCTCCAGGGCATCACCCATCCTCTGGAACTCCCTACCCCAATCCATCAGACTATCACACACTCTCCTCTCCTTTAGGCGCACCCTAAAAACCCACCTCTTCAGGGAAGCCTACCCCACCCTTTGCTAACTGCCAGTCTCCTCCACTCCTCCTACCACTCCATCTCCCACAGCTTTTCCTCCCGTACCACTATCCCCTCCCTCCTAGATTGTAAGCTCCAAGGAGCAGGGCCCTCGAACCCCTCGTGTATCGCATTGTATTGTTGTTGTACTGTCCATGTATTGTCCCCCTTTGTAATGTACAGCGCTGAGCAAACTGTTGCCTCTTTATAAATACTGTATAATAATAATATAATAAAAATGGTCGGGCTTGACGTTCTCTTTTCTGTGTCCCAGCACCCACCAGCAGTGTTTGAACTGGCCAGTACAACTGACAGCAGCATGTGAGTGGTGCTGCTTTACATTTGGTTCATGTGAACTAATGGTGCTGCTGAATATGATCTGATTATGTGATCTGTCTTGCTTGATAAAAGATTTGTAATTCAGTTAGATTGGACATGTGGTACAGGCACCCAGACATAATGCATAGCCAGGTCCATGACCTAACGTTTGGTCAAGCCTACATATGGACAGTGAAAGAGCTATTCCACAATGATGACATCAACATTTCTCTCTGTCCTCTTATCAGCAAGCTCCCCAGCATTAGGCATATTTGTGTAGAATGTTACAGAAGGATGTTAGGACAATTTTAGGCACACTTGTGCAATTTCAGATGAGATTTGAGTCACACTGAGATGATAAGGGGAATTGCATTTTGTTTTCAGTGGTGTCCGTTCACATCTATGCAACATGGAGCAATTTGAAAAAGGTTCCTGCACTACTTTGGTGTGATTCCAATGCAATTTTGGCCCCATAGAATATGCAAGCTTTATCAAAATTGCATCCAAGTAGCACTACGTAATCACACTGAAAGTCAGATCAAAATCGCATCACAGCCGTGTGAACCTAGCCTTATACTTGCAGAATGTATTTACTGAATAACTTACTGTATTCAGTTGTGTTTTTTATGCTCTGCATAGAGTTCAGGTATAACTAATTAATACTTTACACAAAAAGATAGGATTGCTGTTTGTCTCCATTTATTTATGTTACTATGTTGTGGTGGCTGGAGAGAGTAGAACCCTGAGTCTCACTCCCTTTACATCCTTCTCTGTCAGATCATGTTTGTGTTCAAGTGATCAGGAGTAAAGTTCAAGCAAATGTCGGTGGGTGAACTGAGTAATAGTTTCTTGCCTGAGCTTGTTGCCTATTACATGCAGTGACATCTCCCTGAAAATCTTGAAACCGTTCAAGAGACGATCCCTGGAATTCAGTGTCGTAGACACTTATTAGAAGGCTGTCTCTGGTCTGTGCAACAAATGGCACAACTTGTAACTGTTGGTATAAAGTATATGAATCTGTTGCAAAAGTGCCTCAGAATTTTGTCTCACAGATTTTTATCCATGAGATGTGACACACAATTTATTCCAACCTGAAGAGGTTTTATTTGCCTCCACTTTTCTTATAGCTGATATAGTGGTATGTCTTAATTGCCCCACGCTTGTGCAAATGTATGTAAATGAATATGAACAAATAAATACCCAAACTGATGTTTGCACAAAATAAGAGAATATATAAAACTGAAAGCTGCTTGCCATCCAGTAGGAGGAAGCGATGTATCCTGGAAGTCCAGCCCGGCAACTGGAACGCAGACCGGCGTTCCTGTGTATATTTTTTTTTATTTAACAGTGTAGTTTATTTAGCATTTTAGAAAAACAATTTAAAACGGTAACAGTCATAAAACAACTGTACTGGCACAAAAGGGAGACATCAATAGGGACGACATAAATTCCCAGGTCACAGAGGTTGCGGACTGACATAGGTGGATCGTGCCATCGAATCTACATTTCCATCAGCAGAAGCATGCAATAGTAGACATCAGTTGGTTCATATAGTGAATTGACATATTAACAGTTATCAAAATCACCATAGAATAATATATAGGGGGTTAAGTGGGGTAGGAAGGGGGGGGGGGGGAGCAGGGTAGGAGAAAAAAATTGAGGGCAGGGGGTGTCAAAGTGTAAGGTCCTGAGCTTTAATCCAGGAGTCCCCTACCTTTTGTACAGTTATGTACTAGATATGTGAGTTTGTACAGTGGGAGGACATTTTTAATTAGGGTACACCATTGAGATATTATAAGTGGTTCAGGCATCTTCCATTTAAGCAGAATAGCTTTCCTAGCATAATAAAAGGCATAGAACAGGAACATTTGTTCAGAATATGGACAGCGCCAAACATATTCAACTAAGCAATGTGAAAAAATACAAAATTATTGAAATAAAATAATTAAAATAAATTCTATCTATCTCTATCTATCTCAAAATCATATATATTAATAAGCAACTAACCTAACCCTCAACAAAGGTGTGCATATAAATTAATCAAAAAAAGGTTGCGCTTGTTAATCACCAATTATCAAAAATATTTAAGCCATCATCAAAAATATATACTTTTTTTAAAACTATGTAAATCCCCAAAAATATCCTTTGTATCAAACGTAGTGTAAAATGTCCAACACCAAATTAAACGTGCCTATTATCTTCTATTATTCAATCTTCATGTGAAAACACAAAACACTGTGCTCAAATCCACCACTGAATTGAATAAACTCACCAGAGCAAAATGCTGGTCAGATTATAAACCAGCACAAGCACTTCTGCTCTGGGAGCAATGATCTGCAGATGAATACCAGCGTATATGGGATATTTCAAAGTGGCATACACATCTTTTCAAACTCGGAATGGGCTCAGAAAGCAAGAGTAAAAAAACAATTTATTTATAAAACATAATATCACACTCACAATAACTGGTGTCCTAGCCGACACCAGCATAAAGAGTGTTCACAGCAAGAATCAACCCAGCCTTCTTCGGCATCCACAGATGCCGGCAGTTTGCCGAAACACGTAGGGCGGCACTTTTAGAGGTGATATCACGACATTCGGCGAACTGTCGGCGTCAGTCTATTCAGTGGTGGATTTGAGCACGGTGTTTTGTGTTTTCACATGAAGATTGAATAATTGAAGATCATAAGCACGTTTAATTTGGTGTTGGACATTTTACACTATATTTGATACTAAGGATATTTTTTGGGATTTATATAATTTAAAAAAAAGTATATATTTTATTGGTGATGGTTTAAATATTTTTGATAATTGGTGATTAACAAGCACAACATTGTTTTGATTTATAAAACAGGAACAATCTAGTATGATGTGTAGTGGCAATCGTATCACATATTCCCAGTAGAAGTCGGTATCACCAGCCCACTAACATCCCACCTCCAAGGCCACCTTCCACCTTCCAAAAGGTTTGCAGTAGAGGACAAGACCACACCCTATGTAAAAATGTGCCCACTGAGCTGCAGCACTTGGGACAGATAGGGTCTTCAGTAGTGTAAATGGTGGACAATCTTAGAGGAGAGTAGTATACCCAATATAGGAATTGCAACTGGATCCATCTATCTCTGGCTGAGATCATAAGGGGAAGGATACCCTCTTCCCAATCCCCATCTGTTCGTGCAGGTAAATCTCTGTGCCATAGTTTGTTTACACAGGACACTCTGGATGTATCTGATTGGGCTAGACAACGGCAGTGGGAGTAAAGAGGCTTGTCTAATTGCTCAGATGTCAGCAGTAATTCCACCTGGTGGATGTTTAACTGTAGTGGAAAGGTAAATTGAGCCTGTGCCGAATGTCTAAGCTGTAGGTAGCAGGAAAAACACATTTTGTTGGGTAGCTGTCTCCGGCTGCTGTCAATCACAGCCAGTGAGCCAATGAGGAGAGAGGGGGGGCTGAGCCGAGGCTTTGTCTTATGGACGCGTAGCATAGCGGCTTGGGGATGGGCACACAGTGGTGCCCCCAGGGCAAGCAGCTTTTATGGGGGCACTGCTTGAGGGGGAGGAGCCAGGAGTGCCAGCAGGGACCCGAAGAGAAGAGGATCAGGGCTGCTCTAGGCAAAATCCTGCACAGAGCAGGTAAGTATAGACATGTTTGCTTTTAAAAAAGAACAAAAACAAGCTTTAGAGTCACTTTAGGATTATCGAAGGTACTCGGATGACCCTCTGAAATAATATCCTGTAGCGTTTTAACCCTGCATTGAGCCCAAATAATAGGGTCTGGGTTCATCTGAAAATGGAACAGTCTAGGATTATTCCACAATGGGGTATGTGGAGACCACCCCTCAGAAATCCCCATGGAACCCTCTACTTTCCTCCATAATTTCAAAGTAGTTTTTATAGGTCTGGTTACATTGGGGTTAGATCTGGGCCCCCTAAACACTAGGTTACTCAGTTCAAAATATGATCCTAGCAGGGCTGCCTCTAGATCCACTGCATGGTAATCTGACATCTGAGAGAACCACCAGTGTGCTGTCACTAGTACTGCAGTCCAATAGTATTTCTGGAAGCGGGAGGGCTAGGCCAACCAGGGAGGGAGGTAACTAAAGGGTAGCTTTAGCTATGCAGGGAACACTGCCTGCCAAAACAAAGGACGTAATCAATTGGTCAAGTTTCTTAAAGAAGGATTTGGGTATGGGAACCAGCGTATGCCTAAACACAAAAAGGAATTTGGGCAAAGAAGTCATTTTAATCAGGTTAATTCTGCCCACCTGGGGGTAATGGCATGGATTTCCATGCACCACATCTTTCAGACAACTTGGATTGGATCGGAAAGAGATCATCTTGCAGGTAGGCAGATAACTCCCTCTGAACCACAATAACTAGGTACTTAAAAAGTGACACCCATTGTAGCAATACCCAAGGAGGCCCCCCACTGTGTTTGAAGAGAACAGGAAAGATTTGTCCCAGTCCATCCCTATACCAGAAAAAGGCCAAATTGGTCAATTCCAAAGCCGCCTGTAAAGATGAAGAGGCATCCCCCAGTTAGAGGAGGGTGTCATCAGCATACAGTGACCCCTTTTTTTTTTTTTCCAGGGGCCCCCATACAATGCCCCAAACTCTAGTGGATTGACTAACTCTAATGGCTAGAGGTTCAATGGCCAGGGCAAATAGTGGACATCTCTATCGCGTTCCATGGAGCAAAGTCTAAATTCTGGGGATAGTATGTCACCAGTGTGGATTCCAACATCCAAAGCCAAGATATGAACTGCAGACCAAAGCCAAACCTTTGCAAAACCTGCCAAAGAAAAGGCCATTCCACCGAGTCAAAGGCCTTTTCCGCATCCATGGAGGCCACCAACCCAGACACGGAAGACTCAAGGATAGTAAACAGCCATCAGATATAAATGACCGAACCCTTGCCCAGCATTAACCCTAATTGATCGTTGTGGACTATGGATACGATGATGCAATTAAGGCGAGTAGCCAGGATTTTAGTATCTTAGCATCCACATTAACCTAAGATATAGGGCGGTAGGACTTACATAGGTTAGGGTTCCTGCCCTGTTTTGGAAGGACTACCCTAATGGCCTGAAACATGGTGGCTGAAGGAGTTGCCTCCTCCAGAGCAGCAACAAGCATCTCATAAAACCTAGGAGCCAGAATTTCAACATGAGCTTTATAAAACTCGAAGAGTAGGCCATCTAAGCCAGGAGTTTTCTTAGATTGCATAAAATATATAGCCTGTTGTACCACCTCTAAGGTAATAGGTGAGTGTAAAGGAATTCCCGTGAGCCAGCTGGTAAATAGACATGTGCATAGAAATGCACGATCACGAACACACAGGTGCACACGCACGATGAAGATTGGCGCCAAACGGACTATTTAAAAGGTGCCTGTGCTGAGTGCTGACTGGTCTTCAGCTCCCCCGTGTCCTGCTTGTTCCTGTGTGATTCCCTTGTTGCTGACCCGGCTTGTTCCTCACCTGACTCTGATTACTCTCCTGATTGATACTGGTTCCTGACTTCGGCTTTGCTTCTGATTCTGTACCTTGTCCGCCTGTTGATGACCCTAGCTATTCCTATGACACTGCTCCTGTCTCTTCCTCTCGCTTCCTGACTTGCTCTGGTGCACACCTGGCCACCTACAAAACCAGCTCTGCATGTTACCACTGTGCCTGAATCAGAGGATCATCAGTCTTCCAAGGTCATCCTCTACAAGAGCTGCAAACAACAACTACTGGCGCTATTGTTCCCCTGGGTCCTAGACTCCCTCTGTTCCAACTCCAGTGGGGTCAGGGCTAGTGACACAAGTGAGGCCGACCTCGTCATTTCAGTTTCCCATCAGTTTCCCATCCCGTGACAGTACCAGTGAGCCAATGATGGAGTCTGAAAGGGAGGCCTCTGCAATGGGGGACATCTGTCAATCAGTCTCTGCCTTATCTTACTTGGTGCAAAGTCTGCAAAGAAACCTTGAGCACCTGGAGAGCCAACTACCACCCGAGTCTAATGCCTCCACAGCCACAGGGCCCTCTGCACTCTCAGATATAAGTACTCAGAGCTCAGTATGATTCTTGGATCTTCTCCCTTACCGGAACCCCGCGTACCAACACCTGAGTTTTTCACAGGAGACCGCAGGAAGTTCCGAACCTTTCGCAACTCCTGCGAGCTATATTTTTCCCTGCTTCTAAGAAACCTTTGCATCACAAAGCACCGAAGTGAGATTCATTATCTCACTCCTTAAGCATGAACCCCAATCTTTGGCACACCACCTTCGTGAGCAACATGACCCGGCTCTAACTTCGATAGACTCGTTTTCTCAGCAATGTCACAGCTCTATGTTGATCCCTTCCTTCGTCAGACTGCTGAATCTATACTTAGCAAGCTACAGCAGGGCCAAAGGCCTATAGAGGAATATGTTACCGAGTTCCGTATATGGAGTTCCGACACTCAGTGGAATGAGTCTGCTCTCCGCTACCAGTTCCGCCTTGGTCTTTCTAACACCCTGAAAGATGAGCTTGCCCGAGTGGGGGTACCAACCAGGCTAGAAGACCTGATAGACCATGCTATCCACATCGACCGTCGGATCCGGGAGAGACAGGATGAAAAGACTAACGGGGAGATCTTGATATGTTCAGAGGTGGAGACCCCTGTTTCCTCTACTACTGTTGTCCCATCAGACCTACTTCCCAATAATAGAAGGCATCATAATTCCCCTAGAAGGAGTTTCTGGAGACCACCATTGTCCTCTGCTGAACGTCTTCGACGACAAGAGTCCAATCTCTGTCTCTACTGTGGCGACGCAGGTCACTATGTACTGACGTGTCCAGTAAGACCTCATAGGTCTTCTCCTAGATGGTTTCATATGATGCACCTCCAAGGAGCAAGCCGAACGCACCTCTCCTTCCACCTTCACTTACAGCTGACTGAAAGGACAATTACTGTTCTGGCCATTATAGACTCAGGTGCCTGTAGTTGTTTCCTGGATTCTAACTTTACTAACCAAAACAAGATTCCCCTCCACACCAAGACACAAAGACTTTTGATCCATCTGGCTGATGGCTCTGGTATCAATTCTGGTCCTGTGACACAAGAGACCATGCCAATTTTATGCCACTCCTCTTTGGGACATCAGGAATTTCTATGTCTGGATGTCATAACTTCTCCAATATTTCCAGTCATTCTCGGCATGCCATGGCTAAAAGCCCGCAACCCATCCATCAGTTGGTTGTCTGGGGAGATCCTTTTCCCCTCCGAATACTGCCTGAACCACTGCATTCCTAAGGAACCAGGTACAGCAACTCTGCTTAGTATTCAACCTGACTCTGAGACACTGAACTCATTCCTGTTGCTTACCATGATTACCTGGATGTATTTATTAAGAAGAGTACCAATGCTCTTCCTCCACACCGCTCTTATGATTGTCCTATTGAGCTTCTGCCTGGTGCCGAAATTCCTTTTGGGCGAATTTACCCCCTATGCAAATTAGAATTAGAGGTCCTCCGGAGTTATATTGATGAGAGCTTGGAAAAAGGGTTTATTCGGCCCTCTACATCACCAGCGGGAGCTGGCATTTTCTTTGTTGAGAAGAAGGATCATACCCTCCGACCTTGTGTTGACTATCGTGATCTGAATAAAATAACTGTCAAGAATCGCTATCCTCTTCCTCTAATTCCTGAATTATTGCAAAGGCTACGAGGGGCATGTGTCTTTTCAAAACTGGATCTGAGGGGCGCTTACAATTTAGTTAGAATTCGCGAAGGGGATGAATGGAAGATGGCCTTTCGAACACGCTTTGGGCATTTTGAATACCTGGTGATGCCATTTGGTCTCTGTAATGCCCCAGCAACATTCCAACACTTTGTGAATGATATATTTTGGGACTTTCTTGATCTGTTTATTATTGTTTACTTGGATGACATCCTAGTCTTTTCCAGCTCAATGGAACAACACCGGGATCATGTAAAGAAAATTCTGGAGAGATTACGCCAACATCACCTCTACGCCAAAGTGGAGAAATGTGAGTTCAAGAAACAGACTATTCAGTTCCTCGGACTTGTGATCACTCCCGATGGCATTGCTATGGATCCTCAAAAGGTGACCTCCATGCTAGAATGGCCCGTTCCAAAGGACAGGAAAGCAGTGGAACATTTTGTGGGCTTCGCAAACTTTTACAGAATGTTTATTAAGAACTTTTCGGGGATCATTGCACCAGTGACACAGCTAACCAGGCAACATGTTACTTTCAGGTGGACTCCTGAGGCTCAAGTCGCCTTTGAACAATTAAAGACTTTGTTCACCTCTGCACCTATCCTGAAGCACCCAGATCCTGCTTTAGCCTTTGTCCTAGAAGTAGATGCTTCTGAAAATGCTGTGGGAGCAATATTGTCACAATGACAGAGACTCAAATCCCTTCTGCACCCCGTTGCTTTTTTCTCTAGGAAGCTCAATGCCTCTGAAAGGAATTATGACGTAGGAGACAGAGAGCTATTGGCCATCAAGGCAGCACTTGAAGAATGGCGCTACTTAGTGGAGGGAGATTCCCATCCTATCCTCATTTTCACGGATCATAAGAACCTAGAATACTTGAGAATGGCAAAACGTCTAAGGCCACAACAGGCAAGATGGGCACTGTTCTTTTCCCACTTTGTCTTTCATGTAACATACCGTCCAGGATCAAAGAACGGTAAGTCAGATGCACTCACACGTATGTTTCACGATCCAGTTATACCATCTGAACCTGACACAATTCTGCCAGCTAACAATTTCTTTCTTTTGCAAACTTACCTTGTAGCACAAATAAGAGAAGTGGTGGATGATCATCCAACACCCTTAGAGATGCATCTTCAGCTAAGAGACGGTCTGTATCTTCACAAGGAACAAATCTTCGTACCGGAACAACTCAAGACTCTCATCCTCAAAAGATGTCATGATCACCCTTTTAGCGGGTCACTTTGGGATCCACAAGACCTCAGATTTGGTCTCCTGTTCCTTCTGGTGGCCAAACTCGATGAAAGACTGCCAGAACTATGTTAGATCTTGCTCCGTATGTCTTCGAAACAAATCTGATAAAGCGCATGTGCGCGAAACATGTTGTCCCGGCAACCGGCCTCTTCCTTCTAAAGCTGTGGCTCCAGCAAGAGTTCCCCCCCCTCCGTCTCTCCACATCGTGGTGACGTCATCCAGGACGCTGGGACGTCGGGTACACGTGGTCCCTGCACTGACAGGTATTCTACTCCACTGCTTCCTTTTGAGCGGATGGGCCGTCCATCTTGGAACCTGGCTTCTTAGAGCCACAGGCTGGTTATTTATTTTTTACCATATGAATTATTAAAGGCACACCTCCATATAAGGTGTATTACTTTTATCACAAAACTACACAGCGCCTGGCTCCTGTTCATACAGCCAAGACCTGGGGCCTGTTGGAATCTCTGCCAGTACCTGAAAAACTATGGAGTATGATTTCTATGGATTCTATTGTTGAGCTCCCCCCCATCTGAGGGATTCACCACTATTTTTGTAGTGATTGACTGCCTATCAAAAATTGCCCACTTCATTCCCTTGAAAGGGACTCCTTCTGCCGCTGAAACTGCTTCTGCCTTCATCAGAGAACAGTAAGATTGCATGGCGTTCCTAACAACATCTTCTCCGATTGAGAAGTACAGTTTACGTTTAAATTCTGGAAAGCTCTGTGTGAGGCATTAGAGATCGAACTACGCTTCTCTTCCGCATACCATCCACAAACAAATGGACAAACAGAGAGGACAAACCAGACTCTGGAACAATATCTCCGATGTTTCTCATCATATTCAAAGGATGACTGGGTGTCTCTCCTTCCATTAGCGGAATTCGCATACAACAACTCCATTCACTCTGCTACCAAACAGTCTCCTTTTTACTCCAACTATGGATATCACCCCTCCTTTCTTCCTGAAATTCCGGTGGAACCCGCTGTCCCGGCAGTACAGGAAAGGATGGATTTCCTCAGTAGGAACGGTCAAATACTGCAAAAGACTATTTTAGAAGCTCAAGCGAGTAACAGAGAAGGGGCAACCTAAATCTGAAACCAGGAGATAAAGTCTGGTTATCTACGACAAACCTAAAATTGAACTGTCCTTCAAGGAAGCTTGGTCCAAGATACCTGGGTCCATTTATTAAGAGAAAAATTAACCCTGTGGCTTTCGAGTTAATACTACCTAAAAATATGAAGATTCATCCAGTATTCCATATCTCCCTGTTAAAACCATATATTCCAAGTGGATTTCCCAATCAAGATCTGGAGACTCCTGCTCCACTGCTGGTCGAAGGTAATGAAGAATACGAGGTGGAGGCTATCCTGGATTGTAGAAAGAGGGGAGGTAATACCCAGTTTCTCATCAAATGGAAAGGCTACGGTCCAGAGGATAATTCCTGGCAACCATCCACTAATGTCCATGCTCCACAGTTAGTTCGAGCCTATCTCCATCTTCACCCTGAAAAACAAGCCTTAGTGGGCAGCCGGAGGCTGCCCCTAAGGAGGGGGGGGGCAATGTAAGGGAATTCCCGTGAGACGGCTGGTGATAGACGTGCGCATGTGCACATAAATGCGCGATCACGCACGATGAAGATTGGCGCCAGACGGACTATTTAAAAGGTGCCTTTGCCTGTGCTGAGTGCTGACTGGTCTTCAGCTCCCCCGTGTCCTGCTTGTTCCTGTGTGATTCCCTTGTTGCTGACCCGGCTTGTTCCTCACCGGACTCTGATTGCTCTCCTGATTGATACTGGTTCCTGACTTCGGCTCTGCTCCTGACTTCGGCTGGCTATTCCTATGACACTGCTCCTGTCTCTTCCTTTCGCTTCCTGACTTGCTCTGGTGTACACCTGGCGACTTACAAAACCAGCTCTGCATGTTACCACTGTGCCTGAATCAGAGGATCATCAGTCTTCCAAGGTCATGATCTACAAGAGCTGCAAACAACAACTACTGGCGCTATTGTTCCCCTGGGTCCTAGACTCCCTCTGTTCCAACTCCAATGGGGTCAGGGCTAGTGACACAAGTGAGGTCGACGTCGTCATTTCAGTCTCCCATCAGGTACGTGACAGTGAGTCTAGGTGCTGTTGCTGTTTTATAGACAAGGTTGCCAGATCTACATCTGTATATTGGACGAATATTGCTCTTGCCAGAATTTGGCAAACTGAGCATTGATCACTACAGGGTCAGTCAAGAGGGTGCCATCAGTGTCCCTAATATTCACTATAGAAGTGACTGGGTCCTGTTCCTTGGAAAGCCAGGCCAAGAGATTCCCCATCTTACCTCCCTGTTTAAAGATGCGCTGTTTGGTGCAGTCCATGCTTCTTATTCTTCGCTCTAAGGAGCTTAACCTCCTGGTATGCCACCTGCATGTCTAAATAAGTGATGGGATTGCGGGTCTCCATATATTGTGAGTCTAAGGCGTGAGCACTAACTCACCGAGTATCGACTATCTGGGTTTGGTATTGACCCAGTGCATAGGCCTTGAAGCCATCCCATAGTATCGCTGAGGGCACTGAGCCTTTGTTAAGAGGCCAGTAAGCCTGAATTGCCTCAGCAGCCCGAGTCTCAACTTTTTCTTCTGAAATCCAATACCGGCAGAGTCTCCACACCTTATCTGAAGGTGCTCTATGAACCTGTAGAGTCAACATAATAGGGGCATTGTCAGAGATACCCCTGGAGAGTATGGAGACCTCTTGTATCTTAGCAAGTAACTCCGTGGACACATAAATATCAATTCTAGACATGGTGTTATATGTAGAAGAGAAGCGGGTGTACTGCCTATCTTTAAGGTGTTTCCAGCGCCAAGTGTCCTGAAGCCCGTATAGGGCTGCTCCCTTAATCAAAACTGAGTCTTTAGCTGTATCTGGGATCAACTTATCACCACTGCGGAAGGAGGCATGTTGAAGTCTCCTGGTACAATACCATTTGAGGATGGGAACAAAGCAAGGAGAGATGTTAACTTATGAATGTGGGTGGAGTGCACAAGTGGAGGAAAGTATACCCCTAGAATCACCATATCCATAGAATCAATCACTGCATGGAGCAAAACATATTTACCCTCCGGGTCCAATTTAAGGTCCAACAAGGAGAACGCCTATCACATAGGAGGAGTAGGTCACAACAAACCCATGCCTTCTTGAGTCTAAGAACCTTACTTCCTGTGAGATGAGTTTCCTGCAGTATGCATATATGAGGGTTGTACAGTTTAGGGATCATTTGATATTTGCATCAAATTCTCTAACATTCTGTGATGTCACTTAATAGGGAGCTAGGGTTTAAGAACAAAAGGTAAATTTGGGGTTCCCGGTGAAAGACCCCCTGGACTTGGAGACTAAAGTAACATAACTACCCCCAATGTCTCTTGGTAGTCAGGGTCGCCTGACGTTTTGATGGCCTGCATGAACACAGTGAAACTCTGCTGCTCCGTCTCCGCTGAGTCACATGGTTCAGTCTGCAATGCCATGTTGGATTTTCCCTCTTGCGCGGGAGCCCTAAACTGGCTTTTCCTCTGTGGCTCAAAAATATAACCAACTGTGCTTACTTAGAGAAGACCTATGGCTACATCATACACTTTCAGTTCATAATATTAGCATTGTAATAGCAATACAAACATTAGTTATATTTGACAATCCAATATACAGTTTGCTTTCATGGAAAGTCTCCTTTCATGTTGTGAGTTCTGCCTGTCTGCTGATCATCTGTTTCCACAACTTCCTGGATTCCCAGCATGCTTTACAGCATCTCCTCTGCTGTTTACTTTCAATTTCTAAGGACTACATTTCCCATGGTACCTTGCTGCACGCAAGCAGTGATTCCTGTACTGACTCCATCTCCTGAAATGCCTCCTCTTAGCGCTTCTGTAGTTTAGAAGGCAGGTTTTGTGATAGGTGTAACACAGCACTACCCACAGGGCATAGTGAATACATGTCAAAGAACTCCAGAAAGTAAATGTGTGGGGATCTTCACAAAGTAAGTTTACAAACTTCAAGATGGTTCAGATTAATAGAAATAGGCTAGAAATGATTGAAATACAGGCATACCTCGGTTTACGAATTTAATTTGTTCTGCTGGACTTTTCGGATAGCGAAGAATTCGCAAACCGAAACGCCGTTTCCCATAGGGATAGATTGAAAACCAACTAATCCATTCCTGAGGTCAGAAAAAAGTAAATGCTACTAAAATACTGCATGAGTTATTTTATCAAGTCATGTAGTATTTTAGTAGTGACAACCATGTGTTAACGTTTCAGCTGTCAGCGGGATTCCCCACGGACAGCTGAATGTAATAGAATTGCCGGCAATAAAAAAACGGCATGGGGTCCCCCCTCCCATCCATATTGAGCCCTTCGGGTCTGGTATGGATTTTAAGGGGAACTCCCACTCCAAAATGTAAAAAAAAAATGTTGTGGGGGGTCCCCCCAAAACCAAAATCCATACCAGACCCTTATCTGAGCA
The DNA here is from genome assembly GCF_062004578.1 of Staurois parvus. NCBI lineage: Eukaryota > Metazoa > Chordata > Amphibia > Anura > Ranidae > Staurois > Staurois parvus. Next base: position 5,593,865 of record NW_028318031.1, on the reverse strand, counting down.
TGCAGCCCAGCAGGTCAGGAAGGGGGGGGACGAGCGAGCACCCCCTCCCTCCTGAACCATACCAGGCCACATGCCCTCAACATGGGGGGGTGCTATGGGGGCAGGGGGGCTCCCCCCAAAGCACCTTGTCCCCATGATGGGGACAAGGGCCTCTTCCCCACAACCCTGGCCAGTGGTTGTGGGGGTCTGCAAGCAGGGGGCTTATCGGAATCTGGAAGTCCCCCCCCCCCCCATGTGAATTACTATGGGGCACATGGTCCCGATACTCGATCACAAAAACCAAAATGTGTAGTGTGAAAAAAGACAGAACACGGTCTTTGACAAGTCCTTTTTAAAAGAAAAAACTAAAAGAATGCCCCCCGCAGTAGATCCAACATCAATGACCATGCCCGCCGCTGCCAAGACGAAAAAAAGAATAAAAAAAAAAAAAAAAAAAAGGCTCCACTTCTGAGGATGACTCCTGCTTCCTTTTAGCTGATTTCCTCAAGTTAAAAGAAACAATGTTTCCTTTTAGTTTCTTAAAAGAAGCAAAGTTTCCTTTAACTCCAGGGAAAGTGACAGCTAATTCTGTGAGCTATAGTGAAGGTAAAAAAAAAAGCTTGCAATTGCATTTAAAAATTCGTAATAAATTTGTAAACCGAGGCATTATTTTCAATGGATTTTCATTCGTAAACCGAAAATTATGTTAACCGAGGCATTTGTAAACCGAGGTACACCTGTAAAGTGTGGAACTGAATATAAGATTTTACATTTTGACTATAGATATGCTTTAAAGTGCTTTTCCACTTTTGTAGTCAAACATGAGAACCACATTATGTTTGTGTTCCTAGTCACACAGCATCTTGTTTTTATATTTCTTACCTTTCAGATCTAGTACAACTGATGAGATATCTGCCTCCAGACAGGGTTAATCATGGTAAACACAGCTTTCAAACCCCGCTTGCTATAAGTTCCACATGAACTACAGTCATTTGCAGATAATTGTAATAAAATCACCTTTGTGATTATCACACTCAGCACCTAGCCAGGATATGTCTATAACTGTCCAAATACTCTACTTGCCTAATCTGTGATTTCATAAGCACTCCCGGAATTAAGGCAGTAGCCATCAAAGATGTGGGCATCTGAAGCCCACTCCTATGTTTTTCCAGGATTCTGTGCAGCTGGCTACCCAGCATGTGCCTCCCGATCGCATGCCTACTCGGTAATGACAATGCGCCTGCGCAGTAATGACTTCACGGTGCACATAGACGCTTAGACTGCCTGAAGACTCCTGGGATCGATGACACAGATATCTCGGGAGTCAGTGGGACATCCTAATTACATCACTCACCTAGGCGGCTGGAACAGGATGTCCCAGGGAAAATAATAATTAAAAAAGGTACTTTCACAGAACATTTTATTATCCAATTACATAAGCACTGTTGGTGGAATTAGAGTAAATTACAAATTTGGAAAATTAGTCAAACTCCACTTTAATTTGCAATTTTTAAATATTTTGTTTTCCAATGTAAATGTGTAACAAATATGCAGTTGGCATTATTCCAAATTGACTGAAAAGAGTGGAAATATCCTTTAGCCCTGGTTCACGCTAATGTGGTGCGGAATTTGCGCGTTCTCTGTACGAATTCTGCACTGCATCAGAATCGCACCCCATTCATGTGAACCGCTGCTGTGGGTGTGTATATTGACACCCCGAAGCGGTCCGCAAAAAGCGGTGCGATGTGCAGAATCAGACCACATAGGTGTGAATAACCCATGCAATCTGATTCTAGTGAGGACCAAATAAAGGGTCCTGCACCTTTTTGGTGCGGTGCGATTAGAACCATACAAAATGTATGGTTCCAATCACACCGCACACAAATCGCATGTGATGTGCACAGGAATGCAGTGCGGTTCCTGTGCGAATCACATGCGATATACCGAACCCCATATATGTGAACCCAGACTTAAAGTGGTTGTGAAGGTTCACTTAATTTTGCACAGAGCAGCACTAAACCTCTTCTTCTGGGGTCAGTTTAAGATTGCGGAGGAATTGAAGGTTCATGCAGGTCAGATTAAACTGTTTCCCGAATTTGTATTGGTATGTGTTCTAATTCTTATGTGCATTGATATATTTTGTGAACAGATAGAAATCCAGACAAAACGTGTGTGCAAGCAACTCTTTGTATGTGTTTTTAAATGTGTCATCCTTCTCTTGGTTAAGCACACTTTCCTTGCAGCAGAGGGGTCTTAGGACACAATTATCTTCCTTCTCTTTTTGCCTCCCAAAATCCAGGAACATACTGGCAGGTTATCGGTGACTCTGGTATCACTATTGTCTAAGCTGCTATAGAGCCATAGAAATATATGTTGCTGCTAGTAGAGATATTTTGATAACTGACAAAAGTGCTCCATGTTTGATCCAGCAAAAAGCAAAGCAAAGTAGCTGTACCACAGAGACACTGCGCTTTTATTAACGAGCATTCCCGGAATCATCTAATTAGCCAAGTCCTCCCCCGGAGCAGGCTGGACAGCTGTCTGTGAGATTAGAGAAACAAGAAACACAGGGCCTCATTCAACTTAAACACTCCACCCCATTCATAAGTAAGGGAGGGAGGGACGGACACACATCAGGGACACATACCTCACCCACACTTACTGTGAGATCAGGACACTACCTTTTACTCCCACCCAGTGTAAACACCAGGATTCTGTAATTCTATGCTAAGGAATATATTTACAAATTCCCAGATGGAGCAGGAAACTGCTGTTTACTCTTCCTAACTTCAGAAAACGAACTTAGAATATGTGTTTTAACAGTGAGCACTGTCTTTGTAACAGATGCTTTCAATCTGACGTCTTCAATTCAATGTCCAGAGCCATGTTCTATAGTATGCATTCATCTCTAAGGCCTCATGCACACTAGATGTTATTAAAACGCCAGTAGCGTTAGCTGTAGAATTCTGCATTAAAACTTGAGTTTTTTGTGTTTTAGCCTTTTGCTTTTTTCAGCGTTTAGTGTTTTTCAGCAAAATTATACTCCCACAAAATCTTCAGGCTCAAAAATACTCATAAATGCTGGATAGCCATGTTTTTCAGCTTTTATCAGCATTTTTACAGCTAAAAAATTCTTCTTAAACCCACTAGTTCTGGGTGTTGTTTCCAGCCAGAAAACGCTCCTGCCAAACAATGCTGACTAAGCCCCTGGTCACATCGGGTGCAATTTGGCATGCGATTTGCATGCCAGGCGACTTGCAAATTGTATGCCAAGTCGCATCCTATTGTCCGCCATTAGAGCTGTCATATGCGGTTCCAACTTGGTCAGAGCCGGTACCCAAAAATTTTTAAGTGTATTCCAAAATATAACTGACGTTTAACTTGTACCTTACAGTTACCCGAGCATAGTGTTTAACCCTTACCCTCTCCAGAAACCTAACACTTTACCGCACTCTTAAATTTGATGCTTAACCTTACCAACTTATTACTTAATATGGTTGTAAACCCTTACATATACCCAGTGAAGTGACTAGGCTCAGGTGATGCATAGAGATTAAACAAGTAGTTGAAAGCCACTTCACCTCCTCTCCCTCATGCGGCTTTCAGCTGCTTCATGGACAGATACACAGGGGGGTTGGTTCTTGTAATTGCTGCCCCCTACCGCACAGATCACCCTCGACTGTCAGATCCCCCCTGCTGTGTTTTCTGTACATTTTGGCATAGTTCACCTGTGGAGCGGTGCAGGAAACTGCAGCAGAGTTGCAGATTTATGCATTGTTCTGCACTGCACATGTGGGGAAGTGTGCATGGGACACATAAAAAAGCATTGTTTTCTGTGTGCCCTTGCAGAGGGCTGCGTTTTTCTTATGCAGAAAAATGCTGCTCTCTGCTATAGTGTGAACATGCCCTAAAGCCTTGTTCACACAATGTGCAAAAACGTGAGTTTTTATGCCCCTGCCTCTGCAAGGGTACAAAGAAAAGAAATTGTTCTCTATGTGCCCTCCTGTTCACACCAAACACTGGTATCACATGCAAATTTTTTTCTGTGTGGAAATCTGCAATGTGTATGCAGTTTTCTGCACAGAAAAAAAAACTGACGAAAAAGTGACACCAGTATTGTGGTGTGAACTGGGTACATAGAGAACAATTTTTTTTTTTGCTTTTGCAGAGAATTTGTGACCCCCGATAAATAGTGGCCCCCGCTCAGGCTAACAAGGTCTGATTGATTGGATCCAGCTGGCTAGTAAGGGTGCAGTCTGGGGAATGGTTTGTCCAGATGCAAAGTACACTGTAGTATTAGGAAGAGATAGCCCCGACCACTGCACATCTTGCCCGGCCCAAGTGGTTAACAGGTAAAATCAGCCTCAGCTGGATTCATCCAAGCCATGCCCCAAATGTATTTCATGCCACTGACAGGCGAAACACGTTGGGCATGGCTTGGATGAATCGAACTGAGGCTGCTTTTACCTGATAACCATTTGGGCCAAGCAAGGTGTGTGGTGGCCGGGGCTATCTCTTCCTATTTCTGCAGTTTCTGCAGAGAATTTGTTACATTTCTGCACAGAAAAAAAAACCTCATGTGACAGCAGTGTTGTGGTGTGAACAGTTGTTTTCTTTGTGTCCTTGCAGAGTCCTACGTAATAAATGCTCATGTCTCTGCACATGGTGTGAACAAGCCTATGTAAGCGAAAGCTGCACCTTTTTTTTCATCAGTTTTTATGCAGGTATATTATGAATGAGGCCTTGAAGTAATTACAAAATACCTAAGTTTTAAAAGTCAAAAACTATTTAGAATCTAGTTATCTATCTAATTATAGAATTTATTTTTACCATTCCCCTTTTGTTCCATTTCTGGCTTTTATAAATTGGCGACACATCTTTTAAAAAGGAATAAATGTTAGATTTATAGAATATAATGCACTGTGTTTAAAATAAAACTTTTTCAAACCTGAAGGGCTATATAAAGTGAATCATTTAGCAGGAAACCTAAATATTCTGCTTCCAGCAATCAGTGCTTGGTTTTCCAGGCAATGACCATTTTTTTTTTGCAATTCTTGTTTTGTTTTGAATTCTCAACAGAATTCTGTATGAATCAGGCAGTGCAACTCCAAAGATTCCACAATTGAAATAAGTCTGAGTGAAACAAGAATATCATGTTTTTGCATGGCGTAACCCAGCTCCTCATCTCTGCCCACATGACATGTTGTATAACAGCCTTAAACATGTGTTTAGGTAAGACAGACTAAAAGTATTAGTGTTGTGATTTTGTTTTCCAAGGTAGGTCCATGTATAATGAAGCCATTGTATGGTGACAGGATATGTTTTGTGGGCTGAACTAGAACTAATGGTAACCGCACCTAACAAGAAAAACATAGGTCCAAGGGGCAAGGGAAGGTGCTGGTTCCCAGCATATTATTATTATTATTATTATTATATCGAGTTTATATAGCGCCAAAGGGTTTACTCAGCGCTGTACAATAGAGGGGGGGCATATAAAAAACAAAACAAAAAAAATTTAAACCCTAATTGAATGATCTTTAGCTTGCTGTCTGCACTGTGTATCATAAACAATTGCCATTTTATTTTTTCATGAAATAACAAAAATCAGTAAAAGGGACATTACACAGGTCAGTGGTGTGTGTCCTTTGTGCTGCTGGCTCATGCATTAGCTGAAATCTTTCCCGTACGACCCCCACCCCACTGCCATAATCTTCCCGTAAAAACAAAGGAAAAAAAGGGGCGCACCAGGGCTCCGAGGAAGAGGAGACAGCTCCTCGAAACACGTCAGCCATAAGAGGGCCCTCACAAATTTGGGAGCTGATCCTGTGTACTGGTCGCTTTGTATCTCTCACGGTTTTGTTTCTACAATGTTTGTGAGTATAATTTGCTTTGGATTAATAAAGCGATCACCCTTGGTAATGAACAAGGCTGTTGCACCCCCTTTTTTCCTTTGTTTTTACAGTTGATTCCAGCGGGTTTTCCCCCAACCCCTAGAGGGCAGTAAGACCAGTGCTGATATTTGATGCATGAAGGATGTGTCACAGTTGCATCTTTGTACACCACTCTTGAGCGGAGGGGACTGATATATAATGATGATTACATAATCTTCCAGTGCATTGAGGGTTAATGGAGCCGACAGACCTCTACAGGCACTCATCAGGAGTGCCTACTATGCCCGTCCTCTCTGCCCCCCCCTTCCCATATTCATATAAGCTGTATATATCATCTATGAATGGAGGATGGTCAGAAGAATGAAGGGTGTGTCTCCTTCATTCGTAGATCACATTGAGTGTGCTAATTTTTCACTTGTGACTAAATTCACTAATGCTGCTGATCACTGCAGCCAATTCTTGTCTATGTGTACTTACTCCAGTGTCGGCTGCACATCATTGCTCTGGACCAGCTTCCTGTGGACCCTGCCTTCACAATGTTTGTCAGTATGCTGCTGTACAGTTATCTGGGTTTCATGAGTAGTTGAGACTGTTTCTTACCCTGAGCCTATATGTTGGTTTACTGTTGTGGTCACAACATGGGGAATTCTAGACATTGGGGGATAGCCCCACCTGCACTGGGCACCCCCCGCTAGCATTGTGCGAATGATTCTGGGGCTGCTTCCTGATTGATTTCGACCTAGATTTGTATTATCCTCTGATCTTGGAGTCTGTTCCTTCCTTAGAGTCCTCTGTGACTGTTGGGTGTGGCTGGTGGCAGTAACACACCTCTTCAGGAGAAGAAACGTAAGGAACAGACTGCAAATTTGTCTCCCTTATTTAAAAAACATCCCTATTGTTTCTACACTCCTTTGACCTCCACATCAAAACTCCCCGAGCATGGCTACCTGTCCGTGTGCAAGTTTGGACACTCAGTCTTCCAAATCCTAAGACAAGCCTTCCTCTGCATGAGGGTGCATTTGTTAAAGAGTACCTCCACTTTTGTTGAGAAAAATATATTTCCCTCTTGGCGATCTATGTACATTGCAAGGATTTTATCAAACTTTGTTGCAGATTCCTATTTTTTGTTATTCTGAAGAAGTAGCTGTTTGTGTCCATGTGCAGAGAGTGCATCTGTATGGGAGTGATTTCATAATTATATATCAGCATCTGCACCTGCAGGGCTCTGAGGAAAACTGCAGGGTCTGCATCCCTTTAAATGTGTTTTCCCTTTGGGAGTATCATACCACAAATTAAATTTTTTTCTGCATGGGATGCTCAAAATCTGACTTGTATCTTAGTGCAGACTTCTGGGAAAATTAATAAGCCAATTGAAACAGCAAGAAATGACGTATCTTGGGGTGGTCTGTACACCCTCTGTGTACAGAACACCTCCAGGTTGCCATATTGCATCGAAAGGAAAATAACTTCAAAATAACATTCAGTTACATAATGAGGGCACTGTGACTCATTCCACCGTCACTAGGTGGCTCAGGCAGACCATCATCCAAGCTTATGGTCTCAAGAATTGAGTTCCAACCTCTCCTGTAAAGTCACACTCTGCTAGATCTGTGAGTGCTTCTTGGGCTTTTTGGCATCAAGCAACTATTTGCAAGATTTTCAAGGCTGCTACCTGACCTTTTGTTCCTAGGTTCTTTAAGTTCTACCAGGTGGATATTGCATCATCATCTGATGGCAGCTTCAGGCATAAGGTCATTCACATGGCTCTATGAGCTGTAGGCAGACGCTAGTTCTTTTTTGTTTTTTTGAACCTGCATTTAAATGCTGTGTTTCCCACCCCTCAGTCGGACTGCTGTTGGACATCCTGAAAGTTAAAGATTTCCTGTATCCCCAAAAGGACAAGAAGGAAAATATGATATTTGTACTCAAAGTGAAATCCTTTTCTTGGAGTTCATTGAGGGACACAGGTCTCTCCCCTCTTTTTATAAATATGCTCTCATTTGCTACTGTGCATTTAAAACTAATGCATACTGGTAGTGGGAGGGGTTGTCCTGGACTAGCCTACAGTTTATTTTGGTTGCCAGTGTTCAGTCCTCTTGAAAAAGAGCTAGAATTGTGTGATCAGCAAAGAAGCATGAGCTTTGATGGTTGCAGAGCTGTATCTTTGAGTCGCCAAGAGCACACAAATAGCAGCAGTTATACTTTGCAGCTCAGTGCTGAAGAGGGTGTGTTATGGTTCTGTGAAAAAGTTAGTTATATCTTCCAACCATTTTTTAGAACCTACAGTTGGGTTTCAAGCCCATTACTTAGGTGTTCCCATAGGCATTCAAGGATGGTCATCCATCCATGCATGCATGAATCAAACCAGGTTTGGCAGTTTAGGCAGCCTCTAAACATGGACCATCGGCTTAGCTTTTGTCTGAAATCAGTGTGAATAGGCAGTGGGAAGCTCTGTTAGAAAATAATGCTGGTGCCACTTTGGGAGGTGGGGAACAGAAATGTCTGAATACAATTTTTTTTGTGGCAATTGTGTATGAGTCATAAAAATGTTTGGATCAACCAACTGTCATCTCAGGTCTATAATCTGGTTACGTTTTTGGGAGCACCAACAGGTTCTGCCACAAAAGCTAGTCAAAGTACTTTAGGATTCTGTCAAGAAGATCTTGCAAGATTCTGGTTTTCCTTCGTGCCATGACTGAAACATTTCTTGTTTAGATGTATTTAAATCAGTTTAGTCACCAAACCTTTACTGGATTCAACATATCTATGTAAAACTCAGTTTTAACCACTTGCTGCAATGGCCAATTCTGACATTTCTCACACTCATATAAAAATCAGCATTTTTTTTTGCAAAAATTACTTTGAACCCCCAGATATGTTTGTTGAAAGTAGAGGCCCTGGGGAATAAAATGGTGGTTGTTTTTTTATGATATTTGCACAGCCAGTTTTAAAATGCAAATTTTCAGGAAGAAAAAAATGTAATTTTAGTGCACATAAACACAATAGAATACCCACTTTTTGGGAAAAATATAAAAAATATTACGCTGAATAAACAGATACCTAACATGTTACGCTTTAATGTTGCGGACGCCCATGGAATGGCGACAAACTACGGTACAATAAATTATACATAGATGACGCTTTCAGCCTGGGTTCACACTGATGCGGTGCGGAATTTGCAGTGGTTTCTGTGCGGATTTCGCACCGCATCACAATCGCACCGTGTGTATGTTAAGTTAACAACATCCCAAAATCGGTCTGCTAAACACGGTGCAATGTGCAGAATCGTATCGCATGGGTGTGAATACTCATGCGATCCAATTCTAGTGGCTCCTGCACCTTTTTTGGTGCGGATGCGGTGCGATTTGATCCATACAAAATGTATGGCTTAAATCGGACACCACAGAATTCACTTATGATTTGCACAGGAATGCGGTTCGGTTCCTGTGCGATTCACATGCAATATTCTGCACCGCATAAGTGTGAACTCAGGCTAAAAGCCTTTACAGGTTACCAGTTGAGTGTGAGTCCTCATGCACACTGGACGTTTTTACAGCTGCTGTTTTTGGCTTTTGATGTTTTTTTCTACAGCCAGTAAATGCTGCAGCATGTTATCCTATGTGTCCATGACACAGACTGTAATCAACGTTTTTTGGCTGGAAAAAACCCCCCAGAACTAGTCGGTTTCTCTTTTTTTTTTTTTTAGGTGTAAAAATACTCTAACGCTGTAAATTGCAGCAAAACAGTGTTTTTCTGGGGGTTAAAAATAAAAACTCTAAAAACCAAAAACGTGGCAAAATGCAATTAAATACAAAAACGCTAAAATAAGCCGAAAAACTCATGTTTTTAACGTGACTTTACACAGCTAACGTTACCAGCGTTATTAAAACGCCCCGTGTGCATGGAGCCTGAAAGTGATTGTACACCCTTACCATGTAAAACAACCTATTCAGTTTAAAATAGAAATGAAATCCAAAATATTTGTGCACAGATATAAAAAACAAATCCTTTTTTTATAAGTGACTACATACCCTCTGATTTCAGCTGCATAATTGCTAAGGTAGGAGAAACAGCAGTACACCGGGGGTGTGTCAGCAGAAGTCTGACCACTGGGGGGGAGCACACGGAGTTCCCAACACAGCTAGAAAACTGATCACACTGTGCTCTCCTCCTTTGTGTAGTCCGTTTTTAATGTGAAATCAGAGGGGCTGGTAGGAACACCAGGGATTTCACACAAGGGAAGCAATACAAAGAGAACAGGATTCTTTTCAATACAAGTACATGGTACAGCAGGCACATATCCGGAATATGAAATGTTGGGTTTACATACTCTTTAACCAGTTCCTTACCAGGCCAATTCTGACATTTCTCTCCTACGTGTAAAAACCAGTATTTTTTGCAAGAAAATTCCTTAGAACCCTCAAACATTATGTATTTTTTAGCAGATGCCCTAGAGAATAAAATGGTAGGTGTTGCAATTTTTTTATGTCACATGGTATTTGTGCAGTGTTCTTTCAAACGCAATTAAAAAAAACAACAAACACTTTAATGAATTTTATTTCACACAAACATATAATATCTATTTTTTTGTTAAAATATAAAAGATGATGTTACGCTCAGTAAACAGATCCATAACATATCATGCTTTAAAATTGCATATGCCGTGGAATGGTGCCAAACTACGATTCCTAAAAATCTCCATAGGCGACGCTTTAAAAGCCTTTACAGAACACCATTCTGCCACCTGCAGAAGTGATCAAGTGGCTGATCGGGCACTCAAATCACATCTACCTAAAAGAAAATTGCAGTCAGAAACTTTTGATACCAGGATGATGCCTGCAGGTGCAAGCATCATCCCGGTAGAGCCACTTCAACCCGAGGACGTCATATGGCGTCTTACGGGCAGGAAGTGGTTAAACAGGACGTCTGGTGCTAGAATTATTGCTGTCACTTTGGCGTTCACGACGATACCTCACATGTTTGGTGTGATCACCATTTACTTGTGCATGCAGGACCTATGTTGCATTTCCACGAGCATGGTGGGGGGGGGGGGGGGGGGGACGACAATGCAGCTGTAAATTTTTTAAAAATCCTATTTTATTTACATTTTTTTTACACTGTGTCACCCTTTTGCTACCACAAGGGATAGTCAACATCACTTTTACAGGAAAGCCCATAGCCGGCTGCAAATTTTGATATTGGGATCAAGCCATTATCCCGATATAACCACATGAACCTGAGGAGGTACAGGTACATCCTAAGGGCTCTGAAATGGTATACTGGACTTATTTTTTTTCATTCTAGTTCTCCTGTATATAAGCTTTCTGTGCATCATTTTTGCTTTGTTGAGCCAAAGAAATTAAAGCTGTCATCCTTAGGTCCTGCACACATCACCGCTTTGTGGTAACGTGCATTATGCAACACATGGTAGTGCACCAAGCATGGCAAGATGCACCTCTGCAATGCATCTACAGAACATACCTGTGCTGCAGTTCACTACATTGGACCACAAAGTATGATCTGTATTGCACTGCAAGGGAGCCATTAAAAATAAATGGGCTGCAGTAATACAGTATGCCGCAACAAATGATGAAGCATGTTTCTATGCACATGTTACTGCAGCTTACGACTGTGTAAATGGTTTTATAATGGTCTCACAACTTTATTCCAGTACTGCACGCAGCTTTATTAGACATAATGTCTTCATGCTTGCATTTATTCTTTTCTTTCCTCCAATTTTTCTTGTATGGTATGATTAAAGCCATACTCCAGGATATTGGCAACCCCTCTCCCTCCACCCCCCCCCCCCCCCCTCCTATAAGCTCCCTCTAACAGCTAGTATGGAAATTAAAAATCTATCCAAATGCCAATTTTACTTACCTGTCATGTGATGCCACCAGCTGGATTCATCTCTCTACTTCTGGGGGTTCTTCTTCAGGCTCCCATGTCACTGCCTACTGGTGGAAGCAACATTTCCAGTGGCCGGGTCTTCTCTCATAGGCTCCAGAGGCAGAAGGACTCACAGGAGCAGGGCCCTCCTAACCCTCTTGTATTGAACTGTATTGTCTCCTGTTATATTGTAAAGTGCTGTGCAAACGTTGGCACCATATAAATCCTGTATAATAATAATAGTAATAATAATAATAACATGGGAAATGGTGTGGGCGGAGTGGGAGTGGTGAGGGGACCAATCAAAACAAAGTGCAATGGTGCAGTAGCAATTTGGTGGTGCAGGGATTGTTCTGTGCTCCCCTCCCTTGTTCCCCTCCTTTGTTCCCCTACTCACAACTGGTGTTGACCCTTGAGTGTTAAAGAGTCCAATTGCACTTGTGTGAACAACTATAAACAGGGTTTTTTCTCTCCATCATTACTTCACTCCACAGAAAGAATCAGTTGATCATATAAAGTGGATCACAGAAATATATACATAGCATAATATGTGATCTGTGAGCATGATCCCTGCTATGGCACTCTTGCACTTTGTTTTATGGACTGCACTTGTTTCACTTTGTTGGACTATTAAGTAAATTAACTGAAATTTATAAATAATATGATATATGCCAAAGAGCAGTGCTGTTAAAGTATAGTAGTATGGTATTTGAAAGTTTTGTCCTTTGAAACAGCCAGCAGCTCTACATATTCTGGCTTTTCACATAATAATTTATTTCTATTGTATTCATTCATTTATTGTTGGTGGGATTTCACATTTCGGTTGATTTCATATTGATATTTGGCATAGCACATAGTGTAGGGATATTGAGTATAATTAAGGGGGTAAAAATGCATGGTCCACAGGGCAGAATATTGGTTTCAATCATAGAGGAAACTGACTTTTATCTATTAGAATACAGGAAGTCTTAGGAAGAGGTTTTGGATTAAAAATGAGGAGTAAGGAAATTGATGAACACTGCACTATTTAATAAATGAAGCTTCTAATGCTGTGATTACACATGGTCTGCTGATCTACTGTTAAAAATACATTACTCATTAACTAATTAATAGGGTCAGCACTACCAAATTATAGTTTGACTTTTTTTTTTATTTTGATGTTAAAAGCTACCTTTCTAAAATTTTGTTCCTCACCTCCCACCCTAGGCAGCATAAGATCACATGGTCTCTGGCTACCAATTAGTACTGCAGAGTCTGTTATTTTCTATCAGCTATGAGATAAGAGGACCACAATGGATGCCTCCATGCACACAGATTCTTGCAAATTTTAAGCAGAATTTTAAGATTATTTAACACATTGACAATATTGTTAACATTACGTTGGTCCCTTTCACATTTATTTGCAAAAACATTAAAATGATGATCGCTCCCCTGTAATTGGCCTGGCCTTTATAAATATAGGTGACTTTGTAGTAACAAAAGTCCAGTCATAAAATCCAGTTTGATTTGAGACAGTATCATCTACATTGGTGGATGTGTTTCATTAACGACTACTTATTTCATCCTGCATGCAGCTTGTTTGCTTAGAAAAGTCCGTTTTTAATCTCATACACGAGTCACTTATTGACATTTTAAATCTAAAGTGGCCTTACCCATTAAAATGCCTGTTTGGTTCATTTATCTGTACATGTGAACATTATTTGAATGTTTTGTCCTGGTAAATATGATACGAAAATATAATAAAGACAAATTTTCCTTTAAAATGCCTGTTTGCATATTGGCGCCTTAGTTCTGTATAAAAAAATAACTGAAAGCGCTAACAAATCTGCCGTTATGGTTTTAAAATATTAATATGGTATTATTAGTATATGTCTAAATATACAACAGAGGGTAGCAGGCTTGGTTTGAATATGCCTGCATTCTTACTTTTTGTTCTCCGTGCCTGTGCGTCACATATTTTGCTTCTCACAAAAGAAAAGAAATTGCCATGTCATACCTTAGAAGACCCGCATACATATATCTCAGAAAGGCTGTCAGTCCTGGACTAGCTAATGCTATATATACAATAAATATAACAGGTATTTCAAGTTTGGCTATTGCTAAAGGAGGAGTTGCTCTATGGTATAGTCACTTAGTGTAGATTTGTGATTGATTGTCTAATTGTGAGTACTGAGGAACCGGTTTATTATATGTTTTCTAGAAAGCAAAAACATAGCTCTATTGTTTACATAGCATTCTTTTTTTTTTGCAGAGAGAGATGTGTGCATTCCACTTGACAGAAGCCTATTCATAAGTTTTCAGTTTAGCTGATCTGCAAATTTCAGCAGTTTTGCATGCACATTTCTCTTTGCCATTCATCAACGAACATAGTACAGACATATATTTTATTTGTGTCCCACACAGAATTCCAACAATACCAGTTTCATTGGTGGACTGTAAAAATGAGTTATGCTGTTAAAACAACTGCCATTTGAAGAATTCAAAAGAAGTATGGGATTTAGAAAAAAAAATTTATACTCACCTAGATGGACTGCTGCTGCATCTGTCCCCTGCTGGCTCTGCTCATCAAAGACCTCTGAAAGTTCAGTTCTCATCATTCTGTGAGCAGAGAGCCTAGCACTGTCAGTCATCATGCTCTGCCCCTTCAGTGCTCACTGAAGTGCTGGGCTGTGGAGGGGGTGGGAGTGGCTGGCTCAGGCTCTCAGCGGCTCACTGAGAGGCTGAACCAGGTGCCGGTCTAGGCATCTGGGTGGATCCTGTCCATATGGTCAGGATCTTTCTTGAGCCTGGACCGGCTTTGTGACTTCAGCCAATGACAGCTGAAAATGGATCACGGGAATGCAAAACTAACTGCACAACTGTGGTCCATAGGAGAGATATAGATAAAAAGCTTTGGCATTGTAATTTGAATGAAAAAAAAAAAGTGAAGTACCTTTTTTCCTAATCAATGTCATGTCATCGCACCCAGCTCTTTCCCAGCTTGTCTGCAGGGAAACATAAGCAGGAGGAGCTTCTAGTCCTAGTGCTGGTCACATGTTCAAAGAAAAAAAACAGCCTCTGGAATACTGCATAGAAATATCAAATTGTTTTAAATTGCCATACAAATATATATTTGAAATAAAGTCTTTATTACTTTGTGGAAATAACATGGTGTGTCTTTAGAATAAGAGGGAGGTGATTCCTCCATTAATCTACATGTAATATCCCCCCCCCATTGTGTTTAGCTGGTTAGTGCACATGGAGGAGTAGAGTGAGAGTGGGCTGTCATTTTACCACTGTGTATACATCCACATGGGTGACTCTATAGTGACATGGGCTGCTGAGATGTGATAGGAAGAAAATGCTCAGTATAGAAACTCCCTGAAAACGGAGCATGAACAGCATGTAATACAGCATGTATTGATAGTTTTTTATGATGTGGGT
Source organism: Staurois parvus (assembly GCF_062004578.1). Taxonomy (NCBI): domain Eukaryota; kingdom Metazoa; phylum Chordata; class Amphibia; order Anura; family Ranidae; genus Staurois; species Staurois parvus. Next base: position 5,578,683 of record NW_028318031.1, on the reverse strand, counting down.
GTATTGACACTTTAAAATATAACTAAAGCCAATACCTGTTAAGTTTTCATTGCTGTCTGGGTTCTCGTTAGGGAGAATCACCCTCTCTATTTGTCCTTTTTATTATTATCATTGAAACTACCCCAAATTTTGGGTTGTCCCTAGAAAATTAATAGAGGGGACATTTTTCATTGGGGACATCTATGGTGACCTGGGAGTTCCCAATGAATTCCTTAATGTGCAGAGATTTTCTCACTTCCTGTTTTGGCTATGGGCAGGGAAGTGAAGGTAAATCTTCCCAATGGGACACAGATGGCAAAAAAATTAACTGACGGGTTATAACCTGTCTTTATTAATAACAAAAAACATTTTGCCTATAGTTCTATTTTAATACCTGATCACACACAACAAAGACACAGCAATTATTTTTTAGTTTTTCAATCTATAAAAATAGCAATTCAGTTTTGGGGAATATCTGTCTGACACAGTAAGATACGTTTTACTTTACAGTCTTTCTGTATTGATACTTCTATGCAGGCAGTGTTAGACACATTGGGGACCTTGATCAGTCACAGACACCCCAGTAAATGCCCCCACTAAACTAAAGTGCTAGACAGAATAGAAGCAGAATATCATGCTTAATCCTACTACTTTAAATGTGTCAGTTCTCCCAGAATACATCTCCACTTACTTTAATGTGTTACTAAACCCAGGACCCTGCATTCACTATATCTGGTCTCCCGCAGTACGCACTACATGGAAATGCAATTATTTTAGTAAATATAAACTGATAAATACCTTTTCTCATCAGCAGTTAGAGCAGCCTTGTGACTTCTATCAGTGTCCAGCAGAGCACTGGTTAAAGCTTGTAGGAGGAGTTTTCTTTCTGCTCTAGGAGGATCCAAAACCCCCCTGACCTCTCTCTGGACAGTGCTGATTGGCCCTGTGCTGATCACATACTCTCTCCCAAGAAAAAAAACAACCCTCTAGCAATTCACACCAAACCGAGCTTGTGCAGAGTGTCTCCACATGATATGTCTTATCAGGAGATAAGAGGGGGACACTGGAAGAAGGGGAGGATCAGAGAAGTCAGGATCAAAGAACATTTTTACACAGTGCAAAGGATTAACCCCTTAGGTTCCACAGTGAGTATAACAAGTGTGCTTTACTGCATATACAGACTGATTTTACTGTTGTGGGTTTAGTAACACTTTAATAAAGGCTAATCTTTCTTCATTAGGTCAAACCATTCATTAGTGATATATATCTAGGGGAGCCTCTTTTATCTAGTTCAATAATGTGAAGATATCTGCTGCTATTTAGTTGAATAATCACTTAAAGGTGTGGTTATATCTGTGACTATGGCATGTTTAACGCCTCGTACACACAATGAGAATATCGGATGAATGATCCTCCGTTTTATAGAAAGCTAATAGGTTACTAGAGTTACAAAAATTCTCATAAAATAGAATACAACTTCCCACAGTGATGTCTTGCAATGTACTCTGTTGTTTACAAGCATGTGTGATCTTGGTCACTTCATTTTTTATGGATGGATACTGTACTGATTAAATGAAAATTGTTCGTTCTGTTGTCTTATGAGAAAAATGTTCGTGTTTGTCCCCTTTGGATAATTTCACATGAACTGTCTCAAAAGCTGTGTATGAACGATCAGATTATTGAACAATCTCTCCGAGAACATTTTTTCCATCTGATTTTCTCATCATGGGTACTAGGCATAAGAGATGTTCAACAAAATATGGTCTAGAAAAAGCAAAAAAATGTACAGGTGGATGAAATGACTCCCTCAGCCAGCTGAAGTACTCTACTGACTGAGGTTGCCCAAATTAGCATGCTAGTTAACTCTCTCTGGGTGAGATGTGGGCAAACTCTGTGAAATTTAGTTAAAGGAGTATTCAAGTTCTTTTTTGTTTGCTCTTTGTGCCAGCAGTGAGATTTTATTCACCCTCTTCTAATGAATACAGAGAGAAACATCCAGCTTTGCATCTCCTCTGACGGTCTTCAATGGTCACTTCTATCTAATCTGGGTGCCGGTATGAAACAAGCAAATGACCAATGTCACTGGACTCAGGGAATTTATATCCCCTGTTCATCCAGTCAAATGAAGATTTTTGTCTAATTGTCCTTTATGCATTTCCTGAAAGCCTTCTCCAGTCAGGTTTAGGTATGCCACCCTGGATTTTCCATTTGCACCACATCTTGCGTTGTTTTCGGTTTACCATTTCCGAATTGCCATTTGCATAATGCCCTTGGATTATCCTCAACTTGCCACGTAGGGCCTTTCCATTTTATCCGATGTTCCATTAATTGCACAAAACATTTCTTAGGATCCACCTTGGGGTGCACACCTTGCAAGATGGTTGTACTCCGTTTCATGAAAAATAAAGAAAGGGTCCATATTAATATTCAAATACAAACATCAAAATAAATACTAACATCAAAATTATTTTTATTTCACATGGTGTGACAATGACAAAATTCTCAGAATGGAAGCAATAGAAAAGATATATCGATACATCTTTATGTATCCTGCTCATGCGTTTTTTTTTTTTTTTTTTTTCTTTTTTCAGAACAACAAATAGATGTCCACAACAATCTCCCCCCACCCCCACTAAAAAAAAAAAAAGAAAAAAAAAAAAATCCTGTCAACCTTTTTATGTAGTTTTTTGTAGTTTTCTTCACATACGGTCACAACAAAACTTTTTATCAGACAGGAAGCGAGGGACTCAGATACCAATAAAAGTGGCAGGGGCTCCATGCACATTGGGCATTTTAATAATACCGATAACATTAGCTGTGTAAAGTCACGTTAAAAACGTGAGTTTTATTAGTGCTTTTGCATTAGCGTTTTGCCACGTTTTTTCGCGTTTGCATTTTTCAGTGTTTTTTTTTATTTTAGCAAAAACATTTTTTTTTTTTGCTCAAAAAAAAAAACATTAAAAAATGCAGAGGATCCTCAGGTGATACTCGAAAAATTAGAATATCGTGCAAAAGTTAATTTATTTCAGTAATGCAACTTAAAAGGTGAAACTAATATATGAGATAGACTCATTACATGCAAAGCAAGATAGTTCAAGCCGTGATTTGTCATAATTGTGATGATTATGGCTTACAGCTCATGAAAACCCCAAATTCCCAATCTCAGAAAATTAGAATATTACATGCAATCAATAAAACAAGGGATTGTACATAGAACAATAACGGACCTCTGAAAGTATAAGCATGCATATGTACTCAGTACTTGGTTTGGGCCCCTTTTGCAGCAATTACTGCCTCAATGCGGCGTGGCATGGAAGCTATCAGCCTGTGGCACTGCCGAGGTGTTATGGAAGACCAGGATGCTTCAAGAGCGGCCTTCAGCTCTTCTGCATTGTTTGGTCTCATGTCTCTCATCTTTCTCTTGGCAATGCCCCATAGATTCTCTATGGGGTTCAGGTCAGGCGAGTTTGCTGGCCAATCAAGCACAGTAATCCCATGGTCATTGAACCAGGTTTTGGTGCTTTTGGCAGTGTGGGCAGGTGCCAAGTCCTGCTGGAAAATGAAGTCCGCATCCCCATAAAGCTCATCTTCGGAAGGAAGCATGAAGTGCTCCAAAATCTCCTGGTAGACGGCTGCGTTGACCCTGGACTTAATGAAGCACAGTGGACCAACACCAGCAGATGACATGGCTCCCCAAATCAACACGGACTGTGGAAACTTCACACTGGACTTCAAGCATCTTGCAGTGTGTGCCTCTCCATTCTTCCTCCATACTCTGGGTCCTTGGTTTCCAAATGAGATGTAAAAGCTGCTCTCATCAGAAAAGAGGACTTTGGACCACTGAGAAACAGACCAGGTCTGTTTTTCTTTAGCCCAGGTAAGACGCTTCTGACGTTGTTTGTTCAGGAGCGGCTTGACAAGAGGAATACGACATTTGAAGCCCATGTCCAGGATCTGTCTGTGTGTGGTGGCTCTTGATACACTGACTCCAGCCTCAGTCCACTCCTTTTAAAAGTCCCCAACGCTTTTGAATGGCCTTTTCCTGACAATCCTCTCCAGGCTGCAGTCATCCCTGCTGCTTGTGCACCTTTTTCCTTCACACTTTTCCCTTCCACATAACTCTCTATTAATGTGCTTTGATACAGCACTTTGGGAACATCCAACTTCTTTTGCAATTACCTTTTGAGGCTTTCCTTCCTTATGGAGGGTGTCAATGATGGTTTTCTGCACAACTGTCAGGTCAGCAGTCTTTCCCATGATTGTGATTCTTACTGAACCAGACTGAGAGACCATTTAAAGGCTCAGGAACCCTTTGCCGGTGTTAAGGCTTAATTAGCTGATTAGAGTGGGACACTTTGAGCCTAGAATATTGCACCTTTTCACAATATTCTAATTTTCTGAGATTGTGGATTTGGGGTTTTCATGATCTGTAAGCCATAATCATCACAATTATGACAACTATCTTGCTTTGCATGTAATGAGTCTATCTCATATATTAGTTTCCCCTTTTAAGTTGCACTACTGAAATAAATTAACTTTTGCATGATATTATAATTTTTCGAGTTTCACCTGTAATTAAATTACTCTTACAGGTCTCTACACTGCATAGTGTTTGCAAGATCTTCGGTTTTGAAGCTCCATGCATTACTTGCGTTTTGTTAAGCTCCTTGTAGACGTTAGTATAGCACTATTTACAGGTCATAGATGGGTCGAAAATCGGCCAATTTTTCGGCCAAAAAACAAAAATCGGCCGATTTTCACACCATTAATGGGTTAATTGGTCGGCCTTTTTCTGGATTTTGTCATATTTTTTTTGATCGTTAAAGTTGTAAAAAAAATCGTCCTATTTTGCCGATCGGCTGATTCTCGCGGCAATGATGGGCAAATCGGCCGATCTTTTTACCGATAAAAAATCTGCGCATGAGCCGTGACCTGCAAGGAAAAGAAGAAGAGGAAGAAAAAGAAGAAGAAAAAAACTAAGAAGAAGAAGAATTCTAGTACGCTATTATATTTTACATGAAGGTATTGCGGTTGCAACATTGTATCTATTTGTATCCGAAAACCCCCCCATCTGTATCCAAAATGGATACAAATAGATACAATGTTGCAACCGCAATACTTTTTAATGTCAAATATAATAGCGGGGCTCTCTGCAGGGACAGAAGTAATTAAATGCCGGCCTTAGACAGGAAGAAAATTGGCCGATTTTTTTTTTTTTTTTTTTTTTTTTTACTATTGGTGGTAACGTCGGCCTATTGAACGACCGATTTTTTTTTTTTGTTAAAAAAACGTCCGGTTTTCTCCCTGTCTATGGCCTGCAGTAGGCTATTAGCATTTTTTGAGCTTCAGCATCTAGGAGCAGAAAAAAAATAGTTTTTGTAGGGGTTTTTTGGAGCGTTTTTCCAGCAGACAAAGAATGCTCCTAAAAACGCTGCTAAACGCTAATAAAATACTACTAGCAGCTTTTTCCTAGTTTTTATTTTTCCTCTAGATGTACTGTAAAATGCTAATAAAACACAAATGATCCAAAACTCTTGTGAATGGTATTAAAAAAAATGCTATCACCAGTGTTTTTTATCCAGCATTTTTTCCAGTGTTTTTTGAGCTTGAGATTGTAACATTACATATATAGTCAGTTTCAGTTTGTGTTTCACCTAGCATAGCTCTACAATAATGATGTCTTTAATTTGCTGAATACATTTTAACTGGAGTTGTTTAACACAGTTTATACAGTCACATCTATCTATCAATGCCCTTTTGTGCTTTGTAGCTTGTATTAATCAAACACAATGCCTGGGATTCTGTGAGGAAGCATGCATCATTTGTGCATAGTACAATGTTATACTGTGACGTAATTGCAGAGCGCTTTGGAGCCCTGACTAAACAACTTTGAACATACCTTATGTCTGTGTTGTCCTTTTCATGTTGCTTTATTTACTTTCAGAGATGCAATAAAAGATTTTCATTTTTCTTTTTATTTCTTTATTTCTGCTCATTGTATAAGTATACACTTTACTTTACACTCCCACCTGTCGTTCCTAACTGTGAGCAAACTCCGTGCCATAACATTGGCCTATTATTTATGGAAAACAATGTGGGTGTGTGATGAGAAATAGGGGGCTCTTTCTTTCTGGTACTTCCCCTTTGCTTTATGGTGCATCCTCATACACAAGTCATGCATTGATAATTGGCCTGGCAGAGGATTTGTACAGCTAAATGATGAGATTTCCCTCTTCTGTCATCCGCCACACCACCGCCCCATGGATTCACAAAGTACAGTATGGCAATAAATCAACGTTTTCTTTCTTTGGTGCAGAACGCAGTCAGTTTGTATAGATTGTATGGTTCCTTTTTATAATGGTGTATTTCTAAACTATAAAAAAACAAACATTTTTTTACCTGTGATAAATTTAGTTTGAATTGGCTCCACTGGTACGAGACTCTACAAGTTTGAGTACCAGTATGGAATTTCTGCTACCCAGCTGAAAAACACCATGCCAGTGTGGGGTGGTTGTACTCTTTTTTTTTTTGTTTACTTTAACAAATAGAGAATTAAAAAAGGCACATCAAGGTTAAAAGGGCCTTTGAGAATGTAGGTGTGGGAAGTGCCTATGCTTACTTGGTTGTAAAAGAGCTTGGTCTGGTACTTTTTTGCCTGATTTTGTATGCCACTAATCCAAGAAACGTATGTGCGGTATTGGTGTTCAGGACAGTGTGAAGTTAGGGTCAGCTTGGTACAAGGCACCTTTACAAACAAGTGAGCAATGGCAGCTCCTATATGTATTGACAGGTTCCTCTTAAATCTTATGAATGTATTCAGTAAGATGAGGAGCGATATGTGGATTACAGCAGCCATTCAGTCAAGATTAACTTCTGATTAGTCTGCATTAAGAAGACTAAAATCTGATTTGTTCATGGGGTTTCACTTTGCTTATGAACTTGTATCTTTTCCGTTTCTATTGAAAAAAAGTCCTTGGAGTTTTCTTTTTATGTTTAAAACATATATTTAGGCAAAATAAAAAAAAAAAACCTCTCTGGAGCACATGTACATTTCCTTTTGTTTTATTCATTTAAAGCAGAATACTAGGTCTGTTTTTTTGCATGGTTACATTGGTGCAGCTTGGCCTATGCCGAGTGGCTGCCCTGCTGTGTGAAAACAGGGTGTCGTGCTCATCACGGATGCCATTCACAGAAAACCTTGCATTTATCTCATTGAATACAAGGTGGTGGTTGATTGGACGAGGTGGTGATTGTGAAGTTATCTCTGTTGCATACATTAAGAAAAATAAGGTGTTCCGTGAATGGTACTTGTGACAATCAAGAGACCTCCTGTCAATACTACCACTATTTATTTAATGTACTTACACAGCGCTGTTAATTGACGCAGTGCTTTACATACAGTATATTGTACATCCACTTCAGTCCCTCACCTTCAAGGAGCATAAAATCCAAGTTCCCTAACTCACATACTAGGGCCAATTTAGACGGGACAATTAACCATCAGCATGTCTTTAGATTGAAACCGGAGTACCTGGAGGAAACTCACACAGGCACAGGGAGAACATGAAAACTCCAAGCAGGTAGTGTTGTGGTTGTGATTTGAACCGACAACCCTACTGCTGCTAGGCAGGGGTGCTAACCACTTAGCCACTGTGCTGCAAAGACAGCCATTCCACATAGGCCCCAGAAGATAGTGGTGACTACTGCAGAGGCTATCAGCTTCCACAAGGATCCCACAGGTAGGGCATATGCAAGCTATACTAATGTAACTATGCAAAAAAGCCATGTCTGGAATTCAAATTTAAACACATAGCAAGTGCAGAAGAAAAACTGATGTTCCAGAAATATTGTGTCTTGACATGACAACACAGCTCTGAATTCAAAATCATGAGTTTTCAGTACTGCCTATTTAATTTCTGATGGATTTCAATAATAAAATATGTCCATTGTTAGGGTTTACATGCAAACTTGCATGCCCAGATCATCTACCATTATTCCATACATCAAACACAGGTCCTGCTTTACAGTAACACTGGTATCTTTTATCCGACTGTATCAAATGCTATAACAAAATTCACTACGTCCAAAACCATAAAAAAAAAAGTTTTGGCACTATACTTTGAAAATGGTAATTAGGACACATTTGTGAATCACCTAGATATTTATGAGGATGGACATTTCAAAATCAATAGTGTAAGTGGTTTATAAATAGTGGACTAGAACATGATATACTTCACCTCTTTAGTAGGTAGGTGATGGCCCTTGCCCGGTAAACATGACAACTATTAACCACATCCCTTCTGGTCGATGCATATATATGGCGGGACTGGAGCAGCACAATGCGAGAGGACGTAGCCATGTGCCGTCCTGTGTAAGAGGGTTCAGTTGCGTGATCTGTAACTGCTATGTCCACAGGACACAGCAGATCCGGGTACAGGGCCTCTGTCATTGGTTCTGTGCCATGTGATTGCTGTGATCACACCAGCACACAATGCATTCATTTATGAATGCAGCCCTTGTTAGTACTGTGATTGCTATGATTGGTCCATACAGGGAAAATTATATTGGCCTTGTACCGTGTATTATTGTGGCCAATCACAGCATCAAAGTAGTAAACCAAAGACTGCATTTATGAATGAATGCAGCCTTTGAGTGATATCAGTTAAATGACGTCTTACACAGTCACTATGACTGTATGATAAATTATCGTGAGAAAAAAAATTCACCGCCCCAGAACACTGCTCTGATGATTGCATGTGAAAAAAAAAATTAAAAGTGTTACTAAACCCACAACCGTAAAATCAGTCTGTATATACAGTAAAGTATGCTTGTTATACTCACTGTGGAACCTAAGGACTTAATCCCCCGCATTGTGTAAAAAGGATGTTGGATCATTTCTTCTCTGATTATCCCCTTCTTCCATTGTCCCCTAAATATCTCCTGATAGAACAGATATTTAGAATCACTACACATGCTCAGTTTGGTGTGTATTGCTAGAGAGGTTTTTTTTTTTTTTTGGGGGGGGGGGGAGTGCATGTGATCAGCACAGGGCCAATCAGCACTTTCCAGACAGTTGTCGGGTTGTGCATTCTCTTAGACCAAAACAAAAGCTCCTCCTACAAGCTTTAACCAGTACTCTGCTGAACACTGATAGAAGTCACAAGACTGCTCTAACTGCTGATGAGAAAAGATATTTATCAGTTTATATTTACTAAAATAATTGCATTTCCATGTTCTGTGTACTGTGGGAGACGACATATGGTGAATGCAGGGTCCTGGGTTTAGTAACACTTTAAGCTATTGTCTCTGATCACCATCACAACAGTCCCAATGCAGCCAGATTAGTATACCTAGAAATGGTGTTCCTGATTACAGACCAGTGTAGCCAGCAACTGTTTTCTTGGTTACTGCCACACCAGTCCTAGTGTCACAGACCAGTACAGCCAGCAACAGTGTTCCTTATTACCATCATACCAGTGCAGTGTTGCCTATGTCTGCTTCCTGTACTGACCCTGGCCTGCTTATTGACCACGTTTCTGCCTACTGCCTGGACCTATCCTTTACCTGTTTGCTGACCATGCCTCTGGCTGACGCCTAAACGGACCCATCTGCACTATCTTCTAACTATGTTCTTGTGAGACTCCAGTCCCAGCCACCCCCTGCTGACAACTGCACTCCAGGAACCACAGGAATTCTTTTGTTGCTTTCTTCAACCTCCTGTTCTTCTTGGCCAGTAAACATGGCGTTCCTGGGGCAGCCATGTACCTGTACACTAACCTTGCTTGGCTTGAAAGAACTTTTATAGTTGATGCTACACTAAACTATATTTCCAGGTCGCTCATACGGAGATGACCATTACAGCACATTGACTTTGATAGAACTGGTTGATTTATGTGATACACAAGATACTGTGCATTGTCCGGTACACAGCTGGTCCAAACAGTGAAAAAGTTTCACACATGTGGTTTTGCCATACTTGGAGTAGCAGAATGTGTTTTCGATTTGTGTAAAAAAAATTTATTTACATTTTTGTATTTAAATTTTTAGTTTAAAGTGTTACTAAACCCAGGACTCTGCATCCACTATATCTGGTCTCCCACAGTACACAGAACATGGAAATGCAATTATTTTAGTAAATATAAACTGCTAAATACCTTTTCTCATCAACAGAGCAGTCTTGTGGCTTCTATCTGTGTCCAGCCCAGCACTAGCTAAAGCTTGTAGGAGGAGTTTTCTTTCTGCTGTAGGAGGATGCAAAACCCTTGACATCTGTCTGATGAGTGCTGATTGGCCCTGTGCTGATCACATGCACTCTAAGAAAAAAAAAAACCTCTCTAGCAATACACACCAAACTGAGCATATGCAAATATCTATGTTTAGTCTGTCTTATTAGGTGATAAGAGGTGGTTGCTTGAAAAAGGGGAGGAACAGAGAAGAAAGGATCAAACAGCCATTTTACACAATGCAGAGGATTAACCCGTTAGGTTTTACATGGAGTATAACAAGCATGCTTTACTGTATATACAGGCTGATTTTACTGTTGTGGGTTTAGTAACACTTTAAAGTTTAACTAAAGGCAACATTTTTTTAAGTTTTAGAGTGCAGAGGGGTTAGAACACCTGTCAGATTTTTATTGGTGTCTGTGCCCCATTAAGGAGATTTACTCTCTCTCTCTTTGTCCTGTTTACCATTATCATTGAAAGTGAAAGCAAAAGGAAAATCCAAAATTTTGGGTTGTACCTAAAAAAGTAATTGAGGGGAAATCTTTCAATGGGGACACTAGTTCTGTTGACCTGGGGGTCCCCAAGAAATTCCCTGAGATTTCCTCACACTTCCTGTTTGGCTATGGGACAGAATGTGAAGGGAAATCTCCGCAATACAACACAGACTGTGAAAAAAAAATCTGACGGGTTATAATCCTCCCTTTTTCTACCCAAAATGAAAAACGTTTTGGCTATAGTTCTACCTTTTATACATGTTTCATTTTCTTTCCACATTTTCTAAAAACTTGTGGCAAAAATTTTTTTCAAAAGACTTACTATGCTTTTCAAAAAAAAAATGTTCATTTTGTGGATGTTTCCACTTACTGGTGCTCCAGGCTCTCCAAATGTGATAGATAAGTCAGGAAATTAGATGTATAAACAAACTTTATTACATTTCTTTATGTTACAAAAATATTTTGACAAAAAAAATTACAAATTTTTTTTATGGAATACAAATTCCATAAAGGGGATAATTTGGGCGATATTTATACTGTCTTGGAATTTTAGTGTCTCTAGTACTCTAGTTTGTAGACTATATAACTGTCACACAGACTAAATAAGATACACCTATTTGTTTTTTTTTTTCACCAAAGAAATGTAGCAGATTATATTTTGACCCAAATTTATGAAGAAATATGTTTTTTTATTTACAAACTGATGTTTTTGTCAAAAATTTTGGTATTTTTTTTCCTTTTTATATAGCAAAAAATAAAAAATCCAGTGGTGATTAAATGCCACCAAATGCTCTATCTGTCAAAAAACAAAAGAAAGATGTAAAATTAATTTGGGTACAATGTTGCATGCCTGTGTAATTGCCATTCAAAGTGTCACAGTGCTGAAAACTTAAAAATGGCTTGGAATGGAAAGGGGTAAAAAATAGTCTGGTTACGATGACTGGGCTAAGATGACAAATCACTCTTTCACAGTATAACAGCTATGCAGTTCAGCTTCAAGCGGAGAGCTCGCACCTGTTAATGATTGGCACCTGTGGGGAGTGGTGGGGAGCGGGTACCTGACTTTGACAGGTACCCGCTCCCATTTCCGCCCTGACCGCCTAGGCGATCGGAAGCGTAAGTTTTCCTCAAGCCCCCCCAAGCCTTCTGGGACATGTGATAGTCCCAGATGACTGTGGAAGCAGCCGGGGGACAGAGGACGGCCAATGAACCTGGCTGCGTTGAGCACACTGCTGGATCGGGACAGGTGAGTGGTTGTTTTTTTAAAAGTCAGAAGCTACAGTTTCTGTAGCTGCTTACTTTCATTTTTTTCACTGGAGACTGGAGCTTCTTGCCCATGTTTACTCATAAGCATTGCAGAAATACATACAAAATGAATAGGTTCCCTTGCAGAGGTAAGTAAGCACAGTCCAATAAACAGCAAAATTATTGTCCTGGCTAATAGACCACACTTGGTCTGCTCATTCCAGCAGACATATTGGGGTTTACTTACTAAAGCTGGAGAGTGCAAAATCAGACTCACTTCTGCATAGAAACCAATCAGCTTCCAGGTTGTATTGGCAAAACTTAATTGAACAAGCTGAGTTTAGAAGCTGATTGGTTTCTATGCAGAAGTGAGACGAATTTGACACTCTCCAGCTTTAGTAAATCAACCCCATTCAGTCACAGTCCACATGCATCCTTTTCCAACAACACGGATCATCCCTGGAAAAGACAAATTATACCCTAGGTGGGAGAACCCCAGGTATACTGCTACCTACCTTTCACTGCCACCATTTTATAGCATGGAATGATAGAACCCGATGCGGGTAGGTACACTCCATCCACAACTCGGTGACCGTCGCACAGCTAACATCACCGTGCCAATGTGTGCTACAGTTACCTATAGTGGAATGTAGAATGCTTTGCTTTCTTGTCAGCCCACTTTACAGATAAAGTCGAATGGGGCTTCCTCCTATCCACCTTGAGCAGATGTCTGAATAGTCAGTTTACCTCAGGGTCTTTCCTGATCACTTCAAGCAGCTGTTAGCATATCCAAAGGAATGTGTACATTGTTCTGAACAGGGGTATTTATTTTGTCTGAACTGTATTCAGTATGCATATCTGTAGTTGGTGTGGTCTGCAGTCGATGTTGGTAATCCTGCTGCAGAAAAAGGAGCAGCGTCTAACAAAGTAAAAAAAAAAAAATTAAACTGCCCAGCACATTAAGCAAAACTTTTGTAATAGACTAAGCAAGTGACCAGCCCAGCAAACATCTAAAATAATTGACCTATATCCTATTTTTGTAAAACTGAAAGTGTCTAAGTTCTGTAAAAGCAGGGACTGAAATATAGCCCATCGTAATAACGTGATCTCCAGAAATCCTCACATAACCACATTTCAATGTAATTAGTGTGGTTTATATGCCAGGTAACTTGTTCTGTACTACAAAAGAATCATAGGCTGTAAAATGACTGTCGAACAATTATGAGGGAATGGTTGCTTAATATGTGCTAATGTGCACTTCTAATATTCTAGGTGTGTTCCATCCAGTATGCTGTGTGTAACCACAAGGATGCACTGAAAATTGCTGTCACATTGCTCACTGTGGTGCAGAACATTTGCTTCAAGATCAATTGGGAAGACATGTCACAGAAAATGTATTCGTGGCAAGAGATTTGGTTCTACAGAAAATAAGAAACAGACGCTCCTGACTGGAGGAGCTTATAGTCAACTCAATGCATTATTTAATATGCAGCACATTAATGCAGTCAGAAGACAACCATTTCCATGAAGGGACTCTGATAATCAGCAGACAGGTGCACATACAGCCTGGACCAATTTTGGGGTAAGTGACAGTTTGGGGTACATGCTGTAATATTGGTATTGTGACTCAATGAAAAAAAAACCCTTGATGTCTGAAGAATATTTTAGAAACATGCTGAAAGGATACAAAAATGTCAACTGTCAGACAATCAGTCTATAATATCTTTACTAGAATCTAATGTATTTTATGACTGAACATTTACGAAGCAGTTCCCTCTTTTTGTTATAGCAAGTGAAATTAGCTCATAATTAAAAACATTCATTATTATTAAAGGCCAAATTCCCAGTAAAAAAAAAGTACTTGGTCATGCTGCAGTTTACCAATTAGATGACAGTAATCTTTGCCTTGTCTGTCAGTGTTCAGCTTATTGTGTACACACTAAGGGCTCATTTACCCTCCCATTTGAGGCACAAAAGCAACAAACAGTGGTGTCCACATGCCACAGGTGCAATGCTTTGCTTTGTGGCAAGAATTAAACTCCCGGTCACTTTTAAGCTCAGGTCAAGTGAATTGAGGCTGAGCTGCAACCTCCCTGCAACTCTGGTTTTTAGGGGTTAAAATTAGGCGGTCGGGAGGTGACATATCGGCTTCTAAAATGCGATCATGTCAGATTGCACTTCAGATGGCTAACGCTAGTGTCATCTAAACACCACCAAACTTCTTAATGATAAACCACACAGCACTTCGGTGTACAACAGGGAGGCTTACCAGAATCATATGACCCCCAATTAAGAGTGGTCAACCAGGACTTGTGTATCAATCCAAGATATCCAGCTTTGAGGAAAACTGAATATTTTGGATTGATACACAAGTGCTGGTTGACCACTCTTAGTTGGGGTTTATATGATTCTGGTAAGCCTCCCTCTGTTGTACACTGGGGTGCTGTGTGGTTTATCATTAAAGTGTTACTAAACCCAGAACCCTGCATTCACTATATCTGGTCTCTTATAGTACACAGAACATGAAAGTGCAATTATTTTAGTAAATATAAACTGCTAAATACCTTTTCTCATCAGCAGTATATAGCAGTCTTGTGACTTCTATCAGTGTCCAGCAGAGCACATGTTAAAGCTTGTAGGAGGAGTTTTCATTCTGCTCTAGGAAGATGCAGAACCCTAGACCTCTGTCTGGACAATGCTGATTGGTCCTGTGCTGATCACATGCACTCTCCCAAGAAAAAAAAAACCCTCTAGCATTACACACCAAACAGAGCATGTGCAGGGTAACTCCAAATGATATGTTTTATCAGGAGATAAGAGGGGGACACTGGAAGAAAGGGAGTATCAGTGAAGTCAGAATCAAACAGCGTTTTTACACAATGCAGAGGATTAACCCCTTAGGTTCCACAGTGAGTATAACAAGCATGTTTTACTGCATACAGACTGATTTTACTGTTGTGGGTTTAGTAACACTTTAAGAAGTTTGGTGGTGTTTGGTATCCACATCTGTCATTTCTCTCATATTCGAAGAAGCACTGAATTCACAGTAATTGGCTTCATATTTGGATTCCTTTGTTTTATTTTTTCAGTTTGTGGTGACACATAAGAGTTTGATATGTTTTCATTGCACTGTTGTGTTGCACATACATTTTAATTTATCCTAGTGCTGCACTATTGTTTTGTGATGTTTAATATGCTGTTTTATGGTATTGTGCTAGATGCTAGATGTTTTTTTTAACTTCCAACAGAGCCCTATTCTATATTTTTTTTCTTCATTCTTATGCTAGTGTAATCTAGCCCTAAGTGCAATGTGATTATAGGCTTTAAAAAATTAAAGTGTATCTCAAGGAAAAACCTTTTGTTTTACTATTATATAGCATCGGAAAGGATTAGTTCCTCTGTCCAATATTTGTCTGTTTCCCCAGTGGGGATATTCACCCCTCTGATTATCCTGGTGACCACTGTTATAGAAAAAGTGGGAGAAAATCCCAAATTTTTGAGTTGTCCCTAGAAAAATAGATGAGAAAAAACTTTCTGATATGCCTAAGAGGGGACTTCTGTTAACTGTTGGCGTTATCTTCTCACTTCCTGTTGTTCTCTAGGACAGGAATTGAAGAGAAATTTTCCCAGTGGTACAAAGACAGCAAAAATATTCTGACGGGTGTTAACCCTTCATAAAATATATACAATTTAAGATAGATCATTTGCTATTATGTGTGTGGCCAGTATCCTAATTTTGAATTCTTCACCTTCATGATCCCTGCCTTATACCAAAATCTAGGCCCTACCAAAACAAAACCCACAATTCAGGTAGTCCATTGGAAATTGAAAACAAAATTGTGAAATCAGAATGTAAAGTATGTGGCCAACGTTAGAGTTTGAAAACACAGTTGCTTCTGTTACCAGTCTACTTTAAATATACCACTGAAAGCATTTTATTATATCTGCTCCATAGGAGCAAAAAGAAAAGTCTGTCAGTCATGTTAGAACTTTTCCAGTCAAGGTCTACTTTTAAAGAACACACTCAACATCCCATATGCTCATAAGGAAACACAGAGAGACTCCATAGTGCTTACTGACTGTGTATTAAAATAATTTCAAGCTTCTCCAAATGCACTCACATAGTTAAAAAGTATTCATGCATATAAACAGGAAACTTCACACAAGTTACCAGTACATAGATCTGATCTTTCTCACAGTGGGACGAGCGTGATGACATCACAAGATCCTCCCCGTCTGATGCGTTTCATCCCTTCAGACTTTCTCCAAAGCAGTTATTGCATTTCTGCCTTGTCCCTTGCGTAGAGAGATTTCTCCAGATTCTCTGAATCATTTGTTGATTTTATGTACTGTAGATGATGATATATTTAAAGTCTTTGCAAGTTTACTTCGAGGAACATTATTCTGAAATTGTTTGACGATTTTTAGATGCAGTTTTTCACAAATTGGTGAACCCTCTGTCCATCTTTACTTCTGAGACACTGTTTAAGATGCTCTTTTGATACCCAATCATGTTACTGACCTGTTGCCAATTAACTTAATTATTGTGAAATCTTCCTTGTTAGCACTAATTACTTTGCCAGCTTTTTGTTTCCCTGCCCAAGCTTTTTTAAGATGTGTTGCTGCCATCAATTTCAAAATGACCCTTCTTTTTTCTAAAATTGGTACACTCAGTTTAAACATTTGATATGTTTCCCTATTTTCTATTGTGAATTAAATATAGCTTTATGAAATTTGCAAATTATTGCATTCTGTTTTATGTAGATGTTACACAGCATCCCAACTTTTTTGGAATTGGGGTTTTATATGGTTTAGAACACATAAGTTGAAATATATATATATATATATATATATATATATATATATATATATATATATATATACAGTTGCAAGAAAAAGTATGTGAACCCCTTGGGATTACGTGGAGTTTTGCATGAATTGGGCATAAAATGTGCTCTGAACGTCGTCTAAGTCACAACAATAGAAGAACACAGTCTGCTGAACATAGTACTACACAAACATTAGATGTTGCCATGGTTTAATTGCACATAACATGTAAACATTCACAGTGCAGGGAGGAAAAAGTATGTGAACCTTTGGACTTAATAACTGGTTGACCCTCCTTTGGCAGCAATAACCTCAACCAAACGTTTCCTGTAGTTGCAGATCAGACCTGCACAGCAATCTGGAGTAATTTTGGAGCACTCCTCTTCACAAAACTGTTTCAGTGTAGCAATATTCTTGGGATGTCTGGTGTGAATCGCTCTCTTAAGGTCATTCCACAGCATTTCAATCGGGTTGAGGTCAGGACTCTGACTGGGCCACTCCAGAAGGCGTATTCTGTGCTGTTGCAGCCATTGTTTTGTTGAATTACTTGTATGCTTTGGGTCATTGTCCTGTTGCATCTCCCATCCTCTGCAGAGCTTCAGTTGGCGGACAGATGGTTGTACGTTTTCCTGCAAAATGTCTTGATAAACTCTGGAATTCATTTTCCCATCAATGACAACAATCCGTCTAGGCCCTGAGGCAGCAAAGCAGCCCCAAACCATGATGCTCCCTCCGCCATGTTTTACAGTGGGGATGAAGTTTTGATGTTGGTGTGCTGTGCCTTTTTTTCTCCACACATAGTGTTGTGTGTTCTTCCCAAACAACTCAATCTTGGTTTCATCTGTCCACAGTATATTTTGCCAGTAGTGCTGTGGAACATCCAGGTGCTCTTTTGTGAACTTCAAACGTGCTGCAATATTCTTTTTGGACAGCAATGGCTTCCTCCGTGGTGTCCTCCCATGTACTCCATTCTTGTTTAATGTTTTCCTTATTGTAGATGTGTCAACAAAAATGTTAACATGTGCCAGAGATTTCTGTAGGTCTTTAGCTGACACTCTGGGATTCTTCTTTACCTCATGCAGCATTGTGCGCTGTGCTCTTGCAGTCATTTTTACAGGATGACCACGCCTAGGGAGAGTAGCAACAGTGCTAAACTTTCTCCATTTGTAGACAGTCTGTCTTACCGTGGACACATGAACATCAAGGCTTTTGGAGATACTTTTGTAACCCTTTCCAGCTTCATGCAAGTCAACAATTCTTGATCGTAGGTCTTCTGAGAGTTCTTTTCTGCGAGGCATGGTTCACATCAGACAGTGCTTCTTGAAACCAGTAAACCCAAAACAGGTGTGTGTTTTTTAAGGGCAGGACAGCTGTCAGCAACACATCCAATATCATCACACTGATTGGAGTCAAGGTTGGCTCACTCCTGGCTCCAATTAGCTCTGGGAGAAGTCATTAAGCTAGGGCCTCACATACTTTTTCCTCCCTGCACTGTGAATGTTTACATGTTATTTGCAATTAAACCATGGCAACATCTAATGTTTGTGTAGTATTATGTTCAGCAGACTGTGTTGTTCTATTGTTGTGACTTAGATGACGTTCAGAGCACATTTTATGCCCAATTCATGCAAAACTCCACATAATCCCAAGGGGTTCACATACTTTTTCTTGCAACTGTGTATATATATATATATATATATATATATATATATATATATATATATATATATAGGCTTTATTTGCGTATACACCTTTTAATATATGAATAATTTTTTGGGTAAAATATGATTGGCAGTTATCTATAATTCATATAAAGTATCGCACAGAAGTGCGTACACTCCTCACATTTTTGTAAATATTTTATTATATCTTTTCATGTGACAACACTAAAGAAATTACACTTTGCTACAATGTAAAGTAGTGAGTGTACAGCTTGTATAACGGTGTAAATTTGCTGTCCCCTCAAAATAACTCAACACACAGCCATTAATGTCTAAACTGCTGGCAACAATAGTGTCCAAATTGGGCCCAATTAGGCATTTTCCCTCCCTGGTGTCATGTGACTCGTTAGTGTTACAAGGTCGCAGATGTGTTAAATATGGTTTTATCGCTCTCACTCTCTCTTACTGGTCACTGGATGTTCAACATGGCATCTCATGGCAAAGAACTCTGAGGATCTGAAAAAAAAAATTTTTTGCTCAACATAAAGATAGCCTAGGCTATAAGAAGGTTGCCAAAATCCTGAAACTGAGGTGCAGCACGGTGGCCAAGACCATACAGCGGTTTAACAGGACAGGTTCCACTCAGAACAGGCCTTGCCATGGTCGACCAAAGAAGTTGAGTGCATATGCTCAACGTCATATCCGCAAACCGTTTGCTGAAGACAAGTGGACTAAGGACATGGGTTAGTGGAACCATAAGATAAACTTATTTGGTTCAGATTGTGTCAAGCGTGTGTCGAGGCAACCAGGTGAGGAGTACAAAGACAAGTGTGTCTTGCCTACAGGCAAGCATGGTCTGGGGCTGCATGAGTGCTGTGGGCACTGGGGAGCTACAGTTCATTGAGGGAACCATGAATGCCAACATGAGGGTTAAGCCAAGAGGGTTAAGGCAGTGCTGGAAAATAATGGTGGCCACACAAAGTATTGACACTTTGGGCCCAATTTGGACATTTTCACTTAGTGGTGTACTCACTTTTCTTGCCAGCGGTTTAGACATTAATGGCTGTGTGTTGAGTTATTTTGAGGGGACAGT
Organism: Staurois parvus; assembly: GCF_062004578.1. Taxonomy (NCBI): domain Eukaryota; kingdom Metazoa; phylum Chordata; class Amphibia; order Anura; family Ranidae; genus Staurois; species Staurois parvus. The sequence goes on along the minus strand of NW_028318031.1, from coordinate 5,559,161 downwards.
AAATTTACACTGTTATACAAGCTGTACACTCGCTACTTTATTATTATTATTATTATTATACAGTATTTATATAGCGCCAACAGTTTGCTCAGCGCTGTACATTATAATGGGAGACCGTACACGAGACAGTACAGTAACAATACAGTACAATACACGAGGGGCTCGAGGGCCTTGCTCCTTGGAGCTTTTAATATAGGAGGGAGGGGAGATTGGTACAGGAGGAAATAGCTGTGGGGGATGGAGTGGTGGGAAGAACGGAGAAGATCAGCAATTAGGTGAGGGTGGGGTAGGCTTCTCTGAAGAGATGGGTTTTCAGGGGGCGCCTAAAGGTGAGGAGGGAAGGTGACAGTCTGATGGATTGGGGTAGTGAGTTCCAGAGGATGGGGGAAGCCCTGGAGAAGTCCTGGAGATGGGCATGGGAGGAGGAGACCAGGGAACTGGAGAGTAGGAGGTCTTGTGAGGAGCGGAGAGTACGTTTTAGGTGGTATATGGATATCAGGTCGGTGATGTAGTTTGGGGCAGTGTTATGGACAGCTTTGTGCGTCAATGTTAATATTTTGAATTTTATGCGTTGGGCAATCGGAAGCCTGTGGAGGGATTGGCAGAGGGGGGTGGCTGATACGGAGCAGTTGGTAAGGTGGATGAGTCTGGCCGCAGAATTCAGGATAGACTGAAGCGGGGATAGTCTGTGTTGGGGTAGGCCGGCGAGGAGGGAGTTACAGTAGTCAAGTCGCGATATGATAAGGGAATGAATGAGTTGCTTTGTAGTTTCAGGAGTTAGGAATGAATGTATTTTGGAGATGTTGCGGAGGTGGAGTCTGCATGAATTTGTGAACGATTGGACCTGGAAGGACAGATTGGAGTCTAGAATGACACCTAGTACTCTGGCTTGGGGGGTGGGGCTGATGGTGGCGTTGTTGGTCGTGATGGAGAGGTTGGGGGGGGACGCGGGCTAGGGGGAAAACTAGGAGCTCGGTTTTGGACAGGTTTAATTTGAGGAAGTGGAGTGACATCCAGTCTGATATGTCGTTCAGAAGGCTAGTGATTCGGGCGGAGACTGAAGGAGTGAGTCGAGCATTAGAGAGATAAATTTGAGTGTCATCGGCATAGAGATGGTAGTTGAAGCCATGGGAGTGTATCAGTTGACCAAGGGAGGAGGTGTAGATGGAGAAGAGAAGGGGCCTGAGGACAGAACCTTGGGGGACCCCAACAGAGAGGGGGAGTGAGGGGGAGGTGGCAGCGTTCTAGGTAACACTGAAGGAGCGTTGAGATAGATAGGAAGAGAGCCAGGAGAGAGCAGAGTCTTTGAGGCCAAAAGAGTAATTTCTTCAGTGTTGTCACATGAAAAGATAGAATCAAATATTTACAAAACTTTAGTCACTTCTGTGAGATACTGTATATGTATTCAATCGTTTTGAGGAGTGCTGCAGTATATAATCGAGAAATCCAATCAGATACATTTACTGTTCGGGCATTCTGACAGCTGTGAGTACCAGAATCTTTCATCCACGCTTTAACCTAGAGACTTTGGTCTCTGTCTTTATTGCACTGATATCCATTAGCATTGTTCCCTTTTCTCTCTTTTGATTTACATAACCCCTCCCCACATGTTATGGAAATGAGGAGAGCAGGTGGTGTTGTGTAGTCCCAGCACAGGTCTTGTCCTAGGTTGATGACACTGCTCCTCCATATACACTGTACAGTGAACAGGCTTTCTTACACTAGGACAGGAGGCATGATTCTTGCAGGCACACCCGGAAAAGAAAAGGGAAAAAAATCGGAAAAAAATCAGAAAAAAATAAAAATATTGCAGTAACCACATCTAAGTTTTGGTAAGGTGCAATATGTTACATTTTAGGTTCATAGGTTTAGATACACTTCAGGAAATCTATAAGATCTCAGGAAGGTAAAGGCTGGAGTGCTGGCTGTAGAATATTTCCTGTAGGTTTCTCCCTGACAAGGTTTCTAGGTCACTGGAGTTATGCCTGGGGCATGTAGGAAGTTGAACTGCATTCCTAAGTACATTCCAGTGAGCGTGCCCACTGAGGCGAACTCTGTGCACCAATACAAGATGAAATAATGCTGTCTGTGAACTGGCTGTTTCTGCTCAGTTTATTTCACTTTCTTTGCATTGTATGCATTTTCATAAAATATTTAATTTAATTTTTAAAACCGTTTTTAAGTTTTTTTCTTTTGAGGCATGTAGAGATGAGAAATGGGTAGAAATGGAAAAAGGTTGTCCTCACTCTCTCTCTCCACAAAATGCTTGGGAAATAAGCACATTGGGGTCCATCTTGTATGTTTGAGCTACATTATATCCCTGGTAATGATTATCCATTAGTGTCAAATACCAAGAAAACAGTCTATCACATTGTCTTGCATTTTATATACCATTTTAGCTTTTAGAGGACCAAAATGACTAATATATTATCAATGGCTACAGACTGGAATTTTAGAACATACCCAGACAGTGATGAGATACCATTTATTTTTTTTTTCATGGGTTTTGTAACTAACAATACAGGGACATGTTGTCTTGGGCTGTCTCTGACCTCTCATGCTGCCCTCTGTGTTGGTCCACGGTACTTTATTTTCAGTTGTGTCCACTGCCCATAGAACATACACTATATTGCCAAAAGTATTGGGACACCTGCCCTTGAACGCACATGAACTTTAATGGCATCCCAGTCTTAGTCCGTAGGGTTCAATATTGCGTTGGCCCACCCTTTGCAGCTATAACAGCTTCAATTCTGCTGGAAATGCTGTCCACAAGGTGTAGGAGTGTGTCTATGGAAATGTTTGACCATTCTTCCAGAAGTGCATTTGTGAGGTCAGGCAATGATGTCGGACGAGAAGGCCTGGCTTGCAATCTACCCTCTCATTCATCCCAAAGGTGTCCTCTCTAGTTGAGGTCAGAACTCTGTGCAGGCCAGTCAAGTTCCTCCTCCCCAAACTCGCCTATCCATGTCTTTATGGACCTTGCTTTGGGCACTGGTGCGCAGTCATGTTGGAACAGAAAGGAGCCATCCCCACACTGTTCCCACAAAGTTGGGAGCATGAAATTGTCCAAAATGTCTTGGTATGCTGACGCCTTATGCATTCCCTTCACTGGAACTAAGGGGCCAAGCCCAACCCCTGATAAACAACCTCACACCATAATCCCCCTCCAACAAACTACACTTGGCACAATGCAGTCAGGCATGTAACATTCTCCTGTCAACCACCAAACCCAGACATGTCCATTGGATTGTCAGACAGAGAAACGTGAGTCTTCACTAGAGAGAACATATCTCAACTGCTCTAGAGTCCAGTGGCAGCGTGCTTTACACCACTGCTTCCAACGCTTTGCATTGCACTTGGTGATGTAAGGCTTAGATGCAGCTGCTTGGCCATAGAAGCCCATTCCATGTAGCTCTCTATGCACTGTTGTGCTAATTTGAAGGCCACACAAAGTTTGGAGGTCTTTAGCTATTGACTCTGCAGACAGTTGGCGATTTCTGCGCACTGTGTGCTTCAGCATGCACTGACTCCGCTCTGTCATTTTACGTGGCTGAGTTGCTGTTGTTCTCAGTTGCTTCCACTTTGTTATAATACCACTAACAGTTGGCCATGGAATATTTAGTAGCAAGGAAATGTCACAGATGGACTTATTGCACAGGTGGCAACCTATAACAGTATCACGCTTGGGTTCACTGAGCTCCTGAGAGCGATCCATTCTTTCACAAATGTTTGTAGAAGCAATCTACATGCCTGGGTGCTTGATTGTATACACCTGTGGCCATGGAGGTGATTGGAACACCTGAATCCAATTATTTGGAGCGGTGTCCAAATACTTTTGGCAATATAGTGTATTTCAACATAGTGAATATACTAGCCTTTACAAAGCCACAAACGTTGGTAGAAGCACAAGGACGTAAACGAAAAAATCCACTAATTTCATACAGTATTTCCTCTGTAAACAACACAGCTGCATGTACTTTATAGGGCTCCATTTGACTTATCTGCATTCAAGTAGTGAATGCATAATAGGGCAAAACTGCTTCTAAAATGGGGTGTAAAAGATTTCTGCACTGGTGTTACTTTAGATCATCCCTGATACAGTGATCCTGATTCAGAACAATGCATCTTCTAACCAGGTTGCACAGCCAATTAGTGTACATATTGCTAGCTCACTAATTAACGTAATTTGCTAAGCAGTGTACGCTCCAGTGTCCAAATATACATCTGTTAAGAGACAGTGTACCTAAAATAAAAACAGGGTTTTCCCCATTTGGTATGGAACATTTTACATTTGCAGAAACAATGCTGCAAGTATGCATTAATATCGCTAATGGTTACATGAAAAATCCATGGTCCATGCTTTGCACATGGTCACAGTGCATGCACATCAAAACACACTGCACCTATGCTGAAGTCTTTGCCAGAGCTTGCAATGCTGGAATATGGACGAGTTTGGACTTGCTGTCCTCCAAATAAGTATTCAAAGTCTTCTGTTGCAGGAGCCAGTGTTTACATTGTGCAGGGAAATCAACAGGAAACCTGCGCTAAAGCCCCGTACACATGGACCAAATATCGGCTGAAATCAGCCATTACAGTAGATACTGGCTGACATTTGTCCCATGTGTATGGGTCCTTGTTTGACAGAAGGTGATATTTCGCCTGGCTTCTGTCAAATGAGCTTGCTGGAAAACGAGCAGCCCATCAGCATCTGATCAGCGCTCTCAGCCAATGGCTGGTGGGGGGCAATCCCCCTGTCGCAACACAATAGCTCAGCGTGGAGATCGCTGTACTAAAATTGCATCTTTAGTACAGCAACCTCCTTCTTCAGTTTTTGTTCCTTCAGCTCAGTGGGCTTACTGTGTGTACCAAGCTTAAGAGACCTGTAATAAATAAGAAAACTCCCATTGCTGGTTGCTAACTTCATTAGTTTGAGACAAAGGCCTGAAAAAACATGCAGGCCAGAAAAGTCAGCGTAAAGTCAGAACTCACAATGTACTCTCGTTCCAAGTCAATCAAAAGTACTTGGATGAGCATGGCAGTCAGGGAACCAGTATATGCAGAAGGACAGCTCAGCAATGGCAGCAAAAGGGAGCATAACATATAGATTGAATATAACGGATGTGGCAGATAAGTGTTCATGTTCCCTGGACATCCACCCAGGGATGTTCGATTCCCATTTCCCGATGCTTGGGACATGTGATTGCGGGCGTTGGGTAGGTAGTTTATTTTCTACCTCTAGTCCTGCTGCGGGCAAGCACCAGGCTCCCCTGTCAGGTGGAAGCATTCGGATGGCAGCGCTGCCACCCGATTGCTTCCAAACAGTGCCAGCCTCTCCCCCCCCGTGAGGTCTCCCGGGCTCTGCTTGCCCACCACATTACATTCAGTGGAGCACAGGGGAGACATGCCTCAATAAAGAGAACCTGTCACCAAAAAAGCATCACATAGAGGAAGTTAAAAAAAAGAAAAAAGGTTTCTTTTTTTCCTGTTGTAAAAAATTAAAGTTACACTCAAGCACATGCCATTCCCCCCCAAGAAAAAATACTGAAGTTTGTCACCATTTCACATTTCACAAGCACACGAATTTAAGATTTGGATATCTATTTACTCGGTGCAACCTCATTTATATTTTACCAAAAAAATAGGGTAATCTATTGCTTTTTTGCGCCCTAAAATTAACTTTCTTGTATTTTTTACAGAAATTTTGCGGTGATATCATGCGACATAAAAAATTGGAACTACCGCTGTTTTATTCTCTAAGGTCTCTGCTCTCAGAAAATATATAATGTTTTGGGGTTTTATGTAATCTTCAGGCCTAAAATGATTTTTAAAACTTGTAAAAAAAAATGCAAAAACGGTTCTGGCAGCAAAAGGGATAAAGTATAAGCCCTGACCCACACTTTCCTGAGGAGCAGCCAATCGGTGCTCATTACACTGCAAAGTCTCTCTCCTCCCTGCTAGTCCCCGAGTGAGGTGCTGGAGAGAGGCAGGGAGGGGAGGAGGAGCGCAATGTTAAAAATATTAAACGTTTAATTCGCCATAAAGCCCAGTTTTGGCTAAAATGTGTTTATTTTTTTATCTGGACAAGTAGATTGTCATGAGGGACACGTAGATTGGGGCACTGATTTAGTTCCTGGACAAGTAGTTTTGCAAAAATTTCCACACCCCTGCATACTCAAGCAGAACCTGCAAACTGTTCCAGTTATCTTCTTTGTGATCTCCCCTTACCATTTTCAATTTCTTTTAAGAAAATCAAGCCCTCTATTTTGTGTGTTAAAGAATTTCGATGTATCTTTCTGCTACTTATAACATATGGAAAACAAATGATTAGCTGCAGCTTTACAAATGTGTGTTACCCCAGCAGATGTGGAAGTTCTGTCATTATGTTTGCCAGCTTCCGTTCTTTATAGAATAATCCTGGATCACCACATTGTATTCAGTGGCTATTTATGCAAACTGGAAAATATTTAATGTATATCATATTATCTATGTTTGATATAGTTTTTGTATTGACTGTATACTTTTGCAGTGTTGGTGTTTTAGTGATAACATTGCTAGATAACAATGTGACAATTGTTGGGACAATTACTTGGGACAATTAAGCTAAACGATTTTCTGACTCTTGTATCCTTGGACCCCCTTTGCTTGTCTCACGTGTATTTCAGCATTGCAGCACCATGCCTGGCATATGGAGGGTTTTATCTGACAAAAGCTGCTTACAGTACGGTACTTATGCTGAGCCCAAAGCTGTTCCTGAGAGAAGACTGTCCTGCCTTTGATTAATAGAGAGTGTTGGTTTCATTTTCTATGTTCTGTTGTGCACATACACTGTGCTTATACTGATTTTGTTAACTCATATTTTGTTAGACTTTTTCAAAATAAACTCAAATATTCTTTTAAAAAGAAGTTCCAGTGTTAGTTTCCCAAAGACATTTTTATCAAGCTGAAAAGAGAAATTTTAGGCTGTTGGCGCATATTGTGTGTCCAATTTATGGCTTATGCTCCCATTTTTCTTGAATGAGTCCGTATGTAACAGCAAGAGGTCAAAGACCTTGTTTATTGAAATTATAGTTTTTTATAGATTTTATTTCTTTATCATTTTATGCTTGACAAGATTTGGCACAAGGCAAAAAAAACCTTCCATTTGGTCTGCACATGCATTTTCTTTATAGAAGAGCGATTTGTTAATTTTAAATTTTTCTGTTTTTTTTTTTTTTTTTATAGCACTTGGTCCCATTCTGATCAGTGATGGCCCTGTTGTCCCCAAGATGCATGGATGGCTGTGGCTGCACCACCATTTTGAAGCCCAAATTTGGGTGTTCCTATGGGGGGAGATAAAGCCAGCACAGAACACTGCCTAATTTCTAAGCTGAGTGATTTGTCACTATTATGAATGAAAAAATCAGAGCTGCTTATTCGTTCATAATGGTAAAAGATTATTCATACCTGCATCTCCGTGTAAACTATATGTTGATTCCCTGTATGTCCTAAAAGTAGCCGCAGATAGATGACATAAGAGCCCCAGCTCTGAGAGATCTTTTACTATTATGCATGAACAGGCAGCACTGTGGCTCTGTGCAACTGTCAATGGTTCCTTTTACACATGCATAGGCCGATTGATGGATCCTGTGTGAGCTCTCTCGTTTCTGAATGAATGACCAACAATGTCTTTTCAGTGCCATGTATGACACAGTGTGATAGCTCTGATCACTCATTCATAAAACATGAAAGATCACTCAGCACTGTGTCATCCATTGGCCGGGCTGTTTATGTGTAAATTCTGTGGCTGATAGACACACTGCATGTAGGCTGTGTGATATATATATTTTCTTGTGAATTGCAGCACTGATCTCCATAGTGGCCACTGCTACCAGAGCCATCAGTCCCAAGTCTTCTTTCTAACGGTGTCAGACTGGGCTGAGGGGATTCGATCTGACCACACTGTTTAGAAACTAGGGGACAGATTTGAATGGGACAAGTGCTGTATGCAATTGGTCCCCTGAAGAGGTAAATAATAAACATTTTTATTGATAGCTCTTCTTTAAAGAGAAATTGAACTCTGGAAAAAGACCGAAGGCAAACGACTAGTTGCCAGTGTTGCCTGTGGTCTCCCTGTAGCTGATTTTTTTCCCCCATTATTCCCCATGCTATGTTCTTTGGTAGGGGCAGCAAAGAACAAAAGTGAGCAACACAGTAGTGACATTGCCAAATCTCACTTCAAATCTCCAAAGACTAGCAGTCAGAGGCTGTTTTAAACATTGAATATATATTTTAAATAAGCTATCAATATTTTAAATTAGCTATGTGTAATTAGCTACAGTCTTGTCATATCCTACACACCAGCTAAATAGTGAATTCACACAAACTGTGTGTGTATTTGGGGGGGGGGGAGTTAGAATGGTCTCTACCTTCATGATGCATTCCTTAGTATTCACAAACTTTCCCCATCAGCTTAAAACAGCTTAGCATCCTGGTATCCTAAAGACAAGTGGCCCATGCAATTTACAAAAGACAGCCTCTCTTTTATATTACTAACTAAATTATCTTCTTTTGCCCATGGAGGTCATAGCAACAGGTTCTCTTACTTGCCCCTAATCTTGCTGTACAACCTTTCCTTCTCTTCACTATCCTACTACATCGTTGTGGGGCAGTGAAGGAAATGTGTGCTTGCTCTGCTGATTCCTGCAATCCACTTGTGATGCAAAATAGGAAGGATGGGTATCTAAATAGATATCAGATGTCTTCTTTATTATAATCCCTTATGTAGAGAAGTGGTACTGTTTCTACAACCAATTTTCACAGGACATCAGTTGAAGCAGGTTTTAGGACAGCAGATTTGTTTTGTTAATTTATTTTTCTCAGTATAGTTCTCAAAGGATAGAAAGCACTTCCGCCTAGCAACATTAGGGTCATCAGTTAGAATCCCAACCATGACGCTACCTGCCTGGATTTTGCATGTTCTTCCTGCACCTGCGTCGGTTTCCTCCCGCACTCCAAAGACATGTTGGTAGGTTAATTGGCTCCTGTTTAAATTGCCCCTAGTATGTATATGTATGAATGTGAGATAGGGACCTTAGATTGTAAGATCCTTGAGGGTTAGGGACTGATGCGAAAGTACAATATTTATGTGTAAAGTGCTTCATACATTGACGGTGCTACATAAGTACCTATAATAACAAACAAAGAAACAAGAGCTGGGGGACAGTGGGCAATTGTCCCCCAGGCCAGTGCTGTTTTGTTAGGCGGAGACCCTGAGTGGAGTCATGTAATGCAATGTTGAGAACTGTAAAGGAAGCTGATATAGGAAGATGTGGAAAGGTGTGTCATAACAAACCATGCCATTTAGTAACATCCACCTTTCACCAAGCCTACCAATCAATGTGGCACACTGGGGGCTCCTAATTTAGCCCACAGAAATCTGTCCCCACCATGAAAGGACTAGTGAGGTTGTGTTTGTCACCCCAGAATGAAAGTTCCCAGAACTCCTTTGGATAAGGTTATGCTTGCAGGTTCACTTAATTTGCTTGAAAATATTAAAAAGCTCAGATTAGTATTAGTAAGACACTTATTCTTTGTGTACATGTGATCTCCAGATGCTAATGCATACTAAAGAGGTCCAGTGTTGGGCTGTACTCTTACACTCTGTTGGACAGATGGGGACCCCAGGGAGTCTACAGACAGGAAAAAGGGGGTGTTTGTATTTATTTAGCCTAAGACATCACATATTCCACAAAGTTTGAACTTTTTTTTACTTGTACCTGTGGTTTTAAGTATTCACAGCAAACATTTCCAAGGTTATAATAGAATTCCTCTTCTGTTCCTATAAAATGTATTACTGTATGTATGTATGTATTATGGTAAAATGTACGGTGAAATTATATTAACTTATGTTAGTCTGTTATAGATTTAATATTAAATATTTTATATTGGGTGACGAGGCTGAGCCAGATGTGTGAGTGGACGAGACTCACAGAGCTCCTGCTGGTAATCCTGTTATCGATCCTTTACCTTAGTGTCATTACCGCTGTCATTCACCCCCGCCTGCCTTCTCACCATTCTGAGCTCCTGTGAGTACAGTTCCAACTAGCTGCTATGATGGGAAAATTAAAAAAGAAACAGTGGCCCTCGAATCTCAACATGGCGTCTCAGCAGCCCTTCCTCAGCACACTCCCAGAGGTGGAGAAAAGCCTAAAGTTTTAGCACTTAAGACAGGCTATACTTTGTTTTTTTCATTCAACCTACTAAATGTGCCGGTTACCCCATCCACACTTTCGATGTGGATGGGGAAATCGCTCTCACTGAGCTACTGTGTTCTCATGGTGGGTAGCTTTCTTCATCATGTGAACACAATGATGCCCGCATACCAAGGTACTAGGTGTAATCCTAGACTCTGAACTATTCTTTCGTGGCCACATTCAATTAGTGTCCAAAGCCTGCCGCCTCAACTCCTGCAACATCTCTAAAATACGACCCTTCCTAACCAATGACATCACAGAGCTCCTAGTCCACTTCCTGGTCATCCCTCGCCTCGACTGCTGCCTCGCCTCCTCATTGGCTTACCTTTACATAGACTATCCTCTCTTTAGTCCTTCATGAATGCTGCTGCAAGACTCATCCACCTGTTCAGTGTCTGCTACTTCTCTCTGCAATCCCTCAACTGGCTTTCAATTATCCATTAAATTCAAAATACTAAAAACGACTTACAAAGCCATCCACAATTTTGCCCCCAGCTACATCACTAACCTAGTCTCAAAATATCAACCTAATAGTTCTCTTCATTCCTCCTAAGACCTCCTGCTCTCTAGCTCCCTTGTCACCTCCTTCCATGCTTGCCTCCAGGACCTCTCCCGAACTCCCTACCCTAATCTGTTTAACTATTTCCTACTCTGTCTATATTTAGATGGTCCTTGAAAACCTTCTCTTCAGAAAGCCCTACCCTGCCTTCACCTAACTCTCTTTCCACTTTCTCCATCAGCTCATCCCACGCAGTTATGACCATTTGTATCTCTTGACCCTCCCTTTTAGGTTGTAAGCCCTCTGATTCCTACTGTATTAGATTGTATTGTAATTGTATTGTACAGTCTGCCTTGTAAGGCGCTGTGTAAACCGTTGGCGCTAAAAAAACCCCATTGAGTGGTTATACAGAAGTCGATTGATACAGTGAAGGAAATAATCACTTGATCCCCTACTGATTTTGAATGTTTGCCCACTCACAAAGAAATGATCAGTCTAAAAATCGAATGGTAGGTGTATTGATACAGACAGAATAGCAACAAAAAATTCAAAAGAAATTCATGTCTAACAAATTATGCACTGATTTGCATGTTCATGAGGGAAATAAGTATTTGATCCCCTTCACAAAACATGACTTAGTACTTGGTGGCAAATCCCTTGTTGGCAATCACAGAGGTAGTTGGCCACCAGGTTTCCACACATCTTGGGGGGGATTTTGGCCCACTCCTCTTAGCAGATCCTCTCCAAGTCATTAAGGTTTGGTGGCTGACGTTTGGCAACTTGAACTTTCAGCTCCCTCCACAGATTTTCAATCGGATTAAGGTCTGGAGACTGGCTAGGCCACTCCAGGACCTTAATGTGCTTCTTCTTGAGCCACTCCTTTGTTTCCTTGGCCGTGGGTTTTATGTCATTGTCTTGCTGGAACACCCATCCACGACCCATTTTCAGTGCCCTGGCTGAGGGAAGAGGGTTCTCACCCAAGATTTGATGGTACATTGCCCCATCCATCGTCCCTTTGATGCGGTGCAGTTGTCCTGCCCCTTTAGCAGAAAAACACCCCCAAAGCAGAATGTTTCCTCCACCATGTTTGACAGTTGGGATGGTGTTCTTGGTGTCATAGGCAGCATTCCTCCTCCTCCAAATACAGTGAGTTGAGTTGATGCCAAAGAGCTCGATTTTGGTCTCATCAGACCACACTTTCAACCAGTCCTCCTCTGCATCATTCAGATGTTCAGTGGCAAACTTCAGACGGGTCTGGACATGTTCTTTCTTGAGCAGAGGGACCTTACGGGCACTGCAGGATTTCAATCCTTGTTGGCGTAGTGTGTTACCAATTGTTTTCTTGGTGACTGTGGTCCCAGCTGCCTGGAGATTATTGACAAGATCCTCACGTGTAGTTCTGGGATGATTCCTCACTGTTCTCATGATCATTGACACTCCACGAGGTGAGATCTTGCATGGTGCACCAGACCTAGGGAGACTGACAGTTGTTTTGTGTTTCTTCCATTTGCGAATGATTATACCAACTGTTGTCACCTTCTCACCAAGCTGCTTGGCGATAGTTTGGTAGCCCAGTCCATCCTTGTGTAGGTCTACAATCTTGTCCCTGACATCCTTGGACAGCTCTTTGCCATCATGGAGAGTTTGGAATCTGTTTGATTGCGCCTGTGGACAGTTGTCTTTTATACAGGTAACAAAATTATATTAGCAGCACTCCCTTTAAGAGACTGCTTCTAATCTCAGCTTGTTACGTGTATGAAAGACACCTGGTAGGCAGAAATCCTGCTGAATGATAGGGGATCAAATACTTATTTCCCTCATGAACATGCAAATCAGTGCATAATTTGTTAGACATGCATTTCTTTTGAATTTTTTGCTGCTATTCTGTCTGTGTTACAATACACCTACTATTCGATTTTTAGACCGATCATTTCTTTGTGAGTGGGCAAACATTCAAAATCAGCAGGGGATCAAATACTTATTTCTTCCACTGTAGATTGACTTCTTTACAACCAAGGTGTCCATACATCGAAATTTGGCTGGTCCCTGCTGAACCACAGAGTTTCGATCCATGTATGGCCAGCTTTAGACCTGTAAGGGTTTCCACTCTGCAGGAAAGGACACTTGCTGGCTCACAGGGACTTCCCTCCATAGATGATTCTGACACTGAACCAAATATGCAAATAGACATTTTCGCAACTTATGCCCCCGTCTGATGCAGAAGCCATGCAGACAAATTACCCATTGGCACATGAAGATCCAGTTGATCTGACAGGAGACTCCAAGCAGCCCACCCTAGGGGACATATTGCATGCAGTACATAAATACACTACTTCAGTACACTCAAAGAGCAGTTATGGGGCTGAAAGAGGAGGTCTCTCTGCTTAGACAAGACCTGCAGAAAATGAGGGAACTCACAACAGCTGCGAAAAGTCATTAAGTGACTTGGAAGATAAACTACCTTCCCTGCTCCAGGAGACTTGCTGTATAGCCCAGTTAGCTAAGGCTATCAGTCTCAGATCCCGAGGATCTTAAAAATAGGCTTCGGCATAATAACATATGCATAGTGGGCTTACCGGAATGCACAGAGGGTACAGACCCCAGTAACTTTGTGGAGAAATGGCTGTTAGAGTTCTTTGGAGGGGATGCCTTCACTCCGCTGTTTCAGTAGAACAGACCCACAGAACGCCCACTGCCACCTGAGCATTATTATTATTATACAGTATTCATCCTGACCAATCCTGGCTCATCTCCTGAACTATAAAGACTGAGAAATAGCTTTACACCTAGGCAGAGAAAGCTTTAACATCCAATTCAATGGGGTAAAGGTATCCTTCTACCTTAATTTTTTCTTCCGATGTCCAGCGCAAAAGGGCTGAGTTCCTGGATGGCAAAAAACACTTACAATGTTTACATTTGAAATACGACCAAGCACATTTCTTTACTACTGCAATGGAGGCGTCTGAATGACTGGATGTAAATGAGACCCTTCTGCTCATTCAGTAATCAGATGTAGGGCTGCAACTAATGATTATTTTCATAATCGATTAGTTGGCTGATTATTGTTTTGATTACTCGGATAAAAACCTCAAAGTTTGGTGTATAATTTTAGTTAATATGCAAAGTTTTCAAAAAAAAAATACCATTTATTCATGAATATCAACAGTATGTGCCGTGGTAAATATAAATAACCAGCTATATGGCTAGGGAACAAATATCTAATCTACTATCATAATAACAGACAGAAGAGATATACTGTCTCATTTTGAGACTAGAAAAAATAAATTAAAAATACCTAAAACACGGTTTTGCAGATTTTAAGATAGAATTGTAATATTATGCATGACAGACTCCCTTGTCATAGGCAGGTGGCTTGATACAAGCTCCCTGCGCCTGCTGTCACTTATTCTGGCCATACACACACAAATTTCTCCTTCAAAATTTTTATTTTAAGAACGCTTGTTTAGTTAGTGGGTCAAATCAACATTTGTTGTCAACCAAATTCAAAGGAGCAGAATACAAAACTTTTCTCAATCAAACAAATTTTCGGACAGTGTATGTGATTTTTGTCCAGAAAATCAGTAAAAGTAATAATATACAACTGATCTCAATATATATTTTTTAATAAATATTCCCTCAGGTAGGATATACACGGTATTTTAACTGGGAGTCAGACATGAAGCTATATGAAGGGGGATTTACATTTTTATATATTAAAGTAGTACTAAAGGTTGAGACTTTTTTGCATTGATATAATAATTTTACATATCATGAACAGTACTGATAAACGTTTACTTTGAAATTAATTGTAATGCCTTATAGTACCTCCAGTCTATCAGCATCTAGCCTATCTGGGTCCAGCAACTAATCTTCCTTGTACAAAGCTTTTGAAATGATTGTAAACATTGGGTTTTTTTAAAACTACAAACATCATACTTACCTGCTCTGTGTAATGGTTTTGCACAGAGCAGCCATGATTTTCCTCTTCTGGGGTCCCCCACCAGCGATTCTGGCTTCTCCTGCCTTCACAGTGCCCCTAAAGCAAGTCTCAAAGTATAGTATAGAGTGCCCCTATAGCAAGATAAAATCACTCACTTCCCTGTTCTGCCTAAGACTACATATCCCACAAAGCATTGCTCCTCACACATTCACATTCAGAAGTTCTCAGACACTTACTGACATGTATGTAGTGTGTACTGAGCTGTATGTGTGCTGCTGCACTGTGTATACTGACATGTATGTAGTGTGTACCAGGGGCTGACTGACAACTCATGGGGCCCCCGGGCAATAGGGGATCATGGGGCCCCTTTGTCCTTGCCCAAACTCAAAAAAGCCTATGAAAAAGGTACCAGGG
Organism: Staurois parvus; assembly: GCF_062004578.1. Taxonomy (NCBI): domain Eukaryota; kingdom Metazoa; phylum Chordata; class Amphibia; order Anura; family Ranidae; genus Staurois; species Staurois parvus. The sequence goes on along the minus strand of NW_028318031.1, from coordinate 5,544,076 downwards.
GCATCTCATGGGGCCCCTTACTGACCCCGGGCCCTCGGGCAGTGCCTGAGTTTCCAAATGGTCAGTCCGCCCCTGTTGTGTACTGAGCTGTATGTGTGCTGCTGCACTGTGTATACTGACATGTATGTAGGGTGTACTGAGCTGTATATGTTCCACACTGTATTTTGTGATATGTAAACAAATAATGCATTCTGTATGCAGGCCAACTAATCGGCTGACCAATAAATGATTATGAAAATAGTTGACAACTATTTTCATAATCTTTTATAATCAATTATGTCGATTAGTTGTTTCAGTCCTAATCAGATGGAGATCACTAGCAGTGGCTATACCATGCTTCTCCATTAAGTTCTATTTTTCATTTTTTCAGCGGGGATCAGTTACACTAATATAATGTGAAGTGGCTTAATCACTTTATGTAATTTTCAATAGCGAAGATTCTACAAGTAATGAACTGGCTACAGGGCGAGTATGGCTCACTCTCCCTGAAGGTAGGCTGGTTGCTTATCTCAGGGCTGGTATGTTGGTAATAATACACCTGACTTACCTGCTTTCTTAATTGGAACTTTTGCACTGTTGTGCCTCTATTTTGATTGTTTTCTTAGTCTGTTCTTCCAGAGTGGAGTGGCTTTTGCCATTCATCAAAGATGGCTATTACTACTGCACTTGTGTCCATAGTGTGCAAAGTATATATGCTTTTCGTCAGCCATGCCTACAAATATCTGCTAAAAGGGGACTTCTCAGGTACTGATAGTAACCATATCTGTTTTACAGTTTTCCTCACCCGCTAGTTTGATTTACAGCAAATCTCTATGACATTTATCCTTGTAAATTTGTGGAATGTATGGAGGTTACATAGCACCTTGAACAAAACTATGGTCTGCACTACACTATGGAAATACCAGCTGGCAATCTGTACATTCCAAGATATGCACCTCAAAAAGATTCCCTGAGTTTTATCAGGTATTCTTGGATTGGCCGGACCACACATTCTACTCAAGAGTTGTGAGTGTCTTGGTCCATAGATCGCTGGACTTTCAGGAGCTAACCTCTTTCAATAAATACTGAAGGCAGACATCTTTTGCTATACTGCAGATTATAAATGGTCACTTGTATTATAGCTTTAGTACATATCCCTCCACTGTTCTCTACTGTAGTATTGAGATTTTATGTTTGATAAACCTAATATGCCTTCTAAATGACTTTACCTAAATCCTTTCCTAGACCAACACCCACCCACCTTTCTTGGCCCACACTACAAAAGGTAATGAACAGAGTCAATTTCCTGAAGAGGTCTGGTGGATTATTTTCGGAGAACTTCAGTTCTCCTGCTTCTTCAAGACTCATTCATCACTCTCTCTCAGACAGATTTATGCTTAGGGGTGTCTGCCTTGTTAATAACTAATTTACAGTACATCCCCAGGGCCCTTTCAGACAACTCTCCACCAGTGGCTTGGATAGTGGTTAAATGTTCAGTTACCCTACCCAAAGCCCCATGGAAATGAAACGCTTTCTGGCTAAACCGTTTCTTCTCTCGCGATTTGATAGAATGCAAAATTGGAAGATTTTTCTCCAGTCACCAACAGTTCCCAGACCATCTGGTATAATGGGAAGCTTTCAAAGCATTTCTCGAAGCCTGTATATTTCGGAAGTTATGGCAGTCAAAAAGGCAACTACAGAGTATGAGTCACAGATGACCCGACAGGTGCAACGGCTTGAGCGAGAATATATAGCCTGTGACAGACCCAACCGGGATATGTTCTGTTGGAAGGGACTAGAGGCTAGCCTTCTACCCAATGATTATGGCCCATGGAGGAGACCGTGGATTTTGTCTGCTTCTCCCGGTCAGAGTATGGAAAAGAGCTCAGTTCAGCCTCTGATCGCATGGATAATAATGTGATGAACACTGAGAGCGAGGCTTGGATTAATTCTCTAAATAACGAGAATAAAGCTTCCCTTCTGGAGTGGATGGAAAGGTGTAATATTAACCCCATCACGCCTAAGGGTAAAACAAATCTTAATGCTTAAGGAAAATTTTACAACTTTGACACGTGTTAGCAAAGCCGTACATATCATCATAACTACTTTGTACATCCAGGTGAATTATACCTTGTTTTATTCGGGACAAATTGGGCTTTCATTTGGTGGTAAATGGTAATAGAAATCTCCTGATTTTTTTCTTATCTTCAAAGGAATACAGGCCCAAAATAGTAAAAAAAACTTTATTTTTTTAAATTTAGCTGTGTGTTTCTTGTTAATACTATAACCTTCCACCAAAGAACAACCCAAAATAAATTCTACAGCTCTTGACGATCGGAGCGATACCACATATGTGTATGGTATTTGTTGTTTTTACCTGTAGTACAGCCCAGAAAAAATAGTGTGCATCTTGCTTTTTTTTTTTTTTCTTTGTCCTACCTAAAATACACTGACACTGATACCAGTTTTTTAAAAAAAAAAATCCTGTCATTTGACCCTGACCTTTGACTGTGACCCAGACACTAACCCTGGCACTGAACTAGATCAAACCTTCATCTAGGTATTTTTCTTTATTTTATTATTTTATATTTATTTATTTTTTTACACATTTGTTTTTTTCTCTCTGCAAGAGGAGAGAGATACAATGTATCTCTCTCCTCCATTCAGAGCGAAAAAAAAAAAACAAGGGGCGAGTTTCACAGTGACTGATTACTGTGATAGCCAATCAGAGGCTATCACAAGGATCATGTGACCCGGAATCGAGAGTTCTGGGTCCCGATCGTTAGAATGGGACCCGGGGCTCTCAGTGACACCCCGGTCTTTGTGCTGGGAGCGCACCATGTGGCAAAGACAGGTACGCAAATATGCGGCCACCACGTAAAATAGCCCAGATCTGTGAGGCCGCATATTTGTGATGTTGGCGTCAAGGGGTTAATCTTGTACAGGTTAATGTTCAGAGGAAATATGGTAGCCCTCCTGCAGACTGGGTTGGAGCAGCTCCTCCACCTGGGACAGAAATATTTATTAACAATCTCCCTCAAGGAATCTATGAAGATAAATGAATTCCACTTTTTCAGACCGTTGGAACATTGTATGAGTTTTGTCTTATGATGACTTTTCCAGTGGACAGATTATACAAGTGAACGACAAACACCTGAAAGACAGCATGAGTAATGTACTTTGTATATCCAGGGGTGTGGACTTGTTGCTGGAATTTCTGGGGTGGGCTCCTGGCTGGTCTGGGTGCCTGGCTGTTGATTAGCTATCAGCGTAAAAGCTCATGCATAAGATTTGGACCCAAACGAAACAATTTTAATGAGTAACAGGTTTTACTGCCTATAGTTCTGTCTGGCATAATGCTACCTACCCCGAATCAGCTAAGTTTAAAGTATGCTGTAAAATGGCAAGCGTAAGAGATTACCCATTTGCATCATATATATGATAAGGGTTTGGCTTTTTCCTTTCTCCACTTTGCAGTCTCAATATGGTTTACATGATCATATGCACTTTAAGGATCTCTAGCTTAAGCAGGCTCTATTAGCCCAGGGATCCCTAATGCCTGGCATCTCTCTCCCACCCCTATTTTTTATCTTGATAAAAAAGCTTCCACTGCTATGCACAACTTTTAAATGCCTACTTGGAAGACTACTCAGGCAGTCATTAGAAAACTGAGAAAAAGATATAGGCAATATGGAGGAAGACTAATGGGAAACCTCTCTTCAATCAGTCGTTCAGAGTTCCTTCAATGTCTCTGAGACTCCGAACTGTAGAGTATTTTCTGCTCCAGGTCCACTGCACCTCTTTAAGCTGTGTGCCATGAGTTTAAAACAACATCCTACTTGTAGAAGATGCTGTAGGAATCATGGGATTATAGTTTAAGACGAGAACTCCCAACCCCCAAGAAGTGGATACACCATATGAGTGTCACACGGTGCTATGAGCACCTTATTTACCTACACCGTGATTGCCCTGGAAAATCTGAGAAGCTATGGGCTGGCTGGATGAAAATTCCCCTGTTCTTTCTCTGACTGACATAGTGCTACATGTGTATTGCGCCATGTGCTTTGTACTCCCTAAGGATGTTATCCTATCCATATGAACATGTACTGCTGTACCCAATTTCTAAGGGTTAAAGTGGTTGTAAAGGCTGAAGGTTCAATACTTACCTGAGCCTCATTGGGATCCAGCAATGTGAATGACAGCCTCGGCTGTCCAGGGTATCTGCCTCCTCATTGGCTGAAACAGGAAGAGGGAATCATTGGCTCCTGCTGCTGTCAATCACAGCCAGTCAGTCAATGAGGAGGGGGGGGCAAGCCGTGGCTCCGTGTGTGAATGGACACACGGAGCAGCGGGTGTCCCCACAGCAAGCTGCTTGCACCCGACAAGTAGGAGATGCCAGGAGAGTCTGCAGGGGACCCGAGAAAAGGAGGATCCAGGATGCTCTGTGCAAAACCAATGCACACAGCAGGTAAGTATAGACGTGTTTGTTATTTTAAAAAAGAATAAAAATTAGCCTTTAAAATGACTTTAAGGGATGATATCAAAGCAATGTCTATTGAACACTGTGCAATGTTATCCTATTGTTTTTAGCTCAGTGCCTACTCTGGAACCTCTTTTTTCTCAACAAATCTTTACCTGATAAAAAAAAATGTTGTATTACTTTTTACCTCATGCTAACATATTTTCACTTTGGTTAATGTCGTGCACTATTTAAGACTGATGCTTTGTATATGTATTTAAAGGAAAATTGTGTTTAATTTAACAGACGTAAGATGGAAAGCACTTGCTTTGGTGTGGGGGTGGTGGATGGATTTTTTTTTAATATTCCTTCCACACCCCTCTTAAATGTCAGACGTTTTATTGGATTAGAGTTTGTTTTTCCGAAAAAAGGAGAGAGTTCGTGCAGTCATCGCTCTTTTTTCATTTCTTGCCAATGTCCTCAGACTAGTGGGTGGCCGCCCAAATTGTGGAGGACCTCTTAGACTGGTAAACATTGGCAGAAATCAGTAGAGTGTCAGATGGGTGTCATAGCTAGCAAACAAATGGTCCCTTTAGTTGGACGGTGACCTCATGCTCTTGTCCTGGAGCATGACATGGTGGTTTGTATGTGCTGCAGTCAGGTCATGCTTCAGGTTAGACGCTTGAGCTCAGCATCATGCTGGAGGTAAGACACGCACAGCTCTGGCCCAAGAACCTCCCCTTGATTTTTCCTTTAACCAGTTCAGTGAAGTCAGTGAATAGAGTATCTCTGTAGTTTTCATCAGGATGTGTCAGCCTTGTACAGACAAGCCTAAACTAGCGTTACCCAGTGTCTGACTGAATGTGTGTATAGTTTTTAAAAACGTATTCAGAGCTGCTAAGCAGGACATTTTGCAAAGCGTTCATTTTTTTATGTGACACTATACAAATCTTTATGAATAGTTACTCTATTATAGAAATAGAGCTGGTTTGGCAGATTAGTTTAATGTGAAAGTAGAACTCAAGGCTAAATAAAGTACCTATTGACTGTATGTATTCATTAAAAATTAAAGAATTGCAGGAAAACTAAAAATTCTTCCTTGCAGGTATGTTGCTCCTGCACTTCAGGGGATATTGCTCCTTTAGGTTAGTGGACTTGAAAAAAAACTTAAACTTACCTGATCCTCCACTCCTCTATGCTGCTAGACTGCTCCCAGGGCCTCTTCTCCCCTGCACCCTAGTGGTCTATTTTCCTCTGATGACATCAAAACCAGTGCAGGGACCATAGTCTTACATTGCATGTGGGGATGCAAAGGAACAGTCCATCATGGAGCATGGAGGAGCACTGTCTGCCAGGAGTGTGGCGGATCAGATAAGTAAATGTAATTTCCCATCCCACCAGGGGTCTCAAAACTTTCTAAATGAAAGGCCAGTGTACTGTCCTTCAAACTTTATGTTCAGAACTAAAAAAAAAAAGTACAGCTTTGTTTATGCATTCTTAGGTAGATATGAAACACTGCATGAGTATTTTTTATTGTGGCCAGCAGGTGGAGCTCTAGGCTACTCTGTACAGTTTTTCAGCAGGTTAAATTTGCTGCTTTCCTGAGAAAAGCTCATTTTGTTTACCATACTAAGTAGTTTGAGATAAGTTTATGCATCAAAGGAAGGACACACCTCCTTACAATGTCCCCCAGTCTTAGGGCTCCATGTGGGGTTTCAGGTAGTGTGTTGGAAGGGGAGCAGCTATTGTTGGATTTTCTTAGCTTAAATTCTCACTAGTGCTGCTGTATAATCATGCATTTTTCTGTGTGTTTTTGATATATTTTCAAGCTTTATACATTTTTTTTTTTTTTTAGGAGGAGACTGGTTGTTAAGCACAAAACTCTTCAAAAATGCATATAAAAATGCATGTACATGTGGTTTTCATATTCTGTAATTGAAGTCTATGAAGCAAAAAACACAGTATGTTGTGTGACGGGCGCGGCGTCAGACCCCAGCCCTTTTCACCAAACTCGCGACGAAAGGACTAGCCAATCTAAAATCGTGATGTCACATGCATAACAATGCCACACCCAGCTGCACCCTGCACACCTATTTTCCAGCTAATTGGACCACAATCGACGTACCGGCAGCCTGAATGCGATTGTTACTGGGTCAGGTTAATTACGCAATTAACCCTTCACACTGCCACCACCTCCTTTTTATACAGAGAAAGCGGAAACTCAGCAATACACTAGGATGATTGATTAACCGTCAGTATCTCGCTATCTCTACAGACCGGTTATACAGAGGGTTAAACACTCATAGTAGCGCTCTTCAGCGGCAGGGATTCGGAAGTCACATTAAAGAACTATAGAAACAGTTCAATGCTTTCAGAAAGTAAGATTTATTACTAATGGGTCAAAAGGGTGCAGTAGAAATATTTACAGAAAAGATGTAACCTCTCTCTCTCTATATATATATAGATATACAGAGCACAGCAAACAGATAACTGAAAGAAGTTTAGGTAAATAAGTACTTGCCAAATAAATGCCTGGGGCTAAGCAGTTTCAAGTCTGATGAGCTAAAAAGGGATTTCTGGTCTCTGGAGTTTTCTTGGTCTGCTAGATGTTAAAACGCAGACGGTCCACACTTCTCTGACTACACACCAAGCATAAAAGCTTCTTTTCTACAAAAATCAACTGGTATCTTCTTACAACAGACAAGCCTATTGCCTTACTTGGGAAAAGGATGGCATAGACAGCTACACTGAACGCATTCCTGAGGGAGGGGGAATGAGGGGATACATGAAGACTTCTTAATACAGTGAGAGCCGTGCCTGGCTCTTGTATGCATGATTACTACACCTCCCCCCCCCCCCCCCTCAGGTGATGGCATATGAGTTTAAGAGCAATACCAAAATGTAGAAGTTTGGAGCAAAATGGAGAACCACACCTCTCCCTGTGGGTATGATTATGACATGTTGTACCAAAAGAAGCACCTGCATTGCATTGAAGTAAACAGGCACCACAGAGATTTCCAATGTTGTGCATTGTAGAGTGACAGCAGACATAGGAGAAGAAAAACACTAGTGTGAATGGGGCCTTAATAGTGCACTCACTGGCCACTTTATTAGGTATAACTATTCGATTGCTTGGTAACACAAATTGCTGATCAGCCAATCAAATGGCAGCAACTCATTTAGGCATCTACACATGCTGAAGACGACTTGCTGAAGTTCAAACTGAGCATCACGATGGGGAAGAAAGGGGGTTTAAGGTACTTTGAACATGGCATTGTTGTAGCCAGACCGGCTGGTCTGAGTATTTAAAAAACTGCTGATTTGCTGGGATTTTCACGCACAACTGTCTCTAGGGTTTACCTCTCTACATACGAACTATAATACATGCAGGGCAAGCATGTGTGTAAACAAACATTGGGCCATTTGTGTGAGGTGTCATTGCCAGTGTCAGAGTGAAAGCAATAATTCTAGGGCTTTAAATCACAGCTAGCTCTAAACTGATAACCTGTAGAGGCTTTTAAAGCATCACTTATGGAGAATTTTGAATACCATCATGTGCCTGATTTTAAGACTTGACATGTTTGGTATCCATTTACTCGACACAATCTCATCTTTTCTATTTGATAAAAAATTGCATATAATATTATATTTGCTTGCACTAAAATTCATTTATAAAACCAATTTTATTTATTGGTTTGATAAATACAGTGCCTTGAAAAAATATTCATACCCCTTGACATTTTCCACATTTTGTCATGTTACAACCAAAACATAAATTTTATTGGGATTTTATGTGATAGACCAACACAAAGTGGCACATAATTGTAAAGTGGAAGGAAAATGAGAAATGCTTTTCAAAAACTTTTAAAAATAAATATCTGAAAAGTGTGGCGTGTATTTGTTTTCAGTCCCCTTTACTCTGATACCCCCATCTAAAATCTAGTGGAACCAATTTCCTTAAGAAATCATTTAATTAGTAACTAGAGTCCACCTGTGTGTAATTTAATCTCAGTATAAATACAGCTGTTCTGTGAAGCTCTCAGAGGTTTGTTAGAGAACATTAGTGAACACACCAGACAGGTCAGGGATAAAGTTGTGGAGAAGTTTAAAGTAGGGTACAAAATACTGCTAGACTTAAATTGCAACTACCACCATTTTATTCTCCTGGGTCTTCACTTTCAGAAAATATATAATTTTTGGAGCGTTTACAGTAATATCTAACAAACAAAAAATCAGATTTTAACATGCAAGAAAATATAAATATCCCTCCTTAGAAAAGGTTAAGGCTGAACTCCAGAAATTATTTATGTTGCATACGTATATTGGTCTAGCTTGGCACAATAGACAGTGCTGTGAAAAAGTTTTCATACCCCTTGAAATTTTCCACGTTTTGTCATGTTACAGCCAAAAATGTAAATGTATGTTATTGGGATTTTATGTGATAGACCAACACAAAGTAGCACATAATTGTGAAGTAGAAGGAAAATGATAAAGGGTTTTCAACATTTTTAACAAATTAATATCTGAAATTTGTGGTGTGCATTTGTATTCAGCCCCCCCTGAGTTACTACTTTGTAGAACCACCTTTCGCTGCAATTACAGCTGCAAGTCTTTTTGGGGATGTCTCTACTGTCTTTGCAGATCTAGAGAGTGTCATTTGTGCCCATTCTTCTTTGCAAAATAGCTCAAGCTCCGATTGGATGGAGAGTGTTTGTGAACAGCAATTTTCAAGTCCTGCCACAGATTCTCAATTGGATTTAGGACTGGGCTTTGAATGGACCATTCTAAACACATGAATATGCTTTGATCAGAACCAATCTATTGTAGCTCTGGCTGTATGTTTAGGGTCATTGTCCTGCTGGAAGGTGAACCTCCGCCCCAGTCTCAAGTCTTTTGCAGACTTTATCAGGTTTTCTTCTAAGATTGCCCTGTAGTTGACTCCATCCATCTTCCCATGAACTCTGACCAGCTTCCCTGTCCCTGCTGAAGAAAAGAATCCCCACAACATGATGCTAGCACCACCATGTTTCACGGTGGGTATGGTGTGTTCACGGTGATAGGCAGTATTAGTTTTACGCCACTGATAGTGTTTTGCTTTTAGGCCAAAAAGTTAAATTTTGGTCTCATCTGACCAGAGCACCTTCTTCCATATGTTTGCTGTGTCCCCCACATGGCTTCTCGCAAACTGCAAATGGGACTTCTTCTGGCTTTCTTTTAAAAATGGCTTTCTCCATGCCACTCTTCCATAAAGGCCAGATTTGTGGAGTGCGCAACTAATAGTTGTCCTGTGGACAGATTTTCCCACCTAAGCTGTGGATCGCTGCAGCTCCTCCAGAGTTACCTTGGGCCCCTTGGCTGCTTCTCTGATTAATGCTCTCCTTGCCCGGCCATACTCTTTCCATTTTCTGATGATGGATTGAATAATGCTCTGTGAGAAGTTCAAAGCTTGGGATATTTTTGTTTATAACCTAACCCTGCTTTAAACTTCCGCACAACTTTATCCCTGACCTGTCTGGTGTGTTCCTTGGCCTTCACGATGCTGTTTGTTCACTAATGTTCTCTAACAAGCCTCTGAGGGCTTCACAGAACAACTGAGATTAAATTACACACAAGTGGACTCTATTTACTAATTAAGTGACTTCTGAATGCAATTGGTTCCACTAGATTTTAGTTAGGGGTATCAGAGTAAAGGGAACACCACACTTTTCAGATATTTTTTTTTAATTTTTAAAACCATTTATCATTTTCCTTATACTTCACAATTATGTGCCTTTTTGTGTTGGTCTATCACATAAAATCCCAATAAAATACATATACGGTTTTTGTTGTAACATGACAAAATGTGGAAAACGTCAAGGGGTATGAATACTTTTTCAAGGCACTGTAAGTATGCCTTGAAAGTAAGTGGCCACAGGGGGTTGCTTATTTGGAATTTCTGCCATTAGAATGCCTTGTTTTTTTTTTTCAATGAATATAAGACATAATTGGGTGAGGTGAAGATAGGGACATCACTGTCCATCCTCTCCCCTTCACTCATTCACAGAATGCAGCAAAAGTGACAGGGGGTTGAGACAAACCATGATACACTGATCTGAGTGCTGACTCAACAGTCAGCTTTTATTAATTTATGTAAAGCCTTTATGCCAAAACGGGAAAAAAAACGAACTAAAAAGGTGTTGTCTGAAGTTTGTCTTTAATTTGTTAGTCATGTTCATCAAAATCTGCTAGTTCATTGAACATTATTCTCCACCGTGATTAACGGTGCTGTCTAAAGGTGCCTCCGTTTCTCTTCCATTCACAGTGGAGACCCCTTAAGACAGGAACCGTGTTAAGCCAACCATAGATGATTCGAATCTTGGCCAGTTCAGAAGGGACTGGTCGAGATTCGAACCATCTATGGACAAGTTGATTGTATCTAAGTAGATCCATTGATCGACTTGGGTACAACCAGCATGTCAGATTTTTACATGTGATTATTGCCAGTGGCTATAACTGCTAGTAATAATCACTGTATTCTCCCGGGAAGGACAGCTCCCTGCGCCACCCCTTTTTTACTCCTCTCACCGGGAGAATACAACAGCTCCACTGGAGGGATTCCCCCATCAACACTGACTATTAATGGGGGAAGCACGCGATTTTCTTTCCTACAACCCGTGCAGGAGAGAATATTGCATCATCTATGGCTTGCTTTACTGGCATAAGTCGCTGATCGCCGCCATATGTCGCTGATGGCCGCCATTATTAGTATAAAAAAAAATTAAAAATCCCAGTATCTTTCCAGCCATTTGTAAACGCTATAACTTTCATATAAACCAATTAATTTACACATATTGGGATTTTTTTTTAGCAAAGACGTCGCAGAATGCATTTTAGATGAAATTTGTGACAAAATTTGATTTTTTAATTTTTTTTACTGGACATTTTTTGTAGCAAAAAGTCCAAAATGGGTTTTTTTCTCAAAATTGTCAGCCTTTTTTTTTATAGCGCAAAAAATTAAAAACGCACAGGCGACCAAATACCACCGAAAGAAAGCTCAATTTGTGGGGAAAAAAAGATGTAAATTTAATTTGGGTGCAGTGTTGCATGACCGCGCAATTGTCAGTTAAAGTAACGCAGCGCCGTAACACAAACCTCTTCTGTACCGTTTCCTGACCGCCCTACAGCAGAAATACTGCTACAGGGCGGCATGGGTACGCAAAATCACATACAGTATAACCAACAAGGACCAGCGATGTACTGGTACATCACTGGATTTGAATGGTTATACCAGGATGATGCCTACAGCTGCAGGCATCATCCTGGTATTGTTTTTTTCAGCCGGCGATCGGCTTTCATGTAAAAGCAATCCTAGTGGCTAATTAGCTGCAAGATTGCTTTTACAAGCTGTGGGAGATGATGTCCGCCCTCCCCCGCTGCCTTCCACGGCCTTCTCGGGCTGTCCCGTGCCATCAGGGGAACCTGAGAATGCAGCCAGTGTTTCTGCCAGCTGACCATAGAGCTGATTGGAGACCAGAATGGTGCCAATCATCTCTATAGTCTAAGAATTCGGAAGCTACAAGCATTTCATCACTTCAGTTTCGCAGGATATAAACAGCGCCATTTGTAAATTGGGAAAGCATCTGATCACACCGATTTTGGTTTGATTAGATAATGTAAGGGCAGAGGAGATATCTAGAGTCTGATAGACCCCAGATTTCTCAAAAAAGAATATATGACAATGCCCATTGAAGTTATAGGGGTTATTTGTATTCCCTGTTATAGCATTAAAAGTGATCAAAAAAAAAATAATTAAAGGTACAATGTAAAAATAATAAAAAAAAAATCAAAATAACCCCCCCAAAAAAATTGCCCCGACCATGCGCACGCACCTGTGTGCACAAGCCTTGACCCTATGATGTTATGTAAACAGCGGTTGCACCATGCATGTGAGGTATCGCCGTGAATGTCAGATCAAGGGCAGTAATTCTAACACTAGACCTCCTCTGTATATCTAAAATAGTAGCTTTTAAGGGCTTTTAAAGCGCTGCCTATGGATATTAAAAATGTTTGCAGTTTGTCGCCATTGCACGGGGCATGCGCAGTTTTAAAGAAAGTCATGTTTGGTGTCTATTTACACGGCATACCATTATCTTTTATATTTTACCAAACAATTGGCCAATATATTGTGTTTTTGTGCATTAAAAGTAAAAAAAAGTGTATTTTTTTAAAACCATTTGCGTTTGAAAAATCGCTGCGCGAGTACTATGTGCCACAAAAAAATTGTAGTACCCACTATTTTATTCACTAGTGTGTCTGCTTTAAAAAAATATATAATGTTTGGGGGTTTAAATTAATTTCCTAGCAAAAAATACTGATTTTTTTTCATGTGAACAAAAAGTGTCAGAAAAGGTTTGGTCTTCAGGTGGTTAGAAGAGTGAATGATGTGTGGCATAAACTTCTAATGCTGGGCATAAAACGCCCCCACCCCCCAAAATAACCCCTTTTTGGAAAGTAGTCACCCCAAACTATTTGCTGAAAGGCATGTTGAATCAATAGAAGAATTTATTTTTTTACAAGTTTTTGGAAAATGACAAAAAAAAATATTTTTTTTTCTTTACACAAAATTGTCACTTAAATGATTTACTGCTCACACATGCCATGGGTATATGTGGAATTACTCCCCAAAATACATTTTGCTACTTCTCCCGAGTATGGAGGTACCACATGTGAGAGACTTTTTGGCAGTCTAGCCAAGTACAGGACCCCAAAATCCAATAAGCACCTTCAGGCTTTTAAAGGGCTTTATTTCCTCATTATACTTCCAGACTACCTATCACAGTTTTGGAGGCCCTGAAATGCCAGGATAGCACCTAACTCCCTCAAATTACCCCTTTTTGGAAAGTAGACGCCCCAAGGAATTTGATAAAAAGCACGGTAAGTATTTTGCAGATCTCATTTGTTGCCACAAGTTTTTGGAAAATGAAGAAAAAAAACAAAAGCATATTTTTTCTATTTTTTTTATATTTCAAAACCTTGTGAAAAAAAAATGAGATCTGCAAAATAGTCACCATGCCTCTTTTTAAATTCCTTGGGGTGTCCACTTTCCAGAAAGGGGTCATTTGGGGGGGGGGTTTGGGGCTATCCTGACATGTTGAAACTGTGATAGGTAGTGAAGAAGTGTAATGAGGAAGTTATGCACCTTCAGGCTTTCAAAGTGGTCATTGGATTTCAGGCTCCTGTATGTGGCTAGGCTCCCAAAAAGTCTCACACATGTGGTATCCCCATGCTCAGTAGAAGTAGCAGAATGTTTTTTGGGTTGTATATCCACATATACCTATGGCTTGTGCGAGAAATAAATCATTTAAATGACAACTTCGTGTAAAAGAGGAAAAAAAAAAATTTTTTTTGTCATTTTCCAGAAACTTGTGGAAAAAAATAAATCTTTCATGGACTCAATATGCCTCTCAGCAGATAGCTTAGGGTGTCTAATTTCCGAAAAGGGGTCATTTGAGGGTGTTTGTTCTATCCTGGTATTTTAGCACCTCAAGAAATGTGACGGGCAGTCAGAAAGTAAAAGCTGTGTAAATTCCATTATCTATACCATAGTTTGTAGATGCTATAACTTTCACAAAAAGCAATTGAAATTTTATTTTTTTTAGATATTTTTTATGACCAAAATGAGAAAATATTGTTTTTTTTAAAAAAAATGTTTTTCTTCAAACGTTTTTCTGGTTATAGCGCCAAAAATAAAAAGTGCACAGGTGATCAAATACCACCAAAAGAAAGCTCTATTTGTGTCAAAAAAAAGGACATAAATTTCATTTATGTACCATATTGCATGACCGCGCAATTGTCCATTAAACTAGCGCAGCGCTGTATAACAAAAAAATTGCGTAAATTGCAGTATCTATACCATAGTTTGTAGACGCTATAACTCTCACACAAAGCAATCAATATACACTTATTGGGATTTTTTTACCAAAAACATGGAGCAGAATACATTTTGGCCTAAATTTATAACTAACTTTGAGTTTACTATATATTTTTTATAGCTGAAAGTAAAAAAATCATTTTTCTTCAAAATATTTGGTCTTTTTTTGTTTATAGCGTGAAAAATAAAAAGCGCACAGGTGATCAAATACCACCGAAAGAAAGCTCTATTTGTGTGAAAAAAAGGACGTAAATTTCGTTTAGGTGCAGCATTGCATGACCGCACAATTATCAGTTGAATTAGTGCAGCGCCGAGTAGCAAAAAGAGGCCTGGTCATTAAGGGGGGTAAATCCTCAGGAGCTCAAGTGGTTAAAGTAAATGGCAAAATATTTAGCATAATGCTAGTGATTGTAAAACCGGGTACGGTATATATTTACATATGTGAAAGTAAATACTGTATTGGATATTATATGTTTATATGAGCAGTTCCACAAGCACTTTGTAGGTGCCCTTTTCTGTTTGTGTTAACTACAAGGAAAAACCTGATCCTGGATAGTCTGGTCAGCCTATTAAAAAGAAAAAACAGGATATTCCTTCCTTTAAAGTGGATTTATAATTAAAATACCACACTTTTACATGCATAGAGTTCTTTCAAGATGCAACCAACGCCAGTATGACTTGGTCTCTGGTGCATTGTGAGTGTTTGACACCATTTAAGACTGCAGAGAGTTTATTAATTTCAATCAGACAGAGCTCATTAGTGAGAGTGTCAGCAGAAAGCAATGCTGTTTATAAAATGAGTAAATCTAACTGCCCCATGCATACTGTATATATAGGTTTGTAAAGCATTAACACATTTTAATAGGATTATTAACATTAGCTGATCTCCTGTATTGCTAAAATGCTTTCAAAAGATTATAGATCATCCTTAAAGAGGAGCTTTTTTTCCCCCTTTAATTTTTCCCCTCTTGCATTGTACCCTGGTAGCTGAGTTGTCCTCAAAAACATTCTCATCCTGTCAGCAAATCCAGCATTATCTAAAGTAAACTGCTGCTCCATCTTCACAATCCAGGTCCTGCACCACTATCTTCCCTTCTGACATCATCTGGATGCTTGCTGTCATTTCCGGGTTACTTGCACTACTCCCAATGAAACATTGAGGGCATGCGCAGGGCGATGGAGATTGTAGTTTCTGAGAAACTCGATAGTGTGGTGCTGGAATATCCAATTGTATACCAATGACTTATTAAAATGTAAACCCTACTTGAAACCCCTCCATTACCTAGTTTCCTACCATAGCCCCACTTTCTTCTTGGACAGGAAACCTCAGTCATATGAATCATCAGTTAACTGTAGCTGACACACCTTGTACTATAGTGCATTCTTTCAAATAAAATGTTTCTTTGTTAGTGCTATTATATTTCAGGGTAACTGACAGCTAACAGTTGGGTGATTGCCCCTCTAGTGCTTAAAGTATAGCCAAAGCTCTTTTGGTTGTACTTCTCCTGTGGATCACAGGAGTGCAGTTCGTTCTGCACTCCTGTGACCTGTTTTCAGCTGACAGTGGACTGAAGCCCACTGTCTGCTGCCGTCGCTCTGCCACTCCTGGCTGCGGAAAGATCTTTTAAAGTAGCCAACTCCTTTAGCGGCACCCAGCTCAGCCTTTCAGCGAGCCACTGAGAGCCTGAGCCAGCCGCTTCCTACCCCTTCACAGCCCAGTGCTCCAGTGAGCGCAGGGGAGGGAGCAAAGTAGAGAGCGGTGACTGACAGTCACCACTCTGCTCACAGTGGCTTTGAGAACTTGGAGATCCGTGGTCATGTGATCGCTGAGTTCTCACCCTTAGAGCCGGCGGGAGACAGATGCAGCATCGGACCTATGCTGCTTCCACCTAGGTAAATATGATATTTAAAAAAATAATAATTCCCATACTTCTCTTTTAAAGGGGCACTATGTAAAGGGAATCAGAAAATCAGTTCCAAGCGATTTATATTTTGGTAACCTGAACAACTTTCTATTCCTAAACCAACCACATATACAAACATATTAGTCAAACCTAAAGTGGGCCTGAACTCAAAAAATAAAGCTTTGTTATGGTATAGGGAACATTTAGAAGTGTTAATTGTACCTGATCAAATGAAAAATAGCAGTACACTTCCCAATATGCGGGTGTAACTAGGCATTCCTGTATCTACAGCCTCATAGTTGTATATCTGTAGTGTCATATCTAAAGCAATGCTGCATCTGACTGCTAGTCTCAGGAGATTAAAAGCGATATTTGGTGATGTCACTATTGTATTGATTACTTTTCCCTTTGCTAGAGGCTCTGGAACATTTTAAATTAAATTTCCACTTTAAGCTTCAACCTGTCGAAGGCCTTAAATTAGCAGTGGATTTGCTGGGGACACCTAGGCACTCCTGTACCTATATCAAAATGTTAAACAGATGTGCTAACTCCTCCAAAGTGCATCAGCATACAGCTTCAAATTCTTGTGAAACTCATAAAATGCTTATGTGAAATATCAAAATAAGTGATATTTGTGGAAATAAATAATTAAAACTAAAACATAAAAAAGTTCATGTATGTGCCAAATACATAGGCAGATCTCCTGCCGTCTTTTGAACACCACTTCAATATTCCACCACCAAAGCTTAAGGTGACTAGTGACTCCTGTTCCTATAGCTTTATATCTGCAGTGTGGGATCCTCTAAGGCACTGCTTCCTATGACAGCTACTGTGTTGAGATTTGGTGATCTCACTACTTTGCTGTTTTCTGGAGAAACATCTGCATTGGATGCTTCTCCCTGCTTCTTTCATTAGTTCCATGGACCTGTGCTTCTTCCAACTGTTTTTTGCTGCTTCTTGATTTTTCCCCCACCAGTTATCAGATCATCAGTCATCAGAGGGCCAGTTCCTTAATTATCTACCAAGATGGCAGCCTCCACACAGAGACACAGCAAGGCGTGTTAAGTTAGTAAGGGGGAATAGATCAGCTGCAGGGAGCCCTAGTGTGTACTAGACTTTTGTCTTCTGCCTTCCTTTTTTTGGGGGGGACAGATTTCAGAATTCAGGTCATCTTATGGTCTCTTTTACACTTGTGCACTTTTCCAGGGCAACAAAAGCGCATGAAAACTATTCCCCAATAAATCCTATGTAACAGTTCACACTGCAGGTGTGCTGTGCTTTGAAAAGTCCTGCATGCTGCATCTTTGTTGCAGTTTTTCAAAAGCGGACCAAAAAGGCACCTTCCATTGTAACTCAATGGGAACTCATCAAAAGAAAATCAGTGCACAAAAGAGCACCAAAAGCGTATCAGTGTGAAAGGGCCCTAATGGCATGCTTTTCCTATGGGTATCAGTGCAAAAATGAAAAATAATTTTAAGAGCATCTGTTTCTCCTTTTATGGGCAGGTAATCATTGCTGCTTCTGTGTGAAGGCAGCTAGCTTCGCCATGTGTGGTATGTACAGTGTTTTAGTTTAATCTCAAATTCTGCTGTCGAAATTGGAGCTCACTGGAAATTTGACAGGGACAGAATCAAGAACTGATCTCTGTGATGCCACAATGAATAAAGTATCAATGTATAGTTCTTATAATTCTGTGTCTTTATTTCAGCTGTTATCAATACACAAATAAAGAAAAAATCCTCTTGCGCTGCCTAACCTAATATGATAAACTAAGAGTGGCTGCAAACACCAAATTGTGTTCACACAACACTAAAAAATAAATGAATTGATAAATAGTGCTGCGCTACTCACTAAACCTAACCATAAGCAAAAAGTAAACGCCTGACAGAGCCCCTAACTAAGGTGATATAAGTGCATACCTAGAAAATAATCAAGCACAAGTGAATGAAAATATCCCAAAAGACTACATGCCCTGCTAGGCAATACCAAATATGAACAAATCAAGTGAAACTTCAACATATGTGCAAATAGATAATCCGAGTAATATATATCAAGGCATAAATAAAAATGATGATGATAATATATATATATATATATATATATATATATACATACATATACAGTTGTGTTCAAAATAATAGCAGTGTGTTGAAAAAAGTGAATAAAGCTCAAAATCCTTCTAATAGCTTTTATTTCCATACGCACAAATGCATTGGGAACACTACACATTCTATTCCAAATCAAAACATGAAGAAAAATGTATCAAATTTGTGTTGTTCCTCTAAAAAAATTGAAGAAAAGTGAATATTAGACTGTTCAAAAAAATAGCAGTGTTTGTATTCTTCTTTACAAACTCAGTTTTCTATTGGATTAAGATCCGGGGATTGGGCTGGCCACTCCAGAACGTCAATCTTGTTGGTCTGGAACCAAGATGTTGCACGAATACTGGTGTGTTTGGGGTCGTTGTCTTGTTGGAACATCCATTTCAAGGGCATTTCCTCTTCAGCATAAGGCAGCATGACCTCTTCAAGTATTCTGATGTATTCAAACTGATCCATGATCACTGGTATGCGATAAATAGGCCCAACACCGTAGTATGAGAAACATCCCCATATCATGATGCTTGCGTAACCATGCTTCACTGTCTTCACAGTGTACTGTGGCTTGAATTCAGTGTTTGGGGGTCGTCTGACAAACTGTCTCCGGCCACTAGACCCAAAAAGAACAATCTTACTTTCATCAGTCCAGAAAATGTTGCGCCATTTCTCTTTAGGCCAGTCAATGTGCTCTTTGGCAAATTGTAACCTCTTCAGCACATGTCTTTTTTTCAACAGTGGGACTTTGCGGGGGCTTCTTGCAGATAGCTTGGCTTCACATAGGCGTCTTCTAATTGTAACAGTACTCACAGATAACTTTAGACCTTCTTTGATCTTCCTGGAGCTGATTGTTGGCTGAGTCCTTGCCATTTTGGCTATTCTTCTATCCATTCGAATGGTAATGTTTCGCTTTCTTCCACGTCTTTCAGGTTTTGGTTGCCATTTTAAAGCATTTGCGATCATTTTAGCTGAGCAGCCTATCATTTTCTGCACTTCTTTATGTTTTCCCCTCTCCAATCAACTTTTTAATCAAGGTACGCTGTTCTTCTGAACAATGTTTGGAACGACCCATTTTCCTCAGAATTTCAGAGAGAAATGCACTGTAACCAGCATGTACAACATTTGCTGCCTTCTTTCCTTAAATAAAGGCAACAATTGCCACCTGTTTTTCAAAGAATGAATGACCTCACTAATAGAACTCCACACTGCTATTATTTAGAACATGCCCCTTTCAATTAGTGATTCAATTACACAGAATCAGCAGCATGCATGTCATGACTGTTGGGTCTGTTGGATTTCTATTTCTCTACTACACCTGCGAGTAAATTATTTGCCATGTAGAAATATAATTTCTACCAAAAACAGTGATTGATCAGGTTAGTGATGTCTGACTGCTATTATTTTGAACACAACTGTATATGTATATATATATATATATATATATATATATATATATATATATATATATATATATATAGTGAAGGAATTAAGTATTTGATCCCCTGCTGATTCTGAATTTTTGCCCACTCACAAAGAAATGATCAGTCTAAAAATCAAGTGGTAGGTGTATTGTAACACTGAGAGACAGAGTAGCAACAAAAAATTCAAAAGAATTCATGTCTAACAAATTATGCACTGATTTGCATGTTCATGAGGGAAATAAGTATTTGATCCCCTTCACAAAATATGACTTAGTACTTGGAGGCAAATCCCTTGTTGGCAATCACAGAGGTCAGATGTTTCCTGTAGTTGGCCAACAGGTTTGCGCACATCTCAGGAGGGATTTTGGCCCACTCCTCTTGGCAGATCCTCCTTAAGGCGTTAAGGTTTGGTGGCTGACGTTTGGCAACTCGAACTCTCAGCTCCCTCCACAGATTTTCAATTGAATTGAGGTCTGGAGACTAGGCCAGTCCAGGATCTTAATGTGCTTCTTCTTGAGCCACTCCTTTGTTGCCTTGGCCATGTGTTTTGGGTCATTGTCATGCTGGAACACCCATCCATGACCCATTTTCAATGCCCTGGCTGAGGAAAGAAGGTTCTCACCCAAGATTTGATGGTACATTGTCTCGTCCATTGTCCCTTTGATGCGGGGCAGTTGTCCTGTCCCCTTTAGCAGAAAAACACCCCCAAAGCAGAATGTTTCCACCACCATGTTGGACAGTTGGGATGGTGTTCTTGGGGTCATAGGCAGCATTCCTCCTTCTCCAAACACGGCGAGTTGAGTTTATGCCAAAGAGCTTGATTTTGGTCTCATCTGACCACAACACTTTCAACCAGTCCTCATCTGCATCATTCAGATGTTCAGTGGCAAACTTTAGATGGGCCTGGACATGTTCTTTCTTGAGCAGAGGGATCTTGCAGGCACTGCAGGATTTCAATCCTTGTTGGCATAGTGTGTTACCAATTGTTTTCTTGATGACTGTGGTCCCAGCTGCCTGGAGATCATTAACAAGATTCTAACGTGTAGTTCTGGGATCATTCCTTACTGTTCTCATGATCATTGACACTCCACAAGGTGAGATCTTGCATGGTGCACCAAACCTAGGGAGATTGACAGTTGTTTTGTATTTCTTCCATTTGTGAATGATTGCACCAACTGTTGTCACCTTCTCACCAAGTTGCTTGGCGATAGTTTGGTACCCCAGTCCAGCCTTGTGTAGGTCTACAATCTTGTCACTGACATCCTTTGACAGCTCTTTGGACTTTGCCATGGTGGAGAGTTTGGAATCTGATTGTTTGATTGCTCCTGTGAACAGGTGTCTTTTATACGAGTAACAAAATGAAATTAGCAGCACTCCCTTTAAGAGACTGCTTCTAATCTCAGCTTGTCACCTGTATGAAAGACACCTGGAAGGCAGAAATCCTGCTGAATGATAGGGGATCAAATACTTATTTCCCTCATGAACATGCAAATCCGTGCATAATTTATTAGACTGGCACTTCTTATGAATTTTTTGTTGCTATTCTGTCTCTCAGTGTTACAATACACCTACCATTCGATTTTTAGACCGATCATTTCTTTGTGAGTGGGCAAACATTCAAAATCAGCAGGGGATCAAATACTTATTTCCTTCACTGTGTGTGTATGTGTATATATATATATATATATATATATATATATATATATATATATATATATATATATAGTAATCTAGGGTAGCTCTGGCATGCCCGCCAGCCTGTTTGGTGAAAGCAAAACAGTTTATTTGGATCACGGATGAACAAAAAGACAGCTTACTTCAGCCAAAGTCTATAAACAGTCCAAAACCTGGTATCAAAAGTTAAACCAGAAGCTCATCGTTAATCTTTGGTCCCATACAGGGGTTAGATGCCTCCATTGTAAAGGTGCCAGGTAGGCCACATTGGGAGGGTCAGCAGCCCGTGTCTCAGCTTGTCTGAGAGCTCCCACTTGCCACACAGCTTGTGAGTCTCTCTCCCACTCACTTTTCTGACACACCTGCTGACTTCCATGTGCTGCCATTTAAGCCTCCGTCACCTGGGACTTAACCTTTGGGACCAAATTCCTGGTAGTCAGGACCTTAATACAAATTAAACCATCTAGAGCAGGGTTTCTCATCTAGGGGTGCTCCAGAGGGTACCAGGGGTTCCTTGAGCAATGAGCAATTTTTGCCTCTCAGGTATGTTCCCACTGACACCATTGATCTTTTTAGAAATCTGTAAAAGAGTAATTCTTCCCAATGAGCACATGTGTAAGGAGCATTCTTACCTCTGACTATCACACTAATGTATCCTGAATTGTAGATAGTCATTTTTAGTAGGGATTCCCTGAGACCGGAAAGTTATGTCAAGGGTTCCTCTGCATTGAAAAGGTTGAGAAAGGCTGATCTAGAGAGTACTGCAATGTCTCTGCAATTGTCCCCCTTAACGAGACCACACCCCAAATATTGGGGAAATGTATCTGCCATCCAGGACAAATTCCCGGTATCCTGTACATATCCCCCCCCTCTGCCTCGACGTGGATGTGTCTGTGGGAATGTGGGACACCCTACAGTGTACCCTAGAGAGGGCGTCCACGTTTTGGTGTTGCTTTCCTGGTCTGTGTTCAACTACAAATCTGAACTCTTGCAATGCCAAAAACCATCTGGTACCTGGCATTCGTGTATTTATTTTGTCTCATCCAGGTCAATGGGGCATGGTCTGACACCAGGCGAAACTTCCTACCGAGAAGAAAATAGCGTAGTGAGTCCAGCTCCCACTTAATGGCCAGGGACTCCCACTCCACCACAGTGTAATTTCTCTTGGCTGCTGTGAATTTTCTACAAAGAAAAACTATGGGGTGTTCCTCCCCATTGACCTCTTGGGACATGATCCAAATAAATGAACTGCTTTGCTTTCACCAAACTGGCTGGCGGTCATTCCAGAGCTATTCCAGATTAAATTTTTTGGAGAATGCGGACAGAGTGTAGTCATTTGGAAGCAGAAGTAACATTTAAAGGGCCACTATAGGTCCACATTTGCATGTCCTGGGTCAGGGCTGCACAAGCTCTGAAAACCTCAGAATGCGACGTGGAGGAGGTTATAAAAGCCCTGGCTCAGAGCATGATAGCCCAGTAGCAGGCCACTGCAGAAGCCAATCATCGCCATAAGGAGGCAATGGCCCAGCAACAAGAAACTACTCGCTTGCTGGTCACTTAGTTCATACTCCAGCAAGAAACCACTCAAGCGCAGGTGGCTGGTTTACAGGAAGCAGTGCTGCGTTTCTCACAAGGTCAGAAACAAACAGTTGTTGCCCCTAGCATTCAGGTTGCTGTGAAGGCCAGCCACTACCTGCAAAAGTTGACGCCAAGGGATGATGTGGAGGCCTTTATGGCAGAAAGAGAGGGGTGGCCCCAAAACCAGTGGGCTGGTATTGTTGCTCCTTTCCTCACGGGGGATCCCCAGAAGGCCTATTTTGATCTGTCATCAGCTGATGCAAAGTACTACAAACGGCTGAAGGGAGAAATCTGGCCCGCCTTGGAGTGACAACTGCTATGCAAGCCAAAAGGATACACCACTGGGGGTACCGCCCGTACTGTCCACCAATGGCTCAGATGCAAGACCTGAGTCAGCTGGTCAAGAAATGGCTCTATACCAAAGTGTTGACTGCTCCCCAGATGGTGGAGCGGGTCATGTTAGACCTGTACCTGAGGCTGCTGCCAAATGACCTTCAGTGCTGGGTGAGTCATGGGGACCCCAAGACTGCAGATGGACTAATGGAAATGGTCGAGAGATCCTCTGTGGTGGAGGATCTATTGTTGCCTTCCAAACCTCAAGAACTCTTACCAGTGAAGAGATCCAAGCCACCCACTGCTCCGGCCCGAAGGAATGAGGGCATGCTGTGCTGGCGATGTCACTCCCAAGGCCATATCCAGGTCCACTGTCCCCTGCAGGAGGAGCCCATAGAGTGTAGTACTCTACGGAGGATGTCCTTTTATGCCCAGTAGGTCTGTGCTGCCCACTTGGTGTTCAAAGCCAATCTTACAACAGCCATCAGAAAGGCCATAGGCACATGCATCATCACCCTAAGGCCCAGTTCTCTTACTCTCTAATTTCACCTAGGATCTCCCATCAGGATAATATCAATAAGAATAATTACAATAAAAATAAAAACTACAATAAAAATAAAAATCACAACAGTTATGCTAATCCAAGGTCTCTGGATAAGTACCACCAGAACAACTCTCAAATGACCACCCAAATAGATCAACATATTATAAGCCCCATTCCGAAAGATTTGGACAATGACAGGAGACACCAAAGACTCTGCAGGAGAGAGAGTTACTGGATTTTTACACTAGATACTTTATCCTTAAAAAGTTTGAACGATGATCTTGAACCACATACCCTAGTATAGTCCCTATAGATCCGTAAATGCTTTCACTGCTATGTACAGTCAGGTCCATAAATATTGGGACATCGACACAATTCTAACATTTTTGGCTCTATACACCACCACAATGGATTTGAAATGAAACAAACGATGTGCTTTAACTGCAGACTGTCAGCTTTAATTTGAGGGTATTTACATCCAAATCAGGTGAACGGTGTAGGAATTACAACAGTTTGCATATGTGCATCCCACTTGTTAAGGGACCAAAAGTAATGGGACAGAATAATAATCATAAATCAAACTTTCACTTTTTAATACTTGGTTGCAAATCCTTTGCAGTCAATTACAGCCTGAAGTCTGGAACGCATAGACATCACCAGACGCTGGGTTTCATCCCTGGTGATGCTCTGCCAGGCCTCTACTGCAACTGTCTTCAATTCCTGCTTGTTCTTGGGGCATTTTCCCTTCAGTTTTGTCTTTAGCAAGTGAAATGCATGCTCAATTGGATTCAGGTCAGGTGATTGACTTGGCCATTGCATTACATTCCACTTCTTTCCCTTAAAAAACTCTTTGGTTGCTTTTGCTGTATGCTTTGGGTCATTGTCCATCTGCACTGTGAAGCGGCGTCCAATGAGTTCTGAAGCATTTGGCTGAATATGAGCAGATAATATTGCCCGAAACACTTCAGAATTCATCCTGCTGCTTTTGTCAGCAGTCACATCATCAATAAATACAAGAGAACCAGTTCCATTGGCAGCCATACATGCCCACGCCATGACACTACCACCACCATGCTTCACTGATGAGGTGGTATGCTTAGGATCATGAGCAGTTCTTTTCCTTCTCCATACTCTTCTCTTCCCATCACTCTGGTACAAGTTGATCTTGGTCTCATCTGTCCATAGGATGTTGTTCCAGAACTGTGAAGGCTTTTTTAGATGTCGTTTGGCAAACTCAAATCTGGCCTTCCTGTTTTTGAGGTTCACCAATGGTTTCCATCTTGTGGTGAACCCTCTGTTTTCACTCTGGTGAAGTCTTCTCTTGATTGTTGACTTTGACACACATACACCTACCTCCTGGAGAGTGTTCTTGATCTGGCCAACTGTTGTGAAGGGTGTTTTCTTCACCAGGGAAAGAATTCTCTGGTCATCCACCACAGTTGTTTTCCGTGGTCTTCCGGGTCTTTTGGTGTTGCTGAGCTTACCGTTGCGTTCCTTCTTTTTAAGAATGTTCCAAACAGTTGTTTTGGCCACGCCTAATGTTTTTGCTATCTCTCTGATGGGTTTGTTTTGTTTTTTTCAGCCTAATGATGGCTTGCTTCACTGATAGTGACAGCTCTTTGGATCTCATCTTGAGAGTTAACAGCAACAGATTCCAAATGCAAATAGCACACTTGAAACGAGCTCTGGACCTTTTATCTGCTCATTGTAATTGGGATAATGAGGGAATAACACACACCTGGCCATGGAACAGCTGAGAAGCCAATTGTCTCATTACTTTTGGTCCCTTAACAAGTGGGAGGCACATATGCAAACTGTTGTAATTCCTACACCGTTCACCTGATTTGGATGTAAATACCCTCAAATTAAAGCTGACAGTCTGCAGTTAAAGCACATCTTGTTAGTTTCATCTCAAATCCATTGTGGTGGTGTATAGAGCCAAAAATGTTAGAATTGTGTTGATGTCCCAATATTTATGGACCTGACTTTATATTGATACACATGTAATTCACACATTGTTTTCATGATTAATAATGTATCGCTGGCGGTATCTCTTTTATTATCCATAATTAGGAAAATCCGGTTTGTCTTCAGTTTCTGTGTTTAATCTCTGCTGGGTGGCAGCATGCATCATATATTACACATTATATATGTTTTTATATATATATATATATATATATATATATATATATATATTATGCATTCTGTATTGATTTTTGATTTGTTTATCATTGATTATTATTATCTATTATCTATCAGTCATGACTCATTAATGTAGCCCTTTTGTTATGTACCTTTTAAGATCTTTCCTTTATTTAATAATTGGACACATTGCTTATACTTGGTTTCATTCCTGCATTTATTCATTCATTCATTTTGACTGATCTAATTATGGCCCATTTTTGGGCACTGATCATATAACGAATTAACCAATTATTTATTATATATTTTATTAATTAATTTTCAATATACATTTTCATATTATATACAGTATATACATATTTATTTCTTACATATTTCTCCCCTTTTTTTATATCAATTCATATACTTATTTTATGGCTGGTGTAGGGATGACGTTGTGCTCATTCATCCCTCCTGTGTAATATGCTTAAGGTCCGGGTTGTAGGTCAGCTCCCCCTATATATGCATATACATTTACACCCCCCCTCCCCACCCACTTTTGTTTGCCCCTCTGTCCCTTAGTATTGGCACATACAGAAGGAGATTCTGGCTGGCGTGGGTCGGGCAGCCGTCCCTCTGTCCTCTAGTGTGCTGACTACGGTCTGCGAGCGGTTGCTATGGCGTCTGCTGCACAGTGGCACACTCCGTCGCACTTCTTGTGACGTACCCTCCAAGATGCTATCTGAGCAGCCTTTGCTGCTTTGAACTCTCCTCTCTCCATTTGTCATACAACATGTTTAATAGATTAAAGGCCACTTCTATTTTCCCCATATTTGATGTTCACACTTTTAAGAGTGTTAAAGAGGTTCCACAGAATCCACATAGGAATTTTGAAGTTTTAAAGACACGGACCCCTCTTTTTAGATCACTCCTCATTAAAGGAGTTTTAGATCTAATCACAATGTGAAAGGTAACGTTAAATCTCTGTATATTACTGTTTCCAATTAATTATTATTTAACTGATCGATCATGGATTTTACACACACACACTTTATTTTCATAGAGTGCCTATACATATGTACACATTGTTTTATCTTGAGTATGCTTTTATGTTTATTTGGATTTGTGACACTGTTGCCCCACCTCCCATGATGTGATTGTCCCGCCCATATGGGTAAGCCCACACATGGCCTGGTGCTATATATAGGGAAGGGTATTCTTGGTTTGGCTAGTGCTGAGGAAGAAGGGATCCCCTTTTGAAATGCATCAGCTTCATTCTTAGAGTCTCCCGTCTCGATGGGACCCGCACCTGTCTGCTATTCCAGTATGCTGATGTTGGATTTTATATGCTTTTATCAATGCTACCTTTGTGAGTATATATCTCAATTTAATAAATTCACCCTTTACTTACTGAGGTAATGCACAAGGTTGGTGTGCTTTTGTTTTTGTTCTCTGTTACAGTTTCTATTGGGCTTCCCCAGCCTTTTGTTTAACCTGTACAACCTTTGATTGGCCATTGGATGAACATTTATATATGGTTCTACCCACTGAATTCTGATTTGGGTCTCTGAGCGCAGGTTTTGTATCTGTTTCCACTGGCCATTCCTCTAAAGCAAAATACTTTAGAAGCAATTGCCATGGAATTATTTAATATGTTTTCAAGGACAGGATTCCCAAAGGAGATCTTGACATACCAGGGCATCCCATTTATGTCTCGGATGATGGCAGATCTGTGCAAGCTGTTCTAAATCAAACAGCTGTGCACATCTGTCTTTCAACCACAGACAGATGGACAGGTAGAGCAGTTCAATAAAACTCTCAAAAAGTCAATGCTTAAAAGGGTTGTGTAACAAGACGGTAAAGACTGGGACTGTCTACTCCCAGAATTGATGTTTGCTATTAGGGAAGTGCCTCAGGCGTCCATAGTATTTTCCCCATTTGAATTGGTGTACGGGCGAAGACCACGGGGACTTCTTGACATAGTGAAGGAAATGTGGGAAAGTGAGTCCTTTCCTCATAATACAGTTGTAGAACATATAACACAAATGAGAGAGAGGATCGCTAAGGCGATGCCTCTCGTCATGGAGCACATGCAAAAAAGCACAGGAGGCACAAAGAAAGATGTACAACTGGTCTGCCAAACTTAGTTCCAGGTTGGGGATTGGATGGCTGTGCTCATACATTCAGTAGAAAGTAAGTTCCGGCCAGGTGGCAGGGGCCCTTAGAGGTGGTAGATAAGGTTGGGGAGGTTAACTATAAGATACAACATCCTGGGAAGAGGAAGCCCAATCAGATATACCATCTAAATCTCCTAAGGCCCTGGAAGAACCGTGAGCAGGGAGTTGCCCTGGCTGAAGTTAGTTCAAAGTCCCTGTTAGGGGAGAACTCAGTCCTAGTTTCCAACTTCCTATCAAAGCCACACACGCAGCAGGTAAAGGAGTTCTTACAGAGGAATAGAGAGAAGTTCTCAGGGTTGCCAGGTCTCACCCGGGTTATTGAACGTGATGTTGTCATGGAATGTGAAAGTTCAAGTGAAACCCTATCACATTCCTAAGGCACATAGGAAAGCAGTGGCACAGGAAGCCCAGAAAATGCTTGAACTCGATATCACTGAGGAATCACAGAGCGAGTGGTTGACCCCCATTGTGTTGGTACCGAAGCGTAATTTTGTAATGATTTGCGCAGTTTTGTAATGATTTGCGCAAACTCAATGAGGTATCAAAGTTCGATGCATACCTGATGCCCCAAGTAGACGAACTGATTGAGAGGTTGAGACCAGCCGGGTACATTACCCCCTTAAAACTAACCAAAGTATACTGGCAAATACCTTTAACTAAAGAAGCCAGAGAAAAGACTGCCTTTTCTACCCCAGATGGCCATTTCCAGTAGAAAAGAATGCCGTTCAGCTTACATTCCGCCCCAGCTACTTTTCAGAGAGCTATGGATAGATCCTTATGCCGACATCAGAAATACACTTAAGTGTATTTTGATGACATTGTCATCTTTAGTACTGGCTGGGAATCCCATCTTCCCTGAGTGCAGGCGGTCTTAGACTCTCTAAAGTAGGAGGGATTTACTGTGAACCTAGAAAAATGTGCCATTGCTATGGAAGAGACCAAGTACCTTGGGTACATTGTAGGTAAAGGGTTGGTGAAACCACAGATAAACAAAGTAGATGCTATCCAAGCTTGGCCCCGCCCCGGTCACAAAGAATCAGGTGCGGGAACTTTTGGGCATCGTGGGGTACTACTGCAGGTTTGTCCCAAATTTCACCACTATTGCTGCCCCTCCTACAGATCTCACAAAAGGTAAAAAGTCAGCTATGGTGAAGTGGAATGACAAGGCTGAGAAGGCTTTCCAGGAGCTTAAAACAGTCTTGTGTCAGTATTCAGTGCTGGTCGCTCCGGACTTCTCGAGAGAATTTATTGTTCAAACCAATGCCTCCAGTGAAGACTTAGGAGTCGTTATGTCCCAAGATGTCAATGGGGAGGAACACTCCATAGTTTTTCTTAGTAGAAAATTGATAGCCGCCAAGAGAAATTACACTGTGGTGGAGTGGGAGTGCCTGACCATTAAGTGGGTGCTGGACTCACCATGATATTTTCTTCTTGGTAGGAAGTTTCGCCTGGTGTCAGACCATACCCCATTGACCTGGATGAGACAGAATAAATACACGAATGCCAGAGTTACGAGATGGTTTTTGTCATTGTAGAGTTCAGATTTGTAGTAAACACAGACCAGGAAAGCAACACCAAAACGTGGACACCCTCTCTAGGGTACACTGTAGGGTGTCCCACATTGCCTCGGACACCTCCGCGTCGAGGCGGGGGGATATGTACAGGGAATTTGCCCTGGATGGCAGATAAATTTCCCTGATATTTGGGGTGTGGTCTCGTTAAGGGGACAATTGCAGAGACATTGCAGTACTCTCCAGATGGTTAAATTTGTATTAGGGTACTGACTACCAGGACTTTGGTCCCAAAGGGGTTATGTCCCAGGTGAGGGAGACATAAATGGCAGCACATGGAAGTGAGCAGGTGTGTCATAGAAGTGAGTGGGAGAGAGACTTACAAGCTGTGTGGCAAGTGGGAGCTCTCAGACAAGCTGAGGCACAGGCTACTGACCCCCCAATGTGGCCTGCCTGGCACCCTTACTACCCTTACTATGGAGGCGCCTAACCCCTTCATGGGACTGAAGAGTAACGGCGAGCTATTGGTTTAGCTTCTGATACCAAGTTTTGGACTGTTTATAGACCTTGGCTGAAGTAAGCTCTCTTTTTGTTTATCCGTGATCCAAATAAATTACTGTTTTGCCTTCACCAAACAGGCTCATTCCAGAGCTACCCCAGATTACAAATATATATATATATATATATATATATATATATATATATTACTTGAAAAGTGATCACCCTTAAAATCCTCCAACAGCTAGCATGCTCACCTCCCATTTTGACCTATAGGGAATATAAGTCAAATGTGCTTTCATATCAACCTGAAATCCAACCAGCTCTCCTCTGGAAGCGTACTTGAATGGCTCCTTCTCCAATTCCTCATCAGAAATCTGTGTTCAAAAAAACATCAAAGGACATCTCATAGTGTAATACGTCCATGTTTAATGTATAAAAACCAGGTACAGAATATTCAACTTTTAAAATTAGGCCAGCAGACCCATACAAGCATTGGTAATAAAATACATAGGAACAGGTGTACCAAGATGGCGGCCCCGTCCGACCGGAAATTATGTCACCACACTTCCTTCCTACGTGTTACATCACAAATCATTTGACTTCCACAGGATTCCTGATGAGGAATTGGAGTTGGAGTCACTGGGTTGACGGCTCAACTGGTTGTTTATTATGCAATATTTTCTTTTTATTTTGTGTGCTTTGTTATATATACAGTGTGTATATATATATATATATATATATATATATATATATCTTATATTATTATCATTATTTTTATTTATGCCTTGATATAAATTACTCTGATTATCTACAGTATTTGCGCATACTGTATGTTGAAGTTTCACTTACTGATTTGTTCATACTTGGTATTGCCTAGCAGGGCATGTAGTCTTTTTGGTTATTTTCATTCGCTTGTGTTTGGTCATTTTCTAGTTATGCACTTATATCACCTTAGTTAGGGGATCTGTCAGGCATTTACTGTTTGCTTTATAGTTAGGTTTAGTGAGTAGTGCAGCACTATATATCTATTCATTTATCAATATACAAGGTTTACCTATAACCTATACTAAAATCCTTTATATTGGGTTATTGATTTGTATCATGTTACATGGCCCACCCTAAAAAACGAGTGGAACATATAACATGTTCCCAATGCTGCAGAGCTTCTCCAAGTAAATCCTCCCTCCCCGTGACAGTGAGCCAGAGATCTTCTCCCCACACCTGCCGTCACAATTTGAAAAGAGTGCCCCGTCTGTCCAGGTTTTCACAGACATGCTCTCACTTCCTGGCCTAATATTTGTTTTTCTGTTGCCAAAAATTAAAGTTTTTGCATATTGGAAGAAAATGCATTGTGTAGCCCTTATGGTGAATATGGTCTGGAGTAACAACAATGCGGTTCAAGCTGTGGTGCCTGCCCTTGTTATAGCTCAAGGTTGTGTTCAATTTAGCACTAAATTACTTTTTCCTGAGACATCTGTCCTTGTCATACCACAGTTCTGCAGTTGGATAAAGAATTCACTCATGAAAGTTTCACAAATGAACAACTTGCTATTCTGTTGTTGTTTACTTTTATGTATCACATACGTTTTTTTATATTGTTCACTTTCCCGGATGTGTAAGTGTCTTCATAAACTGTGGGAACCAATACCATACATGTAGAATATAATTTTCCTTTACTCCCTCCCCGTCCCCTTCCCTGTCTTTGTCCTTGTACTTTTGGAAAATTGCCATTTTAAGTAACTAATAGAAAAGTTATTATAAACAATAAAGTAAAAAAAAAAAGGGGGGTTACTATAGAAGTTCACTCTCTTTACGCTCCCTATTAATTGAATTACTGAAATAGTAATAGAATCCAATATAAAACCTGTGTGTATATATATATATATATATATATATATATATACAGTTGTGTTCAAAATAATAGCAGTCAGCCATCATAAACCTGATCAATCACTGTTTTTCGTAGAAATGATATTTCTACATGGCAAATAATTTACTAGCAGGTGTAGTAGAGTAATAGAAATCCAACAGACCCAACAGTCATGACATGCATGCTGCTGATTCTGTGTAATTGAATCACTAATTGAAAGGGGCATGTTCAAAATAATAGCAGTGTGGAGTTCTATTAGTGAGGTCATTCATTCTTTGAAAAATAGGTGGCAATTATTGCCCTTTTTTTAAGGAAGAAAGGCAGCAAATGTTGTACATGCTGGTTACAGTGCATTTCTCTCTATAATTCTGAGGAAAATGGGTCGTTCCAGATATTGTTCAGAAGAACAGCGTACCTTGATTAAAAAGTTGATTGGAGAGGGGAAAACATATAAAGAAATGCAGAAAATGATAGGCTGCTCAGCTAAAATGATCACAAATGCTTTAAAATGGCAACCAAAACCTGAAAGACGTGGAAGAAAGCAAAAAACTACCATTCGAATGGATAGAAGAATTGCCAAAATGGGAAGGACTCAGCCAACAATCAGCTCCAGGAAGATCAAAGAAGGTCTAAAGTTACCTGTGAGTACTGTTACAATTAGAAGACACCATGTGAAGCCAAGCTATCTGCAAGAAGCCCCTGCAAAGTCCCACTGTTGAAAACAAGACGTGCTGAAGAGGTTACAATTTGCCAAAGAGCACATTGACTGGCCTAAAGAGAAATGGCGCAACATTTTGTGGACTGATGAAAGTAAGATTGTTCTTTTTGGGTCTAGTGGCCGGAGACAGTTTGTCAGACGACCCCCAAACACTGAATTCAAGCCACAGTACACTGGGAAGACAGTGAAGCATGGTTGCGCAAGCATCATGATATGGGGATGTTTCTCGTACTACGGTGTTGGGCCTATTTATCGCATACCAGGGATCATAGATCAGTATGAATACATCAGAATACTTGAAGAGGTCATGCTGCCTTATGCTGAAGAGGAAATGCCCTTGAAATGGGTGTTCCAACAAGACAACGACTCCAAACACATCAGTAAACGTGCAACATCTTGGTTCCAGACCAACAAGATTGACGTTATGGAGTGGCCAGCCCAATCCCCGGATCTTAATCCAATAGAAAACTTGTGGGGTGACATCAAAAATGCAGTTTCTGAGGCAAAACCAAGAAATAGAGAAGAACTGTGGAATGTAGTCCAATCATCCTGGGCTGGAATACCTGTTCACAGGTGCTAGAAGTTTGTTGACTCCATGCAACACAGATGTACAGCAGTTCTCAGAAACAGTGCTTATACAACTAAATATTAATTAAGTGATTCAAAGGAAAGCAAAATCTTCATTTTTCAGTTTATATAGTGAATGTTTGAGTTTGTAAAGAAGAATACAAACACTGCTATTTTTTTGAACAGTCTAATATTCACTTTTCTTCAATTTTTTTTTAGAGGAACAACACAAATTTGATACATTTTTCTTCATGTTTTGATTTGGAATAGAATGTGTAGTGTTCCCAATGCATTTGTGTGTATGGAAATAAAAGCTATTAGAAGGATTTTGAGCTTTATTCACTTTTTTTCAACACACTGCTATTATTTTGAACACAACTGTGTGTATGTATATATATATATATGTATGTATATGTATATATATATATATATATATATATATATATATATATATATATATTAGGGATGCACCAAAATTTCGGTGGCTGAAACGCTTCGGCCGAAAACACCCCTTTCGGCCATCTGCCGATATGAAAAAAAGCAGCGGTACCTCGCTGCCCACTGCTGCCGCCACCGGCCGCCGCTCAGTAGTTCTCAGCCTTACCTGAGAAACCATCGAACGATCCCGGCGCTAGGCATAGAGATTAGTGAAGGAAAGATGGCTTCCACTCATCTCTATGCCCTTGGAGGACCGGAGGGATGTCACTTCTGGCCATTTTTGTTTATTTTTAAAGTACTAGATCAATGCTTTTTTTTTTATCTAATGCTTTACATTGCATAGGAAAGATGTGGGGTCCTATTGACCCCATATCTCTCCATAAAGAGGACCTGTCACTGTGATAAGAATAAAAGTGATTACATTTTTTTAAAGGGACAGTGCAAAAAACCCCAAAAAACAATAAAAAAAAAGTGTAAAGTGTCCCTGTCCCCCCGTGCTCACACGTAGTGGTGAACTCATACATAGGCCATGCCCACATATGTAAATGGTGTTCAAACCACACATGTGAGGTATCGCCACGAACATCAGAGCAAGATCAATCATTCTCGCACTAGACCTCCTCTGTAACCTTACACTACTAACCTGTAGAGCATCACCCACAGAGATTATTAAGTACTGCAGTCTCACACCATTTCACGAGCGTGCTCAGTTTTAAAGTGTGACATGTTGGGTATCTATTTACTCGCAGAAACATCCTCTTTCATATTTTACAAAAACATTGGGGTATATATTGTGGGGGTTTTTTTGTTTTTTTAATCAAAGTGTTTTTTTTTCCCAAAAATATATATTCATTTTTAAAAACTGTGCATTTCGGTTTCGGTTTTTGGCCAAGTACATTTTGAAGTTTCAGTTTCGGCACCAGAATTTTAATTTTGGTGCACCACTAATATACATACACACACTGCGCAAAAAAATTAAAGAAACACTTTTTAATCAGATTATAGCCAATTAAACTCCTGGGATATTGATCTGTTCAAGTAGTAGAGGGGGGTTCTTAATTAACAAATGGTGCACTAGATGGGCAACAATAAGACGACCCCCAAAACAGGAATGGTTTTACAGGTGGAGGACAATGACATTTTTTTCCCTATTCATCTTTTCTGACTATTTCACTGGTTTTGCATTTGGCTAGGGTCAGTGTCACTACTGGTAACTGGTAGAGGCAATACCTGGACCCTACAGAGGTTGCACAGGCAATCCAACTCCTCCAGAATGGCACCTCAATACATGCCATTACCAGAGGGTTTGCTGTGTCTCCTAGCACAGTCTCAAGAGCACGGAGGAGATTCCAGGAGACAGGCAGTTACTCTAGGAGAGCTAGACAGGGCCGTAGAAGGTCCTTAACCCATCAGCAGGACTGGTATCTGCTCTTTTGTGCAAGGAGGAACAGGATGAGCACTGCCAGAGCCCTACAAATTGACCTCCAGCAGGCCACTGGTGTGAATGTCTCTGGCCAAACAATCAGAAACATACTTCATAAGGGTGGCCTGAGGGGCCGACATCCTCTAGTGGGCCCTGTACTCACTTGGCATTTGCCATTGAACACCAGAATTGGCAGGTCCGCCACTGGCACCCTGTGCTTTTCACAGATAAGAGCAGGTTCACCCTGAGCACATGTGATAGGCGTGAAAGGGTCTGGAGAAGCCGCATGAAGAATGTTATGCAACCTGTAACATTGTTCAACATGACCGTTTTAGTGGTGGGTCAGAGATGGTCTGGGTAGGCATATCCATAGAGGGACGCACAGATCTCTACAGGCTAGACAATGGCACCTGACTGCCATTAGGTATCGGGATGAAATTTTTGGACCCATTCTCAAACCCTACGCTGGTGCAGTGGGTTCTGAGTTCCTCATGGTGCACGACATTGCCCAGACTCCTGTGGTGAGTGTATGCAGGCAGTTCCTGGAGGATGAAAGAATTAATACCACTGAATGGCCCCCATGCTTGCCTGACCTAAATCCAATAGAACACCTCTGGGATAACATGTTTTGGTCTATCTGACGCCACCAGGTTGCACCTCAGACTGTCCAGGAGCTCGGTGATGCCCTGGTCCAGATCTGGGAGGAAATACCCCAGGTATCTCATTAGGAGAATGCCTCAATGTTGTCAAGCATGCATACAAGCCCATGGGGACCATATTAACTAATGAGTACCATTCTGAGTTGCTGCAATGAAATTTCAGCAAAATGGACTAGCCGGCTGCATCATTTTAAGTCACAGCAACTTGGAAGTAGTTCCTGCACTACTTTTGGTCTGACGTTCATGCGACTTGAGGGCCATAGACTTCAATGTAAACCCTTCAAAGTCGCATGTAAGTCAAAACTGAATGATATACATGCGTCTTTTGTGTGACTTTGTACACCACAAACAATCATCGTTGGTCAAAGCCCAAGTCGCGTTGTAAAGTCACAATGAAAATCACATGATTTTGAAGTCGCACAATGGAATGTGAATGGAGCCTTAAAGAGGGACTTCGGTTATTTAAAAAAAAATAAAAGTCAGCAGTTACAAATACTGTAGCTGCTGACATTTAATAAAGAGACACTTCTTCACTGGTCTTCAGGTCCCCGGCGATGCCATCTTGGATGTGAGAAGTTGGCTGTAAATTACTGGTGTTTTCACATCCAGCTCTCCACTGCACAAGTGCTGTGATTTTAGAATAGTCCTGCAGTCTCCTAGGCTATGTGACATACCCCTGGAGGTTGCGGGTGGAGGGAAAACTAGGAGAACACAGCAGAAGTGGAAGCAAATACTTGTCAAAAGATTCTTGCCCCCTGGAAAAAAAAAGTTCACTATAATGAGAGAGGAGGGGGAGAGGAGGTGAATGAAGTACATCTGTTAGGTAAAGGTCCCCTTTAAGCTGGACATATGCAGTTAGTTTTTTCATTCAGCCAGAAAAAGTGGATGATGGAACCCCTGCTGAGAAATTGTTTTCTGACATAGACTCTCGCCACTGTCAGAATACAGTCATCAGCTATTGCAGAGGAAACATTTTCAATGTGCCCTTCCCTGGCGAGTGGGGACAGCTACAAACTGATCGAAATTTGGACAGTCTCTGCTAAACGGGCCAAATTGTGATTAGTGTATGGCCAGCCTTAGACCCTCCTACACTTACCTTCACAAAGCACCAGCTCATCTGTAACAATAACATACACCTTTCCCTAGGGAGGGATGTTTTATGCTCAAGATCTACACTTCAGGCTCCAAAAGATGCCATCCACTTTGCCTTGGTAGAGAAGATTTGAATAATTTGTGTCCATTTTCAATGCACACTTCTTTGTCTTTCTTATAACACAGTATACAGTGGATATAAAAAGTCTACACACCCCTGTTAAGATGTCAGGTTTCTGTGATGTAAAAACATGAAACCAAGATAAATAATTTCAGAACTTTTTCCACCTTTAACCACTTGCCCTTCAGAGGATTTACCCCCCTTCCTGAGCAGGCTATTTTTTGCATTATGGCGCTGCATTACTTTAACTGACAATTGCGTGGACATGCAATGCTGTACCCAAATGAAATTTATGTCCTTTTTTTCCCCACAAATAGAGCTTTTTTTTGGTGGTATTTGATCGTCTGCGCACTTGTTATTTTTTGTGCTATAAAAAAAAGCCCCAAAATTTTGAGAAATAAAATTCTATTTTTGACTTTTTGCTATTAAACATGTGCCTGTTCACATCAATATAGTGCAGAATATTTTTGGTACATATACATGAAAAGGTACATGTGCTATTTTGGTGCAGTTGCAGTGTGATTTTGGCTCCATAGACTTCAATTGAAGCGCACCAAAACCCATGTAAGAGGCATGTTAAAATGCATGTATGTAGCAAAAGGAGTTGCTATAGGCTTCGCAAAGAATATAAGGTTCGAGGTGGAGGAGAGATTAACGGATCCGGAGGGGAGGTTTTTATTTTTGAGAGGTAAATTACAGGGAATTGAGTGTACAATAGCAAATATATACAGCCCAAATAAGAGACCAGAGAGGTTTATGAGAGAAGTGCTGAAGAGATTGATGGATTTTAAAAGTGGGTGTATGATAGTAGCGGGAGACTTTAACATCTGCATGGACCCACGGATAGATACCACTTCCTCTGTGAGGAGGGAAGAAAGCAAATCCTTGAGAATGTTAAAGAAATTGATGCATGAGTGTCAGTTGGTGGACATCTGGAGAATTAGGAATATGAAGGAGAGAGACTATACTTTCTTTTCGCACGTACATGAGACTTATTCTAGATTAGATTACATATTAGTAGAACATTGAGTGATAGAGTCGGTGGTAGAAGTAAAAATTGAAGGAAGCACCCTGTTGGATCATGCCCCAGTTGCTATGAAGTTAAGATGGGGTAGAGAAGGGAGAGAAGGTTATGTATGGCGGTTGAATGAGGCACTTCTCATGGAGGAAGAGATTGGTCAAAGAATTGAGAGAGAAATTGAATGTTTTTTTGATGAGAATGAAACAGAGGATGTGTCGGTTGCAACGGTGTGGGAAGCACATAAAGCTTACATCAGAGGCCTACTTATTGCAATGGGGGCAAAAAAGAAAAAAGAAAGGAGAGAAAAGACAAATAGATTATTAAATGAAATATATGATCTTGAACAGGGGCATAAAAGGGAAAGAACTAAGGAGATAATGCAGAGGTTAATAAAGAAGAAAGAAGAATTAGAGAATGTAATGGAGGAGGAAAAAAGAAGAGTCTTTAATAAAATAACAAGTGAAAGGTACAGATGGGGAGATAGGCCGGGAAAGTATTTAATGAGAACTTTAAGAAAGAAGAAAAATAGAAATTATATTGAGAAAATAAGAAACCCCAAGGGGGAATTTGTACACTCAACCAAGGATATTGCTAGAATATTTAAAGAGTATTATAATGAGTTGTATAATATCATACCTCAGGATACGTTCAGGAAAATGGAAACAGTAAATAGAGAGAAAAGAAAGACATACCTAGAGGAGGCAGGCCTACCAAAATTAAGAGAAACGCAACTGAACTCTCTAGAGGCAGAAATAACCACAGAGGAAATAAAATTAGCATTAGAAAGCATGGCGGGAGGGAAAAGCCCAGGTCCGGATGGATATACGGCCAAATACTATAAAAAATATAAAGAGCTTTTAATTCCCAAAATGAAGATTTATATGAACGCCTTGGGGAACGGGATGAAGATAAGGGGAGAGTCTTTACAGGCGAATATAGTATTGATACAGAAAGAAGATAAAGATCCCTCACAATGTGCGAGTTATCGTCCCATAGCGCTGCTGAATGTAGACACTAAAATATATGCAAAGGTTCTGGCAAATAGAC
The DNA here is from genome assembly GCF_062004578.1 of Staurois parvus. Classification (NCBI taxonomy): domain Eukaryota; kingdom Metazoa; phylum Chordata; class Amphibia; order Anura; family Ranidae; genus Staurois; species Staurois parvus. The sequence continues at coordinate 5,504,912 of NW_028318031.1, read as the reverse complement.
TGAAAGAGCTGATGCCAGAGTGGGTACATGGAGACCAGGTGGGGTTTGTCTCGGGAAGAGAGGGTAGAGATAATGCTCTGAGATCACTGTTGCTTATACAGGAGGGCAAAAAAGGGAAAACCCCAATGATACTGATGTCGATAGATGCTGAGAAGGCATTCGACAGAGTGAGTTGGGGTTTTATGATGGACACTCTGGAAGCGTTGGGAGTGGGAGATAGAATGAGAGGGTGGATTGGAGAGTTGTATAGAGGGCCCACCGCTACCATAATGGTAAATGGAGGAAGATCAGAGTACTTTAAGATGTCAAATGGTACAAGACAGGGATGCCCATTGTCCCCACTGCTATACGTGTTGTCACTGGAGCCCTTACTGTCCATGATTAGAAAGAACATAGACATAAAAGGAATAAAGATAGGTGATAGAGAACACAAGGTAGTGGCCTATGCGGACGACCTGATGTTTTATGTTGGAAACCCTAGAACATCACTTCCAAATTTAATGAAAGCATTGAGGAAGTATGGAGACCTGTCGAACCTGAAAATTAACCCGACAAAGACCGAAATCTTAAACATAAATCTCAAAAACAGTGAAAAAGAAAGACTACAAGAGGAATTCCCTTTCCTTTGGAGAGACAAAGAATTAAAATATCTAGGAATAAAATTATCAACCTCAAATAAAAACCTTTATAAAGCCAATTATATAATGTTATTAAATGAAATTAAGGAGGAGCTGAGGAGGGTGGGAAATGGAAATCCATCGTGGATAGGTCCTATAAATTTGATAAAGATGGTAATTGTCCCCAAAGTATTATATAAATTTCAAATGATCCCAATCAAACTCCCAGAGGCATATTTTAAAGAACTGAGGAAAATGATAATAAAATGTATATGGAGGAATAAAAAGCCTAGAATAGGGTATGAAACGTTGACTAGAAGTAAAGAAAGAGGAGGACTGGGGGTACCAGATTTTAGGAGATATTACAAAGCGGGGATTATTGCAAGAATCTTCGATTGGATTCATAATCCGGAGAAAAGTTGGGTCAAAATTGAGAAAACACTGAGTGGAATAAGTTTGAGTAATAGTATCTGGGTGCCTGCACAATACAGAGAATTAGAGGAGAGCACAAGCACGTACACTCTTATTGTTTTAAAAGAATGGGATTTATTACATAGACAAAAGGGGTGGGTTTTTAATTCACAACTAATACCACTTAGGAACACAAAATATTTCATCCCGGGTAAAGATAGCATAGCAGGGAAATGGATTATAAAACAGGAGGCGCAATTGAGAGATATAATGGTAGGAGAGGAAATTGGGTCATACAAGGATATGGAGGAAAGAAAGGGTGAAGTCTTTAATAAGATGGATAGATTAAGATATTACCAACTGAAGAACTTTTTTGAAAGCCTTCCAAAACCTATAAGAACTAGAAAAGACTGGAATCCATTTGAGAGAATTTTTGAGTCACGGGGAAATGGTAGACACGGAATGGCAAAAATACACAAGATATTAATGGAACTTGACACAGACATAAAATTAATGCACATAGAGAAATGGGAAAGAGATATGGGAAGAAAAATAGAGGAGGAGGAGAAGAAGATGTTCACATTAATTCACGAAAATATTAGTATGAGAGAAGTGGAAATAAATTATAAATGTTTGAATAGATGGCACATTACCCCTTACCTGGAGCACAAGATGAATACGGAAATTTCACAGATGTGTTGGAGAGGCTGTGGAGAGGTGGGCACGTGGTATCATATGTGGTGGGAGTGTCCAGAAATACAGGTGTTCTGGCGAAGGATAGTTTACTTGATAGGGAAGATTACTAAAATCAATATAGGATTAGACCCAGAATTATGCCTCTTCCATATCTCAGAACTCCCAGTGAAAGTATATAAGAGGTCAGGGATATGGTATTACTTAACCGCAGCAAAGAGCTTGATACCCAGGTACTGGAAGAAAAGAGAGGTGCCAACTGAGGAAGACTGGATGGGTAGAGTAAACCAGATTTCTGGGACAGAAAGATTGTATTATATGCACGAGGATAAGTTGGAGATGTACAATATAAATTGGAAAGGATGGGGAGAATATAAAGAAATGGCGAAAAAGGTGAAGAGATAAGGTCCCGGGTAGTCGGTTTAGAATTGGATTTAGGAATAACAGAATCATATGGAGTAAATGAGAGAAGAGAGAATATGGAGCGTGGGAAGGGGAGGGAGGGAAGGGAGGGGACGGGGAGAAGGAGGGGGGGTATTTGGGAGGGGGGGATGGTATGAAAAGAAAGTCATATATAGGAATAAATTTTATAAGGAGAAAATATGTTTTTGATAGATATTTTAGTAGATATGTTGAAATGACTTGTATATGGATTGAAAATCAATAAATATTTATAAAAAAAAAAAATGCATGTATGTAAAATACAAGCTCCTCCTAAAAAAAAAAAAAAAAAAAAAAAAGCATGAAGCGTGAAATTGCGTCACAAACACACTACTAAATAGCACTGAAAAGCAGATCATGCTGCAGCTGCACTAGTGTGAACCTAGTCCAACTGTTACATCTGTAGGACATCATCATTGGAAAGAGAGCCTAAAAAAAGAAAACCAATGAAGCCACCACATCTAAGAAATGGTAAGCTGCAATATAATGTTTGCTTTTGTGTTTACTACCCATGTTTGCTTATGGGGAACAATAATAAAGTTATTTTTTTTTCTATATTGCTGCCAGGGAATCTAATAAATGTGAAGGTATTCCCTGTTTTTGGATTATATCATTTTGACTTTAATGTGATCATGTGACTTCACTTGTATCCGCCAAGCTGAAGCAGCTGAGACAGTTGTAGGAAGATAGTGCTCCATTTATATTAAATGCTTCATCACTTTTCTTATGGAAATTATTTGTGGAGTCTGTTCTTTGGCTGTTAGTGCACATTAGTCATGGAGATGTTGAGAATTTGTCTTCATTTGTTATTATAGAGATTAAAATGAATTCAGGCACATTGTTCTGTGTCATACGTTTATGTGTGTAAAACGTTTTGCAGTGTTATGAAGGTTTGTTTCTTTACTTTAGTAGGAGTTGTTGTATTGTTTAGGATAAACTACTCAAGTTATTTCAGGTTGCTAAACATTAACAGTGATTTTAATGTTTATTATTTGGATTTTATACACTGCAGACAGGCTGTTTGCCTGGACAATATGGATAACCTCCTATATTCCTCTGCATTGATGTCTTAACCTATACAAATTCTATTTAGATGTCAGTGGAAATTGAACTGTTGACTACAGTGCTGAAAGGCTGGAGTTCTTTTTGCATCTATATGTATATACATATACTCTTTGAATTATATATATTTATGGAAATCCCACATACATCAATTCTGTGTCCTCTAGAGCAGCCTTTATCAACCGGGGTGCCGCCAGAGGTCTTCAGGGGTGCCGTAGGGAGAATGGCTGTCACTTGAGCCCGAGCTCCCGATCCCCAGCTGCACTGGACGTCGGCACTGGGAGCCGTCACACCACTCAGCAAAGTGAAAGAAAAGGGAAGGGGATTGTCTTCTGTGCTTCTCTGCTTCTCCCTATAGTGCAGTACCCAGCTGTGTGATGGAAGCTGTACTGTATGTTTTCAAAATGCTGTATACATGTGCCTGTGTGTGTGTGTACATGTGTGTGTGTGTGTGTACGTACGTGTGTATGTCTGTGTGTTTGCATGTGTGTGTTTGTTTTTTTATGTGTATATGTATTTTACTTTTAATCTCGACCCCCTATTCCTGTCCTATCAGAACTGCATTGTTAGGATTTATTCGTAATAGCAGCAAGGACTGCTGCTCCCCTGAAAAGCAATCCATGCTCAGATCGTTTTTCAGAGGCATTTGACAGGTGGTAAAGAGGCAATATGTTGCCTCCTCACCACCTAGTTTAACCCCTTAAAAAGCAGCATCAATCATCACACCAGAAATGCATACAATGTGCACACAGTTGCGGGATGGTTGTAGTTCAACCCAATTCACTTCCAGCTGCAGCAACAGCATGTGTATACCCCCAGTTGCTGTTTCTGCAGCTAAAGGGGGAGCAGTTGGAAGTGGTAAAAGCAGCTCAATTGCCTGGTTTTACCACCCTCCAACCTCATAGGTGAACAGGCCCTTGGTTCACATCTATGTGGCTGTGTGTAAGGCAGCCCATTAATTTCAATGGGCTGCTCTACCCGCAGAAATGCAGGGAAAGTCGTCCCTGACCTTCGTTTTAAAATTGCACCACACCAAAAACACCTTGCGCTTGCCAATGTATGGGGTACCCTAAAGAGCAGAGCATTTGTCTGCGTGTCAGGAATGAGCGCGATTTCGTATGCATTCTGCAACACTCAGTAAAGTGAACCAAGCCTTGAAAAGTATTTTTAGTCACGAGGCACCTCTGTCCAAGGTTGCCCTCACTGGAAAAAGGTTGAGAAACACTGCTCTAGTGACACATACACCCACAGCATTATAGATCTATATCCTAAAGTTTCTTTGGTAAGCGTGAGTGTACAGTTCAGTGCTGGTCCTCAATGTATGTCCCATGGTTAATTAGGAGAACAGTTGCATTCATTGTGTAGATGTAAACCCAATGACTAAAATTTCATATAGGCTTTAGAGCGACCCTATTACCACATAGTACAAAGTAAATAAAGTCCTAAACCCATGTCTTCAAACTTGGTCATCCCAGCTGCTGCAGGTATTTGACACTTCTGAGTGTGTTGAATTCCTGTTTCCTCTGCCTCGTGCTGTGGATCCTGTCACTTTCTCAAATGTCCTGTACTCTGAGTACAAGTTGGTGGGAGAATTCCAGAACCTGTGGTGGGAGAAGGAAGTATTCAACACACCTGAAAGTGTGGAATACCTGCAGTGGTGGGAAAATCTTTGAATTTGATGTCATGAGCCACCAGAAAGGTATGAATACATGCTCTTCTTTTATAGCAGGGGTCTCCAGACTGTGGCCCTCTGCTTGCCTTTTTCTGAACCTTGGGGCACTATTCCTTCCACTTATATGAGGCATTATTCCTCCCACTCAATGATGGGGCACTGTTCCTCCCATTGACACCAATGATGGGACACTATTCCCCCACTAACACGAACAATGGGGCACTTTTCTTCCTGCTAACACCAGTGATGAAACACTGTTCCTTCCACTTACAACTAATTCTCCCACTGAAACCAATTATGTGCACTATTCATCCCACTGACACCAATGAACCAATGACATCATTTTTTTTTACTCCCATTGACCTCCAAGAATGAGGCATTGTTTATTCCCACAGATGTCAGGGCATTTTCTACTCCCACTGGCCCCCCTAAAGTTTGAAGAGCAGTAAACTGGCCCTTTGCTTTGAAAGTTTGGAGATGCCTGTTTTAAAGAATGGAATTTGTTTACTTTTGACCCTGTGGTGACATTGTTATTTTAACCTGTTGATGTAAAATGTGTTTTCAATCTTTTTAAATATGCAGATATCGTTAATATGATATCTAGGGATCATGCCTTGAAGGTTCTTGTTTTTGGTATGGGATGGCATCTGTCACCTGTGCTGCTGTGTGGTTTCCCTAGCACATGAGCTTCTGTTTGAAACTACAGGTAGGTATGCCAACACATTCTGAAGGCATGGCCCACCATTGTGAATTTCAGGAATCCACTCAAGAGCAATGATGTGCATCTGATGCTCAAAGAAAATATGGGTAGACAGGAAATAGCTGAAAGAGACAGGAGGAAGTCAGCAGCAATGGGAAGGATAAAAAAAGAGCATATTATTTTAGAGAAAGAACAGCGCTATTGTTTATCATAAACATTGTATTAGCAAACTAAGGTGTCCTTTTATGAAACTGAGATCAGCGGCAAGCCTGAGGATCATTGCTGATCTCAGATCATTAGTGGTTTAGGAAACAGAGATAATCAGCGGAGAAAATTTTTTCCGCTGATCACCTCTGCACACAGAGAATCTGTCACTGACGGCCAGTGTATGAGGGAGCGATGTCAGCCCTTCACTGGCAATCTGTGTGAAAATTCTCCCTCCAGATTCTCCAGCCAAGAGGTGGAGAATAGGGGAGACCGCAAATGAAGCAGTGGTAATTTACCACTGCTTGATAAACTGTGTGTTTGATCTCAATGTAGTCTTGTGAGATTACAGTAACAGCAGCCTTTTTCTAGAGTTCAAAGCGTTTGTAGATCGCTTCTAATTTATGAACAGGCATTCAGAGAACTGTCTCCTCTGAGAATGCCAGAGAACTGAACAGCGGTCATTTACAGCTGCATGATAAAAGGACACCTTAATGTCATCCTGTTAGGGATTACATACACTTTACCTTTTTTTCAGGCTACATGTATAGGAGCTCCCTTAGAGTTCCCAGGAGCATCAGGGCTTCCCCGCATGCGCAGATGTGCCAAAGACATAGCAGACACCTATAGTACATCTAAGTACATGTGGGATATCTAAAGATGGTGGCAAAGAAGAGTACGGTCAGGGCCACAATAATGCCAGGGTAGAGTCCTTCTTTAATTATATATTAAACTGAGCATGGCTATTCCACATTAAAAAACCTTGATTCCTAGAATATAGTCTTTGTGTATGTTTTCATTCAATGGACAATTCACTTAGAAAAGCCACTGATACTGTATTTTTGCTTTATCCTTCAATTTCATTAACCTGTGGATTCAGCAGTGATACACATTTTAATGATACTATCATTGAAGCATCACTGCAAAACTAGCTCTGAAGCAGGTTTACTGTCATTAATTTATAAGAAAACATTATTATACAAGATTTATATAGTGCCAACAGTTTGTGCAGCGCTTTACAATATTAAGGGGCACAGTACAATTATAACACATTTCAGTACAGAAGGAATAGGAGGGCATTGTTCATGGAGCTTACAATCTATAGGCCAAGAAAGGGACCCCCCCCCCTCCTGGAGCAGTGAAGGAAAGGTACTATTGGGAGGCATTAAATGAACCTCCTAGCTTAGCCCTGCAGCGGTAAACACAGGTTTACGTTAAGATACTGAACAAGCTGTGATAGTACTTCTCAGGCGCTGGGCTTGTACCTACACTTTTGTGATCAGCGTTGTTTACAAGGGTTGTCTTAAATTAACATATATGAAATATTTATTTTGAATAATGAACATATATGCAGCCTCTGAATGCCGATGAGAGGGAGAGGAGTAGAAGCCGGCTTCCAGTGTTTGCAGGATGAAAATGGAGAGGATTGATTCCTGTATATGCCGCCCCTCCGGCATTTGCCAGACAGGGGATTTTGTCACTTCCACTTTTGGTTTCTTGTTTACAAGGTTTGCAAAGCGTCTGATCAAAAAAATATGAGTTTGATCAGATGCTTTTGAAGGCAGAGGAGAGATCCAAAATCCCACAGACCATAGAATATTGCGAACGGACGTTTGTTTGTTTCATTTTGAAGCAAAATTTGGACAAGGTTTTTGTGATTCAGATGTACCCTTAGATTGTAAGCTTCAAGGAGCAGGGCCCTCCTAACACTCTTGTATTGTTACTGTATTGTCTCCCGTTATATTGTAATGCGCTTAGCAAACTGTTGTCGCTATTTAAATCCTGTATAATAATAATCTCTCACTAAAGAGATGTGATAGCAATGAAATTTATCCCAAAAAATGTATAGATACAGTGTAAAAAAAAAGAAAAGAAAATTAAAAAAAAAGAAAATTTAAAGCGTCCCTCTTCAAATGCAAACGCATATGTAGCTCCCTCACACATGTAAACAGTGATCGCACCACATATGTGATGTATCACCATGAATGTCAGAGCAAGGGCGTAAATTCTAGAGCCAGACCTCCTGTTTGACTCTAAGCTGATAACCTGTAAAGGCATTCAAAGTGTCACCTATGGATAATTTATTGTATCATAGTTTGTCATCATTCCATGGGTGTGCACAATTTTAAAGTGCGACATGATAGCTATTTATCACCTCATACTCTTCCTCTTTTTATATTTTACCAAAAAATTAGGTGTTGTAGGTGTGCGCTCTAAAAGTCATAAAAGTGTTTTTATTCCTGAACATTTACGTTTTAAATATGGCTGCACACAAATCATGGGACGTAAAAAATTGCAACAACTACCATTTTATTCTTCAGCGTCTACGTAAAGAAAAAAAAAAAAAAATATATATATATATATATATGTATAAAATGTTTGGAAGTTAAAAGTAATTTTCTGGCCAAAAAATGCAGATTTTAACATGTATGTGAAAAATGTCAGAATTGGCCTGGAATGGAAGTGGTTAAAATAGTGTGAAATAGATACTGTTAGAAAAGCATGTTGATGATTGTGCAAAGCTTTGCTGTAATCTTGATTGTCACAAAATACATGAATGTGTTTGTCTTTTTTCATTTTTACAGAACTGTAATACATCATTTATGTGATTAATAGTGCAGTTTGTGTGTGTAATGGTTGCAGCCCGTCTGGATGTGAAGATTTGTCATCATCCATTGAAAGTTACCGTTTGACACGTCATATTATTATTACATTTTGATATTTTGCAATCTCATAATGACAATAGAAGGTATCATGTATTGTAAGCTCTGTGATGTGCGTTTTCATTTTTCTCACTGCCAGTGTAGCATCTCCTGTATACGTCAGTTCGTATAGTGTTCATTCTGTTGTAGAGTGCCCGGAGATGAATAAAGATGCAGAGCTGCCAGCAGGAGACAGTGTGAAGCCCAGCATCCCTGCTTTCCCCTCCTTCCTTTCTGTTACATGGAGATGCATGGATGTGGGGGTGGTGCTGCCCAGCAGATGTGCTGTGGGTGATCGCCTCTGGGTTGGGAGTCTCTTCTCAACCTTCACTAATCTGCAGTGAGAGGTGGAGACAGAAAGGAGCTGCTGGAACTGACACAGAGAGGGAGGGTGTACATTGTACCCAGCAGTGGGGGGCGTGAAGCTGCAGTGCAGAACTGCGACAGCCTTTTGCATGGTCAGTTGTGTCTCCTATACAGATGCAGATTGACCTTCTGGAATTGCTTTGTGGCGTGTACTAATGTGCTTGCATCCTGTGTCACATGTGCACCTTGCAGCCACTCTTGTGATGGCAACTGCATTGGAGGAAACACAGCAAACTGTTCATGCATCTGCTGTTATGAGGACACTGTGTTGTTGCTGCTTGAATTTTTCAGAGTCAGATAGGATGTGGCACTAGGCAGTGTGTCAGCTGGTGAGGATGCTGCCTTCATCTACTCTGGGTCATCTTCCTTCCCACGTTATTCTGCAGCTACTCTGGGTCTAGTGTGTCATTGACAGAAGAAGCACATTGTCGTATTCCACAATGGAGCTTGTACATTCTGCTTGATACAGCCTCTCATAAATATGTAGACTTTGCATGTGGATACCTGAAGAAGTGTGCATTTGTAGGTACTGTCTCCTCTTGTTGCTGGAAACATTCCACCTAACGTTCGCTGCACTCTCTATTGTCATCCTGGCAGCACCTAAATCTTCTGAGAACAATGAGAAAGAAATGATTTCTTCTAGGAGGAAAATACATGAAGCCAGAGTATGTCGTCCTTCAGGATGTCTCCCGAGCAATTGTTTGCAGTGGAAGTTATTCTGAAGTATTTCATGCCATGTGGTCAGTAGTGAGTTCTTAATCTTGCTGCTTGATCTTTTGCCTGTAAATGTGCATCACACCTGCTAAGTGGATGTTGGCTCAGTGATCTCTACATGTTGGACTGCTGTCATCTTGGTATTTTGGGCCAATATGGGGGAGAAGCCTGACTATCAGAGGCTACCTAGCAGCGAGTGCAAGGAGGAGAATGAGGTAAAGCTGCACTTAGTACACCACTGATTTAATGATAAATAAAATATATTGATACATTGCTGGACATGTTGATGTAGATCCAGGGACCCAGTCTGCCATTCATTACATAGGTTAACAAGCCAGGGAACACAGTGTTATTGATGATGATAGAAGAGCATTGGAAAAGGTTTGATTAGTTGTCAGCTTTTATTTTACAGTGTACCTAATTCCTGGTAAAGTGCATGTACAGTGTATAGCTAATGTACAGATAATTTATTCAGACAACACAAGCAAAAATCCAAAAAGTGTATATTTATATTTCTAGAAGATTTATATCCTAGTGAATATGAACTGTAATATACCTGTGACCCAGAGATGGACAGTGAGAACCACTGGCATAGAAAGTTCTATAGCTATTTGCTGTCACACTTATATGCTGCAAGGTGTTTATCTTTTTCTATTTATACATGTAACATTTTTATATCATTTATTTAGTACATCATTTGAAATAAAAGTACCCATGCCTTCTGTGTGATTTAAGTGTTAAGGGCATACAAAGTAACAATTTTAACAGCATTACATGTTGTTATATAATTTCTGAAGGTGAAAATGCTAGCAGACAGCATAGTACAGACAGATCCAACGTGTGTTGTTTGTGCTTTCTATTCATTATCTTATGTCACATTGTTAAACACCTCTGCTCGTTATGTGTTTACTAGCATGCTTGGGAAGCTGGGGCTTTGAATTCTTACCTCGTTTCCCTGGGGTTACTATAGCAACTCTTCAGCTGCCATTTATTGGTTGGTTGTTGCTTTTTGCTGTGATAGCCAATTGGAACAAATTTTAAATTGGGGTCGCACGATGGTGGTGAATGTTGCTTGGTATTAACCCTCGGTTAACCCTCTGTTGCAAGGAGCTTCCACTTATCTTTGTTAATCATGTTTTTCCACACAGGATAATTCTTCACTGTATATCATAGATTGACATGCTAAGATTGAATGTCTTTTCCGTTTCCTATTCCATGGGATCTGTTCTGTTCCAGATGAATTGGTTCTATTTTCTATTTACTTTCACAAGCTACCAAGTGTTACCTCTGTGTCTGAATTAATGTTTTTAAAAAGGGATCTCATCCAAATCTTATGGTCATTGGCTCAACGTTTAACATGTATTGCAAACCATAACCAGATTTCCCCACTAAACTAAACAAATAATTATATGTACAGTTTTATTATGTCAGACCCTACACTAATACATCCAAATGTAAAGGTGTAAAATGTACAACACATCATACACACTGCAAAAATTCTGTATTTTAGGGTTTGTTACTGCTTTTTCATAATGTAGATACATATTTTGAGGCTTTGATTTCAGAAATTATTTTAAAGTGGTTCTTAGAACTCTCAACATTTACAGATGGCATGGATGAAATTCCTGATCCATTGTATTTAAGCTTGTCTTATTTGTCACTGTCTGGCTTGTACCACATGGATCTTTCCATTTATGCTCTATATTTATTACATGCTTCCTGTGCTGCCTGTGCAAAATACAATTCAAGAGCAGCATTGAATACAAAGCACCATAAAGTACTACCATTTCTTTGGATTGCCTTGTGGTGCCCCGTTTGAGCTAGCTCCAAAATCTCAACCTTTAGGTATGGGGAGAAATCCTACACTCCCCCCTCTCACTCCCCACAAGGCATTACTTGGTTGTTGGACAAATTATTTCTTAACTATTGTCACCCGAGGAGTAGGAAGGATGCCTAAGCTTATTTTAATACTAACCAGGGCTGAAGCAACTAATTGACCTAACCGATTATGAAAACAGTTGTCAACTATTTTCATCATCGATTAGTTGGTCAGCCAATTAGCTGGCCTGTATACAGAATGCATTATTTGTTTACATATCAGGAAAATACAGTGCAACACACATACAGCTCAGTACACCATTCATAAATGTCAGTATACACAGTGCAGCACACATACAGCTCAGTACACCGTTCATACATGTCAGTATACACAGTGCAGCACACATACAGCTCAGTATACTGTTCATACATGTCAGTATATACAGTGCAGCGCACATACAGCTCTTATACTGTTCATACATGCCAGTATACACAGTGCAGCACACATACAGCTCAGTACACCATTCATAAATGTCAGTATACACAGTGCAGCACACATACAGCTCAGTACACTGTTCATATATGTCAGTATACACAGTGCAACGCACATACAGCTCAGTATACTGTTCATACATGCCAGTATACACAGTGCAGCACATATTAAGCTCCGTATACTGTTCATACATGTCAGTATATACAGTGCAGTGCACATACAACTCAGTATACCGTTTGTATATGTATAGCAGAAATATATCAGACCCCTGTGCTCACGAATGGTGTACAAAGAAGCAACTGTGACACATCCTTTGTGCATCAAATATCAGCACTGGCCTTGCTGCATTCTAGGAGTTGGGGGAAAACCTGCAGAAACCAACTGTAAAAAACAAAGAAAAAGGGGTGCACCAGCCTTGTGCATTACCTAAAGTGATAGCTTTATTAATCCAAAGCAAAATATACTCACATTGTAGAAACAAAAGTTTGTCAGATACAAAGCGGCCAGTACACAGGATTAGCTCCCAAATTCGTGAGGACCATTCTTATGTCTGACGCGGTTCAAGGAGCTGTCTCCTCTTCCTCAGAGCTGGTCTGACAGCTCAGACAATCAGTTTTATAAGACTGAAACCAAGGTCACTTGGCATAGTTTCATAGAGACTACGCCATGTGACCTTGGTTTCAGTCATAAGACGGATTGTGTATGTTGTGTATGGCCATGATAAGTGACAGCAGGCACAGGTAGCTTATACCAAGCTACCTGCCTAAAACAAGAAACTCTGTCATGCATAATATTATATTACAGTCCTGTCTGGAAATCTAAAAACAGCCTTTTAGGTCTTTAAAAAAAATGTTTTTCTTTATATAAAAATGTACCAGATTCAACCTCTAATTGTATATGCATCTCTTCTTTCTGTTAATTTCAGAGTAGATTAGATAGTTTGTTCCCTAACCATATAGCTGGTTATTTATATTTACCACTACATTTAGATATTCATGAATAAATCTTCTTTTTTTAAACTTTACATATTAACTAAATTTTACACCAAACTTTGAGGTTTTTATTCAATTAATTGAAACAGTAATCGGCCAACTAATTGATTATGAAAAAAATTGTTAGTTGCAGCCCTAATACTGACATTAAGAAAGTTGGCCTTTCCATAGGATATTGAGGTTCTTTTGGTAGTGCTCTGTAAAAGGGCAAAATGACAAGTTAAAGGTATGATGTGGCTTCTCATGGTACCTTTTGTTCAGCATTACCCTTCCTTTAGATTTTGCAGAGACAGTACAGATACAACAACCTTTTTTTAAGGTGTGTTTTTAAAGGTTCATGTACAGGAACATTTGCAGGCATTTTATGTGCCTAGTATAAATTTCCTTGCACTTTCCAAGGAAGCACTATCGTTTACAAGAGTATGGCTGCGTACAGCCATTCACTTGTATGGCAGGCTGTATGTGACATCTGCAGCTCCCCTGGCATGGAAAAGTGCCAGGCTATGTATTCTAGGCATATGAAATGTCTACATGTATCAGTGTCCATGAACTGTTAGACTAGCCACAGACCTGTTGATGTCTGCTGAAGAATGATGAGCTACTTCCTGTGAAGCTTGCTTTATGGACTAAAGTGGTCTTCCTGTGGTTAACATCTTGCAAGATTGGCTAGGTTGCACTGAGATATACTAACAAGTTGAAAATCCTTATGAACCTTCCCTTCTAAAGTATTTGCTTTCAGTTCTTGGCATGCTCCTAAAAAACGGCCCAATCTTTACCTAAATATGGTAATGCACCATTACATTGGGCCAGGGTCAGGCCAGTTCTAGGCAGCCTTACACCAGGACAGCTTTCCACTGCACATATGCAGTAGGCTTAAATTCCTATCCTCGATAACAGGCGCTACTATCAGTCCACTTCAGCAGAACGTTTGCTGTCAGTAGCCACAAAACATATTCAGACGTACTGCAACCTGTCAGATTTCAGTTTAAGTTAAGCTGGGGAATTTGTTCTTTCCATGATTTCCATGATTTTTTTAGACAGGCAAATCTTAATAAAAAAAAAAAAGAACTCCAGGCAGATGTAAAAAATATTAAATGTATTTAGTGTAGGTGCCTGAAATTGTGGTGGTAACTCTCACATTTCCTTATTTGATAGCAGCCAAACTGTGAGCACCAGTATTTGTTCTGTTTTATTTATTTATTACAGGTACTTATATAGCGCCGTCAATTTACACAGCACTTTACATATACTGTACATTCACATCAGTCCCTAACCCTCATGGAATGTACAATCTAAGGTCCCTAAATCACATTCATACATACACATGGGACAATTTAGACAGGAGCCAATTAACCTACCAGCATGTCTTTGGAGTGTGGGAGGATGCCGGAGTACCTGGAGGAAACCCACACAGGCACAGGGAGAACATGCAAATCCAGGCAGGTGATGCTGTGGTTGGATTCAAACCGACGACCCTAGTACTGCCAGGCGGAAGTGCTAACCATTTAGCCACTGAGATGCAGTTCTTATGTGCAAAAAGGAAACGTGAGCTGAATATTGGCTCATCAGTGTGTTGATTCTCCTTCATTGTCCACTTAGCGGGTTAGGGTTGTTTTCCTGACCAAGCAGTGGTGGTTGGGGATCTGACTATGCTATCTGAGTATTGTCTGGCAGATCCTTCGGCAGGCTTGACTGTTTCTATATGTATTTTAGCCATGTATGTATTTGTCTGTAGTTTAGCTTCAAAACGTGAATGTATAGCCAACCCTCTCTGTCATTGGTGACCATTGTTCGTTAGATCTGTCACTCACAGGAAGAGGTAAGCATAACTTTTCCTATGGGGACATGGGCCATGGTGACTACTGGCTAAAAGGGGAGTTCCCTGCACATAAACTGAGCTGAGGTTGAAATCCTTCTGTACTCTATCAAAGCTAAAAAAGTTTTGCTATTCATACACTCTTAAAACCTCATTCACTAAAATACTAGAAATAGTCAATAAATCCCGCCCCCCCCCAACCTGAGAACCTACTCAGAATATTACATAGTAGTTGCTCAGGTCAGTCCACATTTCTGTGGCGCTCCATGCCTTGTTTTACTGTACAGCAGTTCTGACTCTGCGTGTTGCATTTAGCAGGCATTCCGCTTGCAAAACACATCCATAGTTTGTGAAACTGTCATAACTGAGGCAAAAATCCCCTTGGGATTGGGAAAAAAAACTGGCATTAAAAGGTGGCAGATTTCCTTCTGATACCTGAAAACCTTCACTCAAGTGCTTCTGAAAAGCATTCCACCATGAATCACTTTTAGAGGTGCGGTAAACTCTGCTGCCAATGTAAACTGCCAATTTGCCCAACATGATAGATGCAGTCAAGGGGCACTATTCACAAAACTAGAGAATGTCACCAGCACACCACGGATCTCCAGAATTTGTCCAAAGCTCCATTCAGCAATCACCTCCTTATAATCGTTTGTTTATGAAAGTATGGCATTCATTTAACAATATGCCTCTTGTAAAACCCCACTCATTTAAATGAATGTCCTGCACCTTCTTTAAGTATATTCTCCAATTACAATAGTTTGCTGGACACACAGCAAAAAAAAGTGCCTCTGGAAGCTTTTTTAAATGTTGGCAACTATGGGGTTTGGTTTATTAAAAATCAGTTACAGACAACATCACATGCAGTGCTGCATAATAATTGCAAACCGTAATAACAAGGAAATAAGTTTACATCTGTATACGAGAATTTGGCTTAAAGTGAATGTGTTGGCAAACAATTAAATACATGGTTCAAATATTGTCTTACCCAAAAAAACTAATTTTTAAAGGCAGTTTTCTAACTCTGTCAGACACCATAGCCAGATCCTGTCTATTTACTTTTCCCATCTGCAAACATGTTCAGGCTGTGATTGACTAGTGTAGGAACAACAAACTACCAATGAGAGGTCATTTCAGAAACCCTTGCTTAATAATATTCAGTGCTGCAAAGTTTCTTATAGTGATGGCTATTCTCTTCCTGACTAAATGCTGATGTGCATGGGATTATAAGAGGCCAGTATCAAGGTGCAGTGGGATATATTTAAAAATGCACTTCAGTAAGCTTTAATGCAAAACATACACACACACCTGCCTATGAGAGAAAGTGTATATTCACTGAAATATGGAAATGCTGCTCTTCCTCCTCCTCCTCACCCTTCCTCTTCTACTTTAGCAACATCTTTTTTTTTTTTTGGACAGGAAGCCATTCACCACTTCCACTGGAATTGTCTAGGTGGTTCCACTGGAAGCTGCCCACCCTCCCTGTCTGCAACTTTTTTGACACACGTCGCAGGTCCCAGAAGGCTGCAGGACCATTCACAAAGTGCAGCGCGGCTTGAGCATGCACAGTGGGAAGCCCGCTGTGAAACCGCAAGGCTTCACAGCCTGCTTCCTTTACTCAGCATGACAGTGCCGGTACCTGAAGTCCAATGAAGAACTGGCTAAGGTGAGGACAGCGCTGGATCCCTGGACAGGTAATTGTCTTCTTATTAAAAGTCAGCAGCTACAGTATTTGCAGCTGCGGAATTCTTTTTTTTTTAAAATAGTGACTGGAGAACCACTTTAACACTTACCTATATGGGAGTGCTGCCTTTTGTGATGTTTTCTGACTCCAATAGCTCCAGCAACTGAATCTTCAGGATCTGACATGCTTCCAGGTGTGTTGCATTTCTAGAACTCGGCAGTACGATATGGTTCCATCTGACCTGTAGTAATGTATGGGCCAGTGGAAGGAACTGCAGAGCACATCCAGGGAACTAGGCTTCCAGCACACCCAAACTGTTGGATGCTGAAGATTATTTAGCCTCTGGAACTCTTGAAGATAGTGAAGATTTGGGACATCGAGGATGATCTGTTTTAAGGTGTTTTCCTTAGTGGTGGTGATCCTACCTTTTTGTACAGTTGTGTGCGTTCACTTCAGTGGAAGATGCTGGAAACTACTGCTGCAGAGAGCAGTCAGTTTAAAAGCGCTATATGAAAATGCATGCAAAACAGCATATGAAAACAGTGGTACACATCTTACAATACAATTTTAGTGCAATCATAGCATCGTAAAGCCTTCCTAAATGAGAGGTTATTCCCATGTCTCATGCCATCACGTTCCAAAAACAGGAGGATCATTCCTCATTTCAGGACAGTGGGTGGGGCCATGCAGATCATTGCTTTATGCCCCTGTGGCTAGATGTACATCCAGAACCGCTGCTATAAAGTGAATAAATAGCCTATACTAATAATAGAACCATTTATTCAAACTGAATACTGCTGTTTCAGGCTATTTGACCATCATCAGTGCAGTGTATGGAAACCATGGCTTCTAGGGCTTGACACCCAATGAGACAGTATAACCATACATTCCTGAAATGAGGAATATTCCTCCTCGTTTTGGGATATGTGATGGAATTAGAGATGTGAATACGGTACCTTATGGTTTTAAGAAAACCTTACTGTACTATGCACCATTTAGAGTGAGGGCTTTTTTGATTGTTTTAATTCCATAACCTGTATGTTTCTGCTGTCTTGTTGGGTTCCAAGCTCTGCTCCATAGAAGCCATGGTTTCCATAAATTGCAATGATGATGGGCAAATACCCCAAAACAGCTGTATGCAGTTTATAATAGCTTTATAATAACAGACTATATTTATATGCACAATACACCAGCAGTTATGAATGCGCATGTTGCCACAGGGCATAAAGCAATGGATCATTGCTAGATCCTCCTAGATTGTAAGCTCCAAGGAGCAGGGCCTTCTAACCCCTCGTGTATCACACTGTATTGTTATTGTACTCTCTCATGTATTGTCTCCCATTGTAATGTACAGCGCTGAGCGAACTGTTGGTGCTATATAAATACTGTATAATAATAATAATAATATGCCCTGTGGCAACATGCGCATTTATGGGATATGAAATGGAATGAGACATGTGATTACCTTCTGTTTTAAGAAAGCTTTACTGTGCTAAACACTGAGAGAGGGCTTTTTGATTGCTGTAATCCCTTCTCACCATAACCTGGTATACTCTGTCAGTGCTGTAATAGAAATGTGTACTAAAAGTCAATGGGCTCTTATAGCCTTTTGCAACCAAAATGTTTCCTTTAAGCTAGAAAAGTAGCATATCAAATGGTTTACTTCAACTGCAATGGAAGTGATATTATATTTAATGCTAATGTACTTTAACAAGAATACAAAGCATTGAGACCTTACTGATATTGCTAATGACTTCTTTCCTAACGGGACTCCATGTATCCTATTGTTGTTAAGTCAAGAACAGTCTAGCCAAACCATCTGTGCCAGATACTAAGGTGGGACATAAATTCCAAGTAATTCTAAACAAGGCCAATGCAATCACCTTTGTGCTCTTTATCAAAAATTATGGTGAATCAGGGAGCCAAGGCAGGCCTGGATTTCAGGGTATGCCAATAAAGGACTATGATGTAAATTACAAGAGGGAAGTCAGTTGCTACTTACTACACCAGATATCACCACAATACAATTCATAAACTAGTGTCAAGCCAGTTTAATGGGCCTTGGTTTATTCAGGGTCTAGCATGTAGATTTATACAGTACATTGTCACCATCACACAAACCAAGGTTATACTGTGACTTACAAATAATTGTCCATGATGTCGCTTTTGTTCTGGGTTTTTTTAATTGACCGAAAATAATTGAATACTGATCCAGGTCAATATATTTACCTCTGAATGTTTGCTTGCAAGATTGTAAAAATCAAAAATTATTTTCTGTTTGCATAAGAATGATCTATTTTGCACATTTAAATCATGTGAAAGAATTCTTAGATTGTAATCTCCAAGGGGCAGGGCCCTCCTATCCCTCTTGTATTGAACTGTATTGTTGCTGTATTGTCTCCCGTTCTATTGTAAAGTGCTGAGCAAACTGTTGGAGCTACATAAATCCTGTATTATAATAATAATAATATTAATTCTGAGTGGTAATCTACCATGTTCACTTACACCCACCTATTACTATGCATGCACTTTTAGGAAATGTGAACAAACATGTACTTACAAGATGGATCTATTTGATCAGTTTGGTGATTAGTTAAAAACCTCTGGCTATCTAAAAATTCTCTAGACAGATTTGTCCAATAGCTGGGTCTTACCGTACATTCCATCATTGTCCGGCAGATAAGGAAAGATCTTCCTGTTTTTGGTCATCACAAGAATTCTTACTTCTCCATAATTTATGTGTTGCTGACATAGGATGTCATCATAGGCGTGTGCCTGGTGTGTCTGGGTGCACCCTGATCACCCCATGTGGTGCAGATTCCCCCTGCTGCCATCTTCTTTCCTCACCTACCGGCTGCCGCTGCAGGGGGTGTTTCAGGATAGAGAGCGTGGAAGGGGCCAGTAAATATGTCATTTACTGGCCCCTTCCTTTTCTGAATGTACACAGTGAGTGATCAAAACTGATCACTCACTGTGTTCATTCATAGCTGAAGCTTCGTAAACTGTGTTTACTATGCTTCAGTTTGTGAATGAACATGAAGCGACTCAGCACGGAGCACTTCCCATTCATTCATTGACCAGTGCAGCTAAAGCAGCAGAAAAAGGGACTGGGGATTATCTGTCCTCAATACCTTTCTGTCTTAAGAGTGGGATATCAGGGGTAAGTTTAGACCCCTGATAGTCCCCCCAGCAGTGCTCCCCCATAAGAAAAGATAAAATATTAAAAATAAAAAAAAACTACTGACACTGGCCACTCCACTACTGACACCAATCCCTGCCCTACTGACACCATCCATTGCTTTAATGACACCATCTTCTGCCCTACTGACATGTCCATTGTCATTTCTGACATTATAAACTGCTCTGTTGACACTGTTCACTGCCCTACTGACACTGTCCATGTTTTAATACTTTTTTAAATCTTTGTTTACATTTATTTATAAGAGTGTGTGTGTATTTATATTATATACACTCACCAGCCACTTTATCAGGTACGCCTTGCTAGTATTGGGCTGGACCCCCTGTTGCCTTCAGAACCGCCTTAATTCTTCATGGCATAGATTCAACAAGGTGTCGGAAATTGTGGTTTGTGGTCCATATTGACATGATAGCATCACGCAGTTGTTGCAGATTACACCAAATACTGACCCTACCATCTGAATGTGGCTGCTAAAAGCAAGACTCATCAGACCAAGCAACATTTTTCCAATCTTATATTGTCCAATTTTGGTGAGTGTGTGTGAATTGTAGCCTCCGTTTCCTTTTCGTTGACAGGAATGACACCCCGTGTCACGTACTTGGTTGGGGAGCCTGACGCTCCGCTCTGAGCCCCTGATAGTGGGAACAGAGGGCGCAGAGCCAGGAGTGGCATGAGTGTCGGGTGGATCTGGAGCTGGTGGCAGGTAGATGAAGACCCAGGAGATCCGGATGCAGACCAGGTGCGGATGCAGGAACGTAGGTGCAGCAGCAGGCAGGGATGGCGGCAATCAGGATGCAGACTGGGACTGGACACGAGCGTGGATGTGGTAGCAGGCAGGTATGGCAGTGGCCAGGATGCAGGCGAGATGCAGGACCATGGGTGCAGCGGTAGGTAAGTATGGCAGCCGTCAGGATGCGAGGCAGGTGCAGGTAAGTAGATGCAGCAGAGTCAGACAAGCCGGGTCAGTATCAAGCGGGCAGATCAAGTACAAGGGAGCAGGCAAACGGATGGTCAGGGATAGCCGAGGTCGGTGCAGGCGGAGTTCTTTCTTAGTCAGGTCAGATCAGAATACAAGCAACAGGATAAGGTAACAGGTGGAGGGACGTTGTAGACCAGAAGGCATTGATTGTACTGTATTGCAGGTTTAAATAGCCCGCCTGGCGGTGACATGGACTCTACTGCGTATGCGCTCCCACACCGCCGCGGCCCGAAGGGATCTGACGCCGCTGCACGGCGACAGAGTCCCTGACACCCCGTGTGGTCTTCTGCTGCTGTAGCCCATCTGCTTCAAGGTTTGATGTGTTGTGCATTCAGAGTTGGTATTCTGCATACCTTGGTTGTAACAAGTGATTATTTGAGTTACTGTTGCCTTTCTATCATCTTGAACCAGTCTGCCTATTCTCCTCTGACATCAACAAGGCACTTTGGTCCACACAACGGCCGCTCATTGGATATATTCTCTTTTTTGGACCATTCTCTGTAAACCCTGGAAATTGTTTTGCTTTAAAGTCCCAGTGGATCAGCAGTTATTGAAAAATGCTCAGACCAGCACATTTAGCAGCAACAACCATGCCACAGTCAAAGTCACTTAAAACCCCTTTCTTCCCTCATTCTAATGCTCACTTTGAACTTCAGCAAATCATCTTCACCACATCTATATGCCTAAATGCATTGAGTTCCTGTCATGTGATTGGCTGATTAACAATTTGTGCTACCAAGCAACTGAACAGGTGTATCTAATAAAGTGGCCTGTGTGTGTGTGTATATATGTATATATATATATACATATATACACTGTATATACACATACATACACACGCACATGCATGTGTGTTTGAGCTTTGGTGTGCACACCCTAATTTAGTAGGCTGTGCACACTTATGGATGTCATGTTACATTTATTGTTAATAACGCATGAGTTCAATTTACTGCCATCTAAAGAAACTATGATTATTGCCTATTTAGAACAATGTAGCAGGTTCTCTTTAGAGCAGGGAAGGCAAGGAACCCACACATGGAAAGCTAGTTACACATGAATAGATTTCTCCATCCATGCTAAACTGCATGGATAAAGGCAATTCTCCTGCCTGCTATTGTATTCAAGCAGCCTGTACCCATGGCTAGCTGAATACCCTAACAGTGACTGCATCTGGGCCCTGTTCAGCGCAAACTTTTCAGCTATTTTCGAGCTGTATGTGGTAGGCTTAACAATGTGCTCTTCTGCCTTCCTTATCCTAAAGCAAACCTATTAAGCTGGCCATACACTGTCTGAATTTTGGCCAGTTCCTGAGGACCCAGCTGATATTCACTCAGTGGGTGGCCCTGCCTACTCTGCTCAGCTTGACAAAAGTTTGGCTGATCAGCAGCTGCATCCAATGAAGTGCAGCCAATGTTCAGGTATTTTGTCAGTGAGCCAGCTGTCAGAATACAATAGCTGCAGCAGGAGATTCGTCCATCCACACTATATACCATGGATGGAGGATCTGTTTGTCATACATTGGTCAGCTTTATTTTGTCTAAATGGACAAAGCAGGGGTTTACTCTAAAGCTTCAGGGTTTCTTGTGTAGTTAGATTCAAGCTTACCATCTACCAATTTAAATAATGCAGGACAGTTAGAGAGGAGCAGAGCACAAAACTGTTAAGGAGAACTACATGACAGGTGCACAATAAAGATATACAGGGCTATATGCAGGATATGCCAGCTTTATTCAAACAAAAGCTTACAGTATGTGCTTATTAGGTGTATTTTTTTGTGTTTTTTAAACATAAATATACAAACAAGTCTTTATATACAACATTTTTAAGCACCAGCATATTTATTTGCAATAAATGCATCTTACTGTGCTTGCTTTCCCTCCTTGATGTATACAGTGTGTCTAATATCTGCTACATATATGTATTTCTTTGCTTCCTTACCCGCCTGCATTGAGGTATGCTCAGAATATAAAGCAGTGCATTCTGCTCCACTTTCCCCTCCCCCATACTTCATTTAACCCTTTCTTCTCCCTTCCGAGGAGGAAAACGTGTCCTTTTTCTTTGATCAGTTACATACACAATATACAAATTGTTTAGTTTTTAAAGGATTATACAAAGTATAGGTTTAGGTCATTTATTTTTTTTTTATAGCTAGCCATGAACATACAATTGAACAGGCAAGAATGGTGATGTTTGACCTAACCTGTAAATAAACAGCCCATGTATGTGTTATGCCCACTTGCTTGTCCAATTGATGTGTGTTCCAATACTCAAATAGACATGAGGAAAATCCAATAATACAATATTGCCTGCTCAGCACCTAGATTTCTCAAATCTAGCTATGCACATACACTATATTGCCAAAAGTATTGGGACACCTGCCTTTACATGCACATGAACTTTAATGGCATCCCAGTCTTAGTCCGTAGGATTCAATATTGAGTTGGCCCACCCTTTGCAGCTATAACAGCTTCAACTCTTCTGGGAAGGCTGTCCACAAGGTTTAGCCAAGTGTGTCTATGGGAATGTTTGATTATTCTTCCAGAAACACATTTGTGAGGTCAGGCACTGATTTTGGACGAGAAGGCCTGGTTCGCAGTCTCCACTGTAATTCATCCCAAAGGTATTCTATCGGGTTGAGGTCAGGACTCTGCAGGTCAGTCAAGTTCCTCCACCCCAGACTCGCTCATCCATGTCTTTATGGACCATCTTTATGATGCGCAGTCATGTTGGAACAGGAAGGGGCCATCCCCAAACTGTTCCCATAGAGTTGGCAGCATGAAATTGTCCAAAATGTCTTGGTATGCTGACGCCTTAAGAGTTCCCTTCACTAGAACAAAGGAGCCAAGCCCAACCCCTGAAAAACAACCCCACAACATAATCCTCCCTCCACCAAACTTTACACTTGGCACAATGTAGTCAGGCAAGTACTGTCCTGGCAACCGCCAAACCCAGACACGTCCATTAGATTGCCAGAGAAGCAAGATTCATCACTCCAGAGAACACGTCTCCACTGCTCTAGAATCCAGTGGCGGTGTGCTTTACACAACTGAATCCGACGCTTTGCATTACACTTGGTGATGTAAGGCTTGCATGCAGCTGCTTGGCCATGGAAACCCATTCCATGAAGCTCTCTATGCACTGTTGTGCTAATTTGAAGGCCACATGAAGTTTGGAGGTCTTTAACTATTGACTCTGCAGACAGTTGGTGACTTCTGGGCACTGTGCTTTAGCATGCACTGACCCTGCTCTGTCATTTCATGTGGCCTACCACTTCGTTGCTGTTGTTGTTCCCAGTTGCTTCCACTTTGTTATAATACCACTAACAGTTGACCGTGGAATATTTAGTAACAAGGAAATTTCACGGATGGACTTATTGCACAGGTGGCAACCTATCACAGTCTCACACTTGAATTCACTGAGCTCCTGAGAGTGACCCATTCTTTCACAAATGTTTGTAGAAGCAGTCTGCATGCCTAGGTGCTTGATTGTATACACCTGTGACCATGGAGGTGATTGGAACACCTGAATCCAGTGATTTGGAGGGGTGTCCTAATACTTTTGGCAATATAGTGTATATTGCCATGTTGGAGTGTAAACTTATATTAGGTAGAGTCTTTAATCTTTGCTATCTGCTCTCACTCAAACACACGATTGGAATATTGAAGATTACCTTAGAATCTGAGAAGGAGCACTCTCTTCTCTCACTAATAAACTACATGAACCAGCACAGCTGTTAAGACCCCTGCAGGATGAAGTCCTGTTATTTTAATAATTTGTTATACAGGAATCCATTGGCAGAAAGTATTATTTTACTGAAAGGATAGTTGATGCTTGGAATAGTATTATAGATTTCTGGCAGATGTAGTGAGTTGGTCAACAACAAGTGGATTCATACATGCTTGGGACAAACAAAGAACTATACTAAAAAAAAAAGTATAAATGATAAAAAGAGGGGGGCAGATTCAATTAGCCACTTGGCCTTTTTTCTGCCGTCACTCTTCTATGTTTCTATGTTTAGTTGTTTGAACGATGGTGTTCACACTAGTCAAATATGTGCCCCATACAAAATAAGCTTTGAATATCCCATAAAAGCCATCTCACTTTTCAGTTCAAAATATAAAGTGGTGTTTAGGTGTATTATGCGTTTATATTTTGGAACAAGAGTGTACTACAAATGTTACTGATTTATATGGAATTTAAACATTAGCCATGTGTAGGAGACATCATGGACTTTTAACCTCTTCCTGTCTGCTGTCTATAGACTGAAGCTGTACTGATGCAGGCTGACGTACCTGTACGTCAGCCCACATAGGCAATTCCTGCGCGGCTCACAGAACGCATACTTGGGAGCCTGGCAATTGGTATGTTGCCTGGACACAGCAGATTACACTAACGCTGTGCTTGGGTGTTCCAAGTGATCTCTGTGTCCAATCACAGCAATCACATAGTAAACTCTGGAAATGGAAACTAAAGATTTGTTCTCTCTGCTCTCCCTGTGAAAGCAGAGAGAACTGATGCAGCAGCCTGTGAGTGTACATGCAGCCTGTCAGGCTGCATGTACACTCACAGACTGCTGTGCCAGCCAGCTCCAGTGTCCCTGATCACTGCCCCACTGTAGGAACAATAAAGTGTGCAGACGGCACCTGAAACCTCTCCCAGTACTCACAATCATACCATTGTACACCATTTCAATGTCTTGATCATCGCCATACCAGCGTCCTGATCACTGCTATACGCCATACCAGCACACTGATCACTACCATATACCATACCGGGGCCCTGACCACCGCCATACCCCATACCAGCATCCTGATCAACGCCATACCAGCGTCCTGATCATCGTCATACCCCATACCAGTGTCCTGATCACCCCATATGCCATACCAGCGTTCTTGTCAGTGCCATACCCCATACCAATGTCTTGATCACTGCCATATGTCATACCAGCATCTGGCATTACAGGATCTCAGCTGATCAATTTTCAAATGTATATCCCATAGTTTGTAGACTCTAGCTTTCACACAGACTAAATAATATACTGTTTTGGGTTATTTTTACCCCAAAAATGTAGCCAAATACATTTTGGCCTAAATATATGAAGAAAAATTATTTATTTGCCAAATTGTATAACAAAAACTAAGCAAAAAAAATTTTTTTTTTTTAATTTTCGGTCTTTTTTCACTTATATAGCAAAAAATAAAAACCCAGTGGTGATTAAATACCACCAAAAGAAAGCTCTATTTTTCTCATCAGCAACTTGTAGATCTGTGTTATATTTTGGTATTGCATGTTGCAGCCTGTTTGCAGGAATGTAACACCCTATCTGCTCCATTAAACTTTTTTTCTATAAGGATAAAAAAAGCAAACCATATTTCACTCATATTTTTTTTCTATTAAAGGATAAGTTCACCTTAATTTTGTGCAAAAGGTAAACATATTGTTAAGTTTAGTGGGTTTACATTATATCTAAAGCCCAAGTCCCATCAAAATGTTCTGTTTTGAATATCGAATGGAAAGCGTTAACATTTCTGTAAGGTTTTTATTTCTGTCTATGAACCCATTTGGGAGATTTCCCCTCATATGCTATCCCTGTATGCCTGCACAAGAAATGGGGGTACTTTTGTAATTTGGATAGGAAGGCATAGAACAGCAGAAAAAAGTCCTTTCTTGTTACACTAAATTTGTGTTTCCCATTGCAGAGGTTTCCCATCCTGACAGATGACCTTTAAGTAAGGATCACAAATTGAGAGAGGTTAGACAACATTAAAGTGATATTTGGCCTGAACAGCTGTCCGTCTCATTCCAGAAAGGCCCTGCGGCATTGATCATGTACTGAAATGGAGAAAATGTGCAAGAATTAGAGGAAACTGTTAATTCTTAGTGGGATGTACAGTAGATAAAGGAAGATTAGAAATAGGGTATAGGTCTGTTTTATGCAATTGACTTCCAGGTCTTTTTCTGACACATTTATATACATGTAAAAATCAGTATTTTTTGCCATAAAATTTAGTTAGAACCTCCAAGTGTTATATATTTTTTAAAGCAGAGGCCCTAGAGAATAAAATAGTGGGTTTTGCAATTTTTTTTATGTCACGCTGTATTTGTGCAGCGGCTTTTCAAATGCAATTTTTTTGGGGAAAAATACACTTTTTTAAATTGTAATATTTTAAAAGAAACATAATACATAGCCCAATTTTTTTTGTAAAATATAACAAACATGTCACATTTTAGAATTGCGCATGGCGACAAACATAAATGTTACTATCCATAGGAGATGCTTTAAAAGCCCATACAGGTTACCTCTTTAGATTTACAGAGGAGGTCTAGTGCTAGAATTACTGCATGTGATCTGACGTTTGTGGTGATACCTCACATGTGTGGGACTCTCGCTGTTTGCATGCCTGCAGGACTAACGTGCACGATTGCCTTTGCCCATGAGCGCGGGGGGATGGGGCACTTTAATTTGTTATTTTATTAATTTATTTTGTTTTATTTTTGCACTGTTGCTTAATTTAAATTTTTTTTTAGTATGTAAACATCCTTGTGACAGCAATAGGCATGTGACAGGTACTCCTTATGGAGATCCCAGATCCCTCCTCTGCCCTTAAAAGCATTCAAAACACCAAGATAGGTATTTTTGAATGCTTTCAGTTTTTTGTTTTTTTTTAAATGGCGCAGTTGACATCCAGGTCAACCGGAAGTGATGTCAAGTCATCACTTCTGGGTTACCATAGCAGAGAGCCATGATCTCTTGTCGCTCGGGTTTCCTGCTGGGATAGGGGAGCCTAAGAGAGCCACCAGGGGGTGGAATCCCCTCCCACTGCTTGTAAAAGCAATCCAGCGGCTAGTTAGCCGCTAGGATTGATTTTACAAGAGAGACGACCGTCGGCTCTTAAAACCAGTTTCGGAGGTGATGCCTGGAGCTGTATCTTCTCAGTATAATTCCTTGAAGTCCAGGATACATCGCTGATCGGCAAATGGTTAAGCACATTCAGGGCTTTCATCAAAGCTCATATTTATGCACAAATTAGAAAATTGGCGCTAACTAAATCCAACATCATATGCAGATATAGCCATAAAAAACATAATGCATATCTAAACCTTAAAGCAAAAAAAATGTACATATTACAGGTTACCAGTCCTTAGATGTAGTGGTTACATGAATTTTCTTTCTTTCAGGCTTTTTTTTTTACCTTTATTTTCACTTGGTAACCTTGTGAATGATGCACTTTCTGTCCCTGTATGGCTACATTTCCTTCTCCACTCTTTGCATAGAGGAAGCCAAGGCTGCCTCCCAGGCTGGACTGCAAACATATCCATCTCCCAGGGAGGGGGATAATTGGGTTACTAGATAATGCAAATATGATAACATTGTTTTATGCTTTCAGGCCAACCCACAGGTAGTGGCAAGGGCACTGCATTTTTGGCCAGGTTAACATGTATTTCTGTACTTACTAAAAATGTTCTTAGCCTGAGAAGAGAAAACTAACGCACCTACCACATCTAAGGGTGCTGGCTGCAATATAGTACTTTATTATTTTGGGTTTAGATACACTTTAAAAAATATTCATATGTGTTGTATTTAGGGTAGAAGCTTTTCATACACACTGTTATTGTGATGCTTAAATTTGTTCTTTAGAGATGTTCCATAAGCCTAATAGAAGGAAATAATTGTTCTGCCTAAGGAAAAAAAAACACAATAGTAGTTGTAACTTGTCCAAAAGTTAGGTTCACCTTATTAAGAGTTATCCCAAACTTGTAAAGGATTGCATAGAATCTGCTAAATCAGTGGCATACTTGTATCTGAGCACAATCATCAACAGATACTTGTGTGATGTTTCACACCAGCCAACTATGATTGGGTTGAGGGCACCTTTGTTTTCTAAGATTTGTCTTAGGCATACGCTAAAAGTCTCATATACTTGAAATAAGAAGGGACACCTGCACAGTGAATGACTGCTGTTTTTTTGTAGATCGGATAACACTCCTGTCATTTTGTTGTTGGCACTGGATCTGAAAACACTGAAGAGCAGTCTTCAGAAAGGTATTTCCTTTTTGAGATTTCTATTCAGTGTTGATGTCTTGCCCTGTGGGCAATGATGGCATATATATATATATATATATATATATATATATATATATATAATGAATTTATTAATCAGTACTTACTTTTTTCATAAATGGGAATTTCTTATATAACGTAGCATAACCTGTGTAATGTGTATGTGGCGCTAATGTATTTTGTATGGTAGAGGTGCTGCTAACCCTCTGTTTTTTTTTTTCTGCTGTTGGAGTTAGTGTCAGGAATGGACTTGCCAATGGTGGTGGGACTCACCTGCCTTGTGGGCTGCAGTACCAGGGCTGGCCAGTGGGTGCTCTCAGCAACCAGAAGCTCACTCCTGCAATCAGCCATCACCTGAGGCTGATTGCAGGAGATGTATTTAAGGAATGCCCAGACCTGCAGTCAGTGCCTTGGTGTATGTTTCCCATGAGCCCCTGTACCTGCATCCTGTCTGCTTCCTGCCTGATTCCTGATTCTGCTTTGATCCTGACCCTGAATGAACTCTGCCTGTCCTGACCTCGGCTATTCCTGACCACTCTCCAGCCTGCTCCTTTGGTACCCTGTCTGCCTGATTGTTCCTGACCCGGCCCGTCTGACTATGCTCTGCCTACTCCTTTGTGTCTTGTCTGCCCGATGGTTCCTGACCCGGCCCGCCTGACCACTCCACCTCACCAGCCCTGACTGCTCTTGTCTGTGTACATTCCGTTATCAGTTGGAGGTTTGGTTTTGTGCGTTTATATTTGTGTATAACCTTTAATAAATTATATTGTTACACCATACTTGAGCCTGCGTTTCCCTGTGTCAGTTCACGCATCTCTGGTCTTCCCGGGAGCCCTGACAGTTAGTATGTGGATATATGTAGACTATCGTTCCCACCATGCTTTTATGTTGTGTAGCTACAAAGATGAAGTGCACTGTATATCGATATCTTTATATTAGTAGGGATAACCTTGGCAGTGTGTACATTTTCACTATTATATCTTAAATAGCACAGTACTGGCACGGGTATGATTACTGTTTAAAGGTTTGATGCACAGAGAGTATGGTCTTGCCAACTGTGTTCTGTTGTAGAGCTTGGATTCACACTACACTAGCTAGGCAATAGCAATGCAAAGAGGGAAGGGTATTGAACATAGGTAGTAAACCTTATCAGTCAATACATTTCAATTTACTAAAGTATTTATTCATTATATATGATATTACTAGCTAACATGTGCCTGTTTGTTGAATAGGCTGAATTTAGAAGGGCATGTAACTACAGTGGTGGCAAGCATAAAAGTTTGCATTCGTACAGCAGCAGCTTGCACTGAGGTGTGTGAAGTAGCAGATAATGGTGAATTGCAACAATGCTTTTAACAGGGGTTGTCAAATGTTGAGGTAATGTGCTCGTTATTGCAACACAATATTGTGAATAGGCACTAAAACATGTTTGCTAAGATCTCAAACATATCAAGGTCATGGTACAGCTAACAGCAGTTAGTCACATTCAGCTCATGGCTTATCCAATCCATGTCTTGGGTTCTGAAGTTAAGTGGCTTGGATAAGCTAGGAAACATCTTCAACATTACAGAGAATTAGTTCTTAAAGTTGCATGTCATTTTGGGAAGCCCTCTAATAATTTCTCATAGTCCACAAATCACATGCATTGGCTCTTACTATGCTTGTGCATTAGGGTGCCATTCCTAATGAATGACATCACAATGCATCACACAGAGTGCCATGTATTACTGTGTAAGTTAAAATACATGTTACCGCAACATATAAGTCTGAAGGGGGACTAACTATACTTGTATATAACTTCATAATCTCAATGATCCTTCCTCCCCGTGCTAACTAAACTCCATTGCACTTACTTTAGATCAGAGAGCAGTGCAGTCCAGGTGCCTACAACCTATTGGATGGTGCTCAGTTAAAGAAGCCTCTTTGCAGGCTTACAAGGCGGAAAACTGTTTTTTTATTTGAGTTTATGAGGAACTCAGTACCACTGGGCACTCTGCATCCTGCACTCTGACATTGCATTTCCCTGCTATAGCACCCCTACCACTGCACTCCCCTTCAACCCTTACACTAAACCTTCCTGTCTCACAGCACCCCTGACTTTGAAATTCTTTGCCTCCCAGCACCCCTGTCATTGAACCCCAACGCAGTAGATACTAGACCTTTCTGTCAACCATCACCCCCCCCCCCCCCGCCCCCGCCACCTAGCAACTCTGCCACTGCTTCTGCTGTACTTGGACCCTCTTATCACCTCAGCAGAGAAGAGGAGAGGCTGAGCTTCTCTAGGCCTGGAGCTTCTGTGTTCTCTGCCAACTTGGGGTTTGCTTGTTCCCTCCCTTTTGGTGACATCCTCCTACCAGTCCATCCCCCACAGTTATTACCTTTTGTACCATTAGTCCCTCCCTCTTAGATTGTAAGCTCCAAGGAGCAGGGCCCTCCTATCCCTCTTGTATTGTTGCTGTACTGTGTCCTGTTATATTGTAAAGCGCTGAGCAAACTGTTGTCACTATATAAATCCTGTATAATAATAATAATCACCATGCAGATCATCGCCAAGAAACTTGACAGATTTGCTTCAACTGCCTAGAGACCTGGGAGAGGACCCCCAAAACTGGGTGTCTCTTGGGATTACTGGCTGAAATGACAGCTATGCTCTTGGCAACTATGATCTGTGTCCATGAAGTCTCTCCTCAGGTTAAGGAGAGGTGCTGTGCTCATTGTGTTAACAGGGGAAGTGGGAAGAAGGCGCACACTGGCCTGAGAGGAAAAGGAGAGTCAAACACTGAAATCTTGTTATAAACTGGTAGAAATCTTCCAGCCATCATGTAGAAGTCCAACATCCAGATTTATTCTTTTAGTTCTTTTATTTTCATGGTGAGCATTTTATTGGAAGAAAACATTACTGAACCTTCTATAATATTCTTAATTCAAAATTATTCATGTAGTCTTTATATCATGTTATTTCTACAGCTTAGGAGTCTGGTTTTAAAAATGACTTTGCTTAAAGTTGTTGCTATATATTGAGTAAAACAAAGTGAAATAACTGGTAAGAAAACAAAATGTTTGCACCAGTGCTGTTACAGAGCAGTATGAGAAAGTTAATTTGTTGTAATATTTCAGGGGTTAAATGCCAGGCTCTCCTGATAACATGGCAGTCTGAAGGACGTGTTTGGATAAATGAATTTCCGCTCTTATGTGAGAGTTTATGTTTAGCGTGGGAATGCCAGACTCTGTTAGAGCTGCCACTTGGTGCACGGCCTACTGAGCCCGACAGGCAGAGTGAAAGAAATTGTACCTGCCTTAAATATTCTAGTACAGAGAATCCCTGTATATAGGCCATGGCCAAATATGGAGCTAGCATTAAATAACCTGGATTAATCCTGAGTGAAGGATCGGATCCAGTAATGTGCTTAGAGTACTTAGAACTGAGAAAGCAGAAATTAATGTCAGTGGAGGCTAAATGACCAAATCAACCGTCTGAGTTTCCTGCATCATTAATTGACCTACTTTAACAGCAGTCTATGAAAGACTCCATACATTTGGTATTGTAGAGTGTTAGCTATCTGGATTTATACACTGCTGAATAGGTACATTTCTTCCCACTTGTATGATAAAATGAAGCACTGGCAGCCATAATGGAATTGTGTGCTTCACTACAATAAACATTTGATGCACATGTTCAGTGGACTGTGTTTTCATAGCATTTCCTTATACAGTGATGCCTTGGTTTACGAATTTAATGCGTTCTCCGGGACGTTTCGTATTGCGAAAAATTCGTAAACCGAAACGCGGTTTTCCATAGGAATGAATTGAAAACCAATTACCAATCTGTTCCAGAGGTCAGAAAAAGGTAAAAAAAAAAAGTCTTTTATCTGTTCTAAACTCTTTATAAAGTGCACTTTAAAGGCATAAATACTATACAGGGACATGTTAAAAACATTTTCAGAATGGCTCCAAAACTTGATGCAAAAATTGCTCCAACACCTCCACACTCAACGTCACATGCTACCCACAGACTCCAGCATGCACGGGGGTGGCGCTATAAACCTCCCTGGCACAATGCATCCTGTGAAAACTTGCTTCGTATTGTGAAAAAAATTTGTAAACCAAGGCATTTTTTTCAATGGATTTTCATTCGTAAACCGAAAATTACGTTAACCAAGGCATTCGTAAACCAAGGTACCACTGTAGCTTGTTTGCAGTAAATGAAAGCACAGCACACAATCTCAGTGTCTAACTTGTTTTAGGTGTACGTGAATAAAAAAAGGAAAATATGTGACCGATGTTCTGTAACTGTGTAAAGATGCATATACTGTAGTGACTTGAACAAAGCATGGTTTTGGGTGTACGTGCTCTCTGAGCAGGTGTAGAACTGATTTTCTGGTGGGTTTTTCCCCCCCCACAAAAGGGCAATATTTCTTGCCTGCCAACGCTTCTCTCTGACTTCTCTCTGATAAGAGTGTGGGACACTGGTACAGGGAGAGGCAGTGCTACTAGAGACAGACTGCCTGTATAGCCCAAGCTTGGAAATTAGGTAGCCAGGAGCCTAAGCAAGTTCTGTTATATTGTTATGAGACTAAAACTCCTATGTGTATGGAATGTTTTGTAAAAAAAATGGGCAGAATGGCCTTCATGCAAAACCTCACACCAGATACATTTCTTTTCATTTTTAACTTCATACCAAAAATACTTGTGTGTATTAGACTTAACATTAGGTATAGCACAGTATATTTAAAGGATTTCTTGAGAAGGCATTGCAAAGAACAGTAGTGATGTACCAGAATCTGAAACCAACAGTAACGAGTTCAGATTTCATTGTTCATTCAGCAAGAACAATAAAAAAATATTTCTGGATGAATTATATAGTTTAATGGAATTTTCATGTCATTCTTCTTTGTTTCCAATAGTTTTGATTGTTTTAGGAGAACATAAAGTGTTACAATCAACCAAATAAAACAGAGCCCTGGATAAGGCGCGGTAGCAAATTATGAACAAAATACAGTGCGCAATGTTGTGAAATATTAATCAGTACACAATACATGATCCTGGAACCCCTTGTCGGTACATTTGTTTGATACATCCAAAAAGAGGCATAATCCAGATTCCTGTCAATATCACAGTAGAACATTCCAGAATTAAAGTAAAACTATAGGCAAAACTTTTTTTTTTCTTTTAATTTTGAATAGACTAAGGGAGGGTTATATGCCCTGTCATATTGTTTTGTTGCCATCTGTGTCTCAATGCAGAGATTTCCCTTCACTTCCTGTTCCATAACCAAACAGGAAGTGAGAGGAAATCCCTGCAAATTAAAGGAATTCCCTGGAGACCCCCCCAGGTTACTAAAACTAGTATCCCAATTGGAAGATTTTCCCTCTATTACTTTTCTGGGGACAACCAAAAATTTGGTGTTTTCTCTACTTTCATGTTCAATGATAATTGTAAACAGGACAAATAGAGCAAATCTCCCCAACGGGGGCAGAGACAGAAATAAAAACTGAGAGGTGTTGTAATCCCTTTCCACTCTATCCAAAACTAAAAAAAAGTTACATTTAGTTACAATTTAAACCACTACAATATTTATTGTTTAGAATGTTTAACTAATAGGAAACTACAGCCCTGATTTCAGTTCACACAAGAGTGCCTAATAAACTATGCCTATATAAGATTGGAAAGAAGAAGAGAAAAGAAGTGGG
The DNA here is from genome assembly GCF_062004578.1 of Staurois parvus. Classification (NCBI taxonomy): domain Eukaryota; kingdom Metazoa; phylum Chordata; class Amphibia; order Anura; family Ranidae; genus Staurois; species Staurois parvus. The sequence goes on along the minus strand of NW_028318031.1, from coordinate 5,470,597 downwards.
AGGGCAGAAGTAATGTGAAAAGGGTATGTGTGTGTCTGCTGGAGTCCCTCCAGAATTGGGCCCCTATGCCCCACCACCGTCTCTATATCAATATGTGCATTGCAGATATCGAAGCCAAGGGTCCCAGATCTTCTGAAATTTGATTATCTAGTACTGGCCAGTTTCCTGGGACTCTTAATCCGTGTGAGTTTACTATTGATGGCAGTCAGTTGAACTACTGCGGACTTCCACGCTTTGGCAATCATCTTTTTTGCCGGCAAGAATATTAAAGTGTCACGTACCTGAAAGGAGACTGAATTGACGAGGTCGGCCTCACTTGTGTCACTAGCCCTGACCCCGCTGAGGTTGGAACAGAGGGAGTCTAGGGACCAGGGGGACAAGAGCGCCAGTGTTGTTGCTTGCGGCTCTTGCAGATGATGGCCTGGAAAGGCAGTGTATCCTCTGATTAGAATACTGTAGTAGCAGACAGAGCAGGTTCTGGGTAATGCCTGATGTGCAGCAGAGCAAGTAGGTAGCTAGGACACAGAACAGGAGCAGGGTCAAAGGAAGCCAAGGTCATCAACAGTCGGGCAGCAAGGTACAGAATCAGTAGGAGAAGCCAAGGTCAGGAGCAGAGCCGAAGTCAGGAACCAGGAGCAGGAGAGTAATCAGAGTCGGGTCAGGAACAAGCCGGGTCAACACCAAAGGAATCGCACAGGAAACAAGCAGGACACTGGGGGAAGCTGAAGACCAGTCAGCACTGAATGAGCACCGAGGTACTCTTTAAATAGCCCGCCCAGCGCCGACAGTTGCGCCTGGGTCCTAGTGCCTGCCGTTCCATCATTGGTGACAGGCGCCTGGGTCCTAGTGCCCGTCTGCCTGTACGCCTTGTCGGGATCCTGCGCATGCGCAGATTCATGCGCTGCGGCGATCTTCTTGTTCCCTGACATAAAGTCTGCTTATGTTTAGGGACGTTTGCAATTTGCTCATTCAGGAGTACTGTGCTTGCATTTCTAGATATGTTGACATTTGTCATGGTGTGTATAAGTGTGAATATTCTAATCTAGAACCAAGGAACCTTGGGACAGGTCCACCATGTGTGGTACATGGCTCCCTTCCCTTCTACAACACAACACAAAGGGGTATGCCCGTAATATATCTTGGAGAGTCTTAAGGGGACCAGGTACAACCTGGAGAGGCCCTTATAATTTGCATCAACCAGAGTAATATTGAGAATGCCTTTATGTATTCTTTCCACCCACTTTGTCCAGTCACCCGCCGATATCTCCTTACCTCGGCCTGCTTCCCTTTCTAATTGATGCCATGTCATTCTTCCTAACGTGAAAAAGTTAGCCTTACATATGACTTTTTATAATCACCTTTGTATCTGGTAGGCATTTTAGTGGTTTCCTGGGTACCAGATATGGCTTGAGCTATTAGAACTACTTTGCAGCTTTGTATGCTTTGAACTAAATTGAGATAAAAAGAACCTGTTAGAACAGAAATAAGGGCGCTACCATGGATGACTTGTTTTTGAAGAAGCAGGCTTTGGGGCTCATTCTTATCTTGCCTTTACTGTCTGTTGGTCATTGAGCCTGAATAAGTATGTATGGATCTATTGCTTACCATCTGATGAGTGTATGTTCACTGACCCACCAACTGTTGAACAAAGGATTAGGATGACAATCCCAAGTTACACATCCTCAAAAAACAAGTCAGCAATGTTTCTGCTCTGACAGGTCCCTTGTAAGTAGTTATAACTTCAAGTGTGATATAAGCTACATAATATCTATAACTTGATTTACCTATAACGAGTTTTTCCATTTTTTTTTTTTTTTTTTTTAGTTTTCAGGATTTCATTAGGAATAGGGGTAATTAGATTCAGGCGCAGATCTACTATATATTTTCCAATTCAATGCCGACTTTCTGTAGTCCTATAAAAGAAAATGATAAATTCTTGTTGACTCTTAGTTTGCAAGGAGCAATAGGGCATACATCAGCTTTACATTTCAGGTGTCTGTGTTGTGATCCAGGAATGGTACATATACAGAGGGTAAAATGAGTATTGAACATGTCATCATTTTTCTAGGTAAACATATTTCTAAAGGTACTATTGACATGGAATTTTTACCATATGTCGGTAACAACCCAGGCAGTCCATACATACAAAGAAACCAAAACAAATACATTCAGAAATTAAGTTGTGTAATAAAATGGAATGACATAGGTAAAAAGTATTGAACACACAAACTGAAATTTATTTAATACTTTGTACAAAATCCTTTGTTGGTAATGACAGCTTCAAGATGCCTCCTGTATGGAGAAACTAGTCGCATGCATTGCTCAGGTGTGATTTTAGCCCATTCTTCCACACAGTCTTCAAATCTTGAGGGTTCCATGGGCATCTTCTATGAACTCTGCTCTTTAGTTCTTTCCATAAATTTTCTATTGGATTCAAGTCAGGTGATTGGCTGGGCCATTCTAGCAGATTTATTTTCTTTCTTTGAAACCAAATGAGAGTTTCCTTGGCTTTGTGTTTGGGATCATTATCTTGTTGAAATGTCCACCCTCATTTCATTTCATCTTCATCATCCTGGTAGATGGCAGCAGATTTTTATCAAGAATGTCTTGGTACATTTTTCTATTCATCCTCCCTTCAATGAACTGCAGTTTGCTAGTACCATATACTGAAAAACAGCCCTACACCATGATGTTCCACCTCCAAACTTCACTGTTGGTATGGTGTTTTTGGGGTGATGTGCAGTGCCATTTGACCTCCAAACATGCATAGGTGTATTATGGCATCCAAAGAGTTCAACTTTGGTCTCATCTGACGAGACTGTATTCCTCCAGTATTTCACAGGCTTGTCTAAATGTTGTGCAGCGAACTTTAAATGAGCTTCAACATGCTTTTTCTTCAGCAATATAGTCTTGCGTGGTGAGCGTGCATACAGGCCATGGTGGTTGAGTGAATTATTTATTGTTTTCTTTGAAACAATTGTACCTGCTAATTCCAGGTCTTTCTGAAGCTCTCCACAAGTGTCCTTGGCTCTTGGACAACTCTTCTAAATAATTATTTTTACTCGACTGTCAGAAATCTTGCAAGGAACACCTGGTTGTGGCCGGTTTATAGTGAAATTATGTTCTTTCCACTTTCGGATTAGGGCTCCAACAGTGGTCACTGGGACAATCAGAAGTTTAGAAATCCTTCTGTAACCAATGTCATCAGTATTGCAACAATAAGGTTGCGAAGGTCTTGAGAGAACGTTTTGCTTTTTTTGCTTTTACCCATCATGATATGTTTCTTGTGTGACACCTTGGTAATGAGACACCTTTTTATAGGCCATCAGTTGAGACTGAACCAGCTGATATTAATTTGCACTGACGAGGCATTATTTCTTTCTAATTACTGATAGATTTAAGCTGGCATGACAATTTCACCGTAGCTTTCCATGCCTTTTTGCACCTCCTTTTCTTCATGTGTTCAATTCTTTTTCCCTGTGCCATTCCATTTTATTACACATAACTTAATTTCTGAACTTATTTCTTTTGGTTTCTTTGTATGTATGGACTGCATGGGTTGTTGCCGACATACGGTGAAATTGTCATGCCAGTAGCACCTTTACAAATATATTTACCTAGAAAAATGAAGTGTTCAATACCTATTTTACCTTCTATAGATAGGTGAAAATGTTATTGCAAGCTCTTTTGCATAACATATAATACAATATTTTGGTTTTGGATAGTGGTCCTTAACGTAATTCTGTAATATGTGTTAGTAGTTATGGCTCAGTCAGTCAGTTTCTCTAGCTTTGGTACATAATATTGAGACTGAGCAAACACATTTTTGTAACATGTTGATATACTATACCAGTCAATACATAATTTTTGAAAAGATGCATTTCCATTGACCATAGAAAAAGTGAAAAACAATAGTAAGAATAACTCGTTTTTTTGGCATACTGGTGACCAGGCTCCTGGGATTTGTCTTACATGCTCCAGGTATAGGACTTTTAGCAGTTTCCCTGCCCCAGCCTTTTTTTTATGGCATTCTACAGTAGCCTGAGACGTCCTTAAAGGTTTAGATGGAAAGGGTATTTTAAGAATGTGTTTGTAGTTGAATTCATTAGTAGTTTGCTGACTTGCATTATTGAGAACTGATGGTACAACACATATGCATACCGTAGCCCAATTCCATATTCACAATATAGTGGTTATATTGACAAAAAATGTCTATATTTTGAAAGCATAACATCTGCCATTTTGTAAGTAGCTTCGTTAGGTAGTATATACAACAACTAATGAAAGAGACATAAAATACCATCAGGCATCATTCACATTAGGGCGTTTCAAATCGTGATTCTGCTCTCGATTTGAAACACCCTAGTGTCAATGGAACATGGTATAATAAATTAAATTCTCATAAGTAAAATTGAAAAGGGCAGTTCATAACAACACCTGCATAAATGCTTTGCATGATCTGAGTTTGACTCAACAGAACTGAAAGTCTGATCGTGAAATAGAATTTCCACTCTCAATAATTTCATGTGAACTTCTCCTTTTCATCCCTTGATGTACATTTGTGTCCTTTTTACAGAGCATGTATCTACATACCACACTTTAATTTGCAAACATTTACTTCCTATTGCAGATAAACGAGTTTTGTAAGGTAAAACATTGAAAAGAAATTAATTTGTTGCTGTCAGTGTAGTCCTATAATCTGAATTGACGACTGACCTTATGCATGTGAGTAGCTCACACCTGTATTAATGAGAAACATTCTAAAATATGTTAATGCCTTATTCTAATCATTTTTTACTGACACTGTACTAATGGCACAGGGGAGGAAGGGGTTAACATTTGGGTGCAATGAAAGGTTTAACTGTGTGATGAGAGTGTTTTACTAGGGAGTAGGGGTCTGTGCGTCACTGTAAGCATACTAATCGGGATGGCTGTGCTCAGCCATCCTGATCAGTGTGCCCAAACTTACAGGGAGGAGGGCTGCATTGTAAACAATGCAGCCCTCCTCCCTGTCGGTGTTTGCCGGTAATCACCGGCCAGGACCTGGTGATTGACACCCGCAACCACGATCGGCGGCACAGGTAAGGCAGGCACGCGCCCCCTACCCAGAAATGCAAACCTACGTATATATACGTGATTTTGCGCAGCGGAGCCACACTGCCACAGTAAAAGTACTGTGGGCGGTAAACAGTTAAAGTGTAACTGTACTTTTTTGTGAAAAAACAAACCCCTCTGAGTGATGAATATATATTGCAAGGATTTTAACAAACTTTACAGCAGATTCCTCTTTTGTTGCTCTGAAGAAATAACTGTGTTTGTTTTGTATGTTCTCTGCAAACTGATTCTGAATGGAAGAGATTGGTTCATTATACTCAGCTGGACATACTCAGTGTTCTAATGAGAAAATCCGCAGGGTCTGCATCCCTGGAAGTATTTAACCCTTGGGGAATATCTCACCAAAACTGAAATGGCTATTGCAGGGGTGCCTAAAGTTTGACCTAGTTCAGACTTCTTGGAAAATCAGTGAGCCAATTATATAAGTAGGAAATTACATATCTGGGGACATTCTGTACACCAACAGTGTAAAGAATACCACCAGGTTGCCTTATTGCTTTGAATTTTACAGAAAATCACAGTTTGAAATAGGTAATTTTAATAACAATAAATGATATGTCTTGTGTAGCAATTGAATATGCGTTATTATTAGATTGCTAGATCAAATGATTCCTCTTGTATTGATTTGTATTGTAACTCTACTGTCTGCCCTCGTGTGGTAAAGTGCTGTGCTAACTGTTGGAGCTATTTAAATCCTGTATGATGATAATTGTTTTTGCTGGGCTTTTTTTCCCACAAAAGTGGAGTTACCCTTTAGGCTAGGTTCACACCTATGCAGTTTGTGTTTGATCCATTTCTGCAGTGCTTTTGCAATTTTGCACATGCGTTTTTGCCGTGTTTTTGATATGTTTTGCATTTTTCTCTTCAACTTGTTGCTGGGTAGAATAAAACACAAAACGCATCAAAAAGGCACTACATGCTTTTCTGCAGCATCTCTATTGAAGTCTATAGAACCAAAAACGCAATGTTTTGCATTTAAAAAAGTCCCTGACCCTTTCCAAAAAACACAGCGAGAGATGTGAACCTGTCCCATAGGAAATCATGTTAAATGGCCTGCTGTGCTTTTCTGCAAAATGCAGCGGAAAACACTTAGACTTAATGCATGTGCACTAACTCAGTGTATAGTGGATCCTAGCAGTAAAATCTTGTTCCTGTTTATTACAATTCACTATTGAATGCAGTATACCTAGGTAAAGTAATGCATTTGCATTTTTAGGCAGTGCAGGAGCTCTACAAGTTTGCTTTTTACTTGGGCTTTAGAGCTTTGTCTGTATCTGTGGACCTTTTTCTCTAGCACACAGAAGAAAACAAAGTTTAATGCTTACAATTGCCACTCTTCAAAAGATACATGGTTGGAATAGCCTGAGAAGGGAACAGTAACCTAGTTTCCTTGAGCTGTAATGCCATTTACAGAGCCCAGTAATGCCAATAGAGTCCAGTGTGAGGCAGTCTCCTTTGGCAGCGAGATAGTTAAAGGGATGTTGACAGATGAGAGAGGGACTGTTTTAAATCCCAATGGAGGCTCCCACAGGAAATTAACTCTCCATCCTGCAGTTAAATCTGACCCCTTGGCTGTGATTCAAACAGTTAGCCATGTGAACACCATAGAGTGTCTGTTTTTAGCAGGGGCAGGCCCACAATCCAAGAAGATTGTGCTTCTAGGAATGAGCTGGGACCATAGACAACACCCTCTGAGCAGCTTGTTTCTGAGTGTGCTGTTAGAGGCACACAAACAACCGGAATACTCCGTTACATATGAACCCAGCAAAACCAAAGTCCGCTGCCCACACTAGTGCCTGGGACATCTACAAACACAGAATACTGGATTAATCCACCGCTGTCTTGCAATGCTGCTTTAATGAATTCCTTGTGGGATTTTCAGCAGTTTGGAATGGCTTATTTTCACTGTTCATCTTGCAATCTGCAGACATGTAGCAATGCTGGAGAAAGATTTCTGTCACATTTCAGGTCCCAGAGACGTCCGTGTAATCGCGAAGTGGATCGGTTGTATAAAGTTGTCTGCTGTGCTTTAGGCTAGTTGTATGCTGCTGTGCATTTGTGTTTCTTATTCCTCTGGATAACCAGGACAAGTTCACAGGAGACACCAAGGAAATCAAATAAGCAGCTTGTATGGCAGAGAATATGTCCTGTTACATGTTTCTGGAGGATTGTACATGTGAAAGGAGTACAGAATGTTATCTGCTTTGACTCTGCGGGCAGATCAAATGTCTGTCTCCACTTATTCATCTGTTTTTACAACTTTTTCTAGACCTGTAGACAAAGCACCAGTCAGTACGTTTAGTAATGTATTTGGAAGCTTTTTTGTTTGTTCAAAGATACTTTGAGAATATTTTTTGTTCTCTTTTATAAGTCTATTATGTATGGCAGATAAAAATTTTATCATTCCTAGGAAAATCCAGACAACTTTCTTTCTAAGGGTTTGTTTACACTTACTATAGTTTATTACGTAATGTAATATCTTCCACTTACAATGTTTTTCCACTTTTTGTGCTGGTGGCTCAATCTGTCAGAACTAAAAAGTGCAGCCCAGATGAAATTTGTTGTTAGTGTCTTCAAGTGTTTTTATATTTAGAATAAAGGATAACTATGCAAAGACCAGTGCCAACAGAAGGACCCACAATATTCCAGCCGCTGTCCTCGTCTCAGAATAGCTTTCATCTGGCATTGCCCAGCAGTCATCCTCCCATTTGTTTCCCTCTACTGGGCTGATCTATATGGTGGGACCAACATCTAGCCACAAGCAGGAGGGAGTTTGGAATGTCAGTTTGTGGCATGCTGTCACCTCTCTGCTTCCTCCAGAACTGTTACACAAACGTTGGCATCCTCCAAACTTTGGAGAACAGTTTTTGCTTTTGCCTTGCTTTTGCATATTCTTTTGTGGACTTTCTAAGCCTTGAAGAGATGAAGCGTTTTCAAGCATGGAGGAATTCTTTACCTTTTTTGTCACATTTTAATATTTATAAAGTAAGTACCTTAGTCTATAAAGCTTGTTAGCATGTAAAAATGAATACGTAATGTTTTTCTGTCCATTGCAGTTGTGTTCTACAGGCAAACTGTTTTTTGTAGTTAGGTTATGTGTAGGCACATGCAGCAAAAAAGGTATCCAGTTGTACATATATTATGGCAGCTGATCATTCTTTTAACTCTGGGGTTAAAAGGTTTTTTGGACCCAAGGTTGAACACACATAAGTGCTTATGTTATCCAAAGTTATGTCCAAAGAGCCGTTTTTGCATTTTTTTTGCACAAAAGTATTAAAAAATATTTTAGGCCTGAAGATTACACAAAACTCCCAAAACATGATATATTTTCTGAAAGCAGACTCCCTAGAGAATAAAATAGGGGTAGTTAGTTTAAATGTTTTATGTCATGCAATATTACCGCAAAGGTTTAAGAAAGGCAAAAGTTCAGTAAAAAACCCTAAAGTGACTTTTAGGGCAAACAAACGCAATAAATTACCCACATTTGTGGTAAAACATAAAAGACAAGTTTGCTACCAGTAAATAGATACCCAACATGCCAAACCTTAAATTTGTGTCCGCTCATGAAATGGTGGCAAACTTAAGTACCCTATATTTTATATAGCCAATGCTTCAAAGACCTCTACAGGTCATCAGCTTAATGTTACAGAGGGGGTCTTGTGCTAAAATTATTGCCCTCACTCGGCGTATGCGGCACTATGTAATATGTATATTGCAGTTAACATTTTCACTCGTAGGTGCCCTGGAACATGTGTTTATGTTCATATGTGCAGGTGGGGGGGCCTAAACATTTTTATTTTTGAGGGGGGGGGTGTTATGTGCTTGGGTGCAACTATTTTTTGCAATAACAAAAAAATGTTTTTGCTTAACTTTTTTGTTGTTTTTTTTTCCCATTACATAGGGGGCACAGAGTCTCCTATGAGATGTTTTTTAGGTGACAGGTTCTCTTTAATAAGAACCTAGATGTATCGCAAGGCATATCGCGTTACAATACATTCCAGACAAGGAAAGTGACAGTGGTGACACCTTAATGACGTCATACACGTCACTTTCTAGGTCACAGCAAGAAGGGGAGGACAGCGGACGTGTGTCCACTCTCTCCTCTCTCCCCTTCACCCGCTGCCTCCCACCATGTTGGCCCCAAGCCTGCAGATGGGCAAGCGAATCCCAGAATACATGGCGGAGACAGGTGCGGAGGGTGGGGGCTCCACTACCGGGGTTGTGTGAAAGCAACTGGGCTACAGCCACCGAATTGTGTGTAAAACCTCCCGCTGTCATATCCATACTACAGATCTGTAGTCTCAGGACCTGTTTTGCCAATATGTTAAGTGAGCCGAAGTTCTCCTGTGTTTACTTCAGACATTCATTCATTGGAAAAAAGCTTTTTTTATTTCTTTTTGTCTTTTTTTTTTAATTTCCTCATGCACGAGGCTTGCTGTTTGTGTGCAGTTCACCTCACTTCACCCTTTTAGTAAATCAGGCTTGTAGTCTCAGAAATCTTGCAGAATGCTAGATATGTTCTGTCTATCTGTCCAAATATAACATCTCTGGGACAAATAACCATCAGCTATTTATAGGGAACAGTGTTTTCAGCTTACATTTTGTGTGATGTACACTGTTGGCTGTGAACTTGCTGCCCATATTTCCTCGAACATTAGACTGTCCAAAAATTTCCATCCTGACCAAGAGACATTCTGGAGAGTTTTTTTTCATCTAGTGTTCACCTGCTATTTTTCCAGAATCATTTTTATTACTGACAGTTCAGTCACCATTAGGATGTTTTATTTTTTGCACATGTAAGCAGCTTTGTGGAAACAATATGGTTTCCTATAAACTAGGAGCTGGACAAAAATATGGAAACACTACACGATTTTCAGGTGTGAAAGTGACAACATATTTCGCGTTGAAAGCTGATATGATGTAACATTCTTTTGTTTTTGCTGTGTGATGAGACACCTAGCTAACAGGTGGGAAGCCTCACTTTTGTCATTGACTGTGTACGGTGCTAGTAATACGGAGTCATGTCAGAGCTTATTGAGCTTCAAAGAGGGCAAATTGTTGGTTCCCGCTTAGCTGGTGCCTCTGTGACTAAAGTTGCCAATTTATTTGTGATGTTTTGAGGTACAGTATCAAAGGTTATGACCGCATATACAGTTTCTGGGAAAATATCCTTGGATAGGCATAATCGCGGTTGACATGGTCAACTGACTGAAACGGACAAAAGGACATTGCGCAGGACCGTGACCTGGAATAAGAAACTCAACTGCTGCAAAAGTAACTGCAGAACTCAGTTTCAGTCTGCCAAAGCATCATGTCCACAAGAACTGTGTGGAGGGAACTCCATAAGTAAAACATTCACGGGTGAGTTGCAGTTGCTGAACTACTAGTGACCAATATTAATGCTCAGAAGAGGAGAGATTGGTATAACACCCATAATGGTCCGATGAATTGAGCTTCACGCTGTTCCCAACCACCAGATGTTTATGTATGGCAAACACTGTCCCAGCCTTACGACCAGGACTGTCTTGTGCCAGTGATGACAGAGCAGTCATGGTTTGGGCAGCCATATTTTGGTATTCTGAAGTCCCCATCACCACCTTGAAAGGTAAGGTCACATCCAGCGACTATGTACAAATTTTTGCCAATCATGTGCACCCCATGATGCAGACATTGTTTCCTGAAGACATCACCATTTACAAAGACAATCGTTCTCCAATTCACAAAGCTGGTCTTGTCAAATCATGGTTTGACGAGCATGCAGATGAAGTCTCGCATTTTCTCTAGGTGCCACACCTCAATATTACAGAACTATGGTCCATTTTGGAGAACAAGGTTCAGGCTTGTTTCCCCCTCCGGCTTCTCTGCGAGAACTCAAATGATGTTTACATGAAGTGTGGTATCAGATTCCATTATCTACCATCAAAGACTTATATTTGTCAATTCATAGGAGAATTCAGGCTGGATGCCAAAGTTGGTCTAACACCATATTCGGTAAATTAAAAAAGCAATATTGTGGCGCCTGTAAATTAAAATATAAATGTGTAATATGATTTACCGAGTAATAGTGAATACTGCCATTTTCAGGAAGTAATAGCAGCTGCCCCTATAAAGTGTATAAACACTCAATATAACAAACCGTGAATAGATAGACGCTTGCTCAATACAGTAAATATCAAATACTTGCAAAGTGCTCTCCCAACATCTGTGAATAGTTAATTGGTACAGGATATACTGAAGTCCAAAAAAATGCTTTATAAATGAATGGAAGTCCCATATGAGGGTATCACATAATTCAAAAAATTCTTCTCCACCCCGAGTGAGTAACAGATGAATTTCTCACTGTTACTCACACACCAGAAAGTGTTGACCCCTGTTAAGGTGGATTATGTGGTCAAGTAATATGTAGATTCCCAACTACAGGCTCTCATGGGGATGAATCTCCTGGTTCCCTTTTTATTATTGGCTCTCCAAAAAACAGAAGGTGTTGACCCCCGTATGGGTGGTCATATGACACTGGGCAGTCAAATAATATGTAGATTCCCAACTGTAGGTTCTCGCAAGATAAATCTCCAAGCGCCCCTTATATGAATGGTTCTCCAGAAAGTTGAAAATTCTCCTTTCATGCTCTGAGTGCTGGCTGTCTTTTTCCTCACCAATTTAAATCCTCACCAATCACGTCATCCAGCGATGTAAATCCTCATCAATCAACTCGTCCAGCGATGTAAATCCTCATCAATCACGTCGTCCAGCGATGCAAATCCTCATCAACCAGTATTCAGCACTTGGGCCAATATTCTGAGACATGGACTGTTCTACAATGCTCTCTGTGGCCTGAGGAGGGGCGGGCCATGAGAAGAGGGAGGGGAGAGGTGAGTGTGTATGAACAGACAACATACTGCTGTCATGTGACCAATGGAGGCATTGTCATGTGTCCCTTTTATCTATTTGGTGTATAAATCTTCTCCTAGAAATTGAGGGATTCGTCTTTGTTACCCCCCCGTCAGTACTTCCCAACAATGCACACAACACCCAGCACATCAACATTGACCTCAGATTAACAGAATCCTCAAGGGGTAGGGGGTTAAAATAAAATGGGGATTTGTCTCATGGGGGGGGTAGAATTTTTTTAGTTTGATGTTGACGGGGCGGTTATTTTTGGTAAAATATTTTCCTCTGTCGGCTAGTTTCCTCCTAATGTTCTCCTGACTCTTCAAGAGTTATATAGAAATGGGCCAGCAGCATGACAGGGACGGCAACTGACATCCTTTTCCTTATGTGAAAGCTGCATGAACTCAGCCCACAGTCCATAGATGGCTCTTTCTCTGCCCCACCCCCACTGGTTTTATAATAAAAGGAAATACATTTCCCCAGCTGTGCAATAGTTAATAGGTGACACTTCCTAAGATCATTTCTGGAGGGTCTGCTTGCGTATGTACAGATTGGAGGTTTTATGTCTTTATACTGCCAGATGAAATCTCAGACATTTTTTATTTGATAATGAAAAAAAACATTTTTTAAATATATATTTGTTTAAATGATTCGATAATTGAGATGAAGTCATTTGTGCAGAATGTGTTATTTCTGATTCTTCTGTGTATGTGGAGTGTAAATCTGTCCCAGGACCCAGGAGAGGAGAAGAGGTGAACCTACCTTCACTATTGTCTGGAACAAATGTCATACAGCAGAGGACAGCACTTCCTTATACAGCAGTTGCCCAATGGATTTCTGATTATTAATGTTCTAAATTCAGGTGTGACCTCTAGTTGTCTAGAGCAGGGGTCTCCAAACCTTCTAAACAAAGGGCCAGTTTATTGTCTTTCACATGAACTGTGGCCAGTGGGATTAGAAAATGCCCTGGTGTCAATGGGGGAGTAAACAATGCCTCATTTTTGGTATTACGGGGAGGAATAGTTCCCCATGGTTGGTGACAGTGGAAGCAATAATGCCCCATTTTTGGTATTAATGGAAGGAATAGCATCCCATCATTGGTGTCAGTAGGAGAAATAGTGCCCCATCATTGGAGTCAATGGGAGGAATAATGCCCCATTGTTGGTATTAATGGGAGGAAAAGTGTCCCATCATTGGTGTCAGGAGGAGAAATAGTGCCCCATCATTGGTGTCAATGGGAGGAATAATGCCCCATTGTTGGTATTAATGGGAGTAAAAGTGTCCTATCATTGGTGTCACTAGGAGGAATAGTGTCCATTGTTGGTATTAATGGGAGGAATAGTGTCCCATCATTGGTGTCAGGAGGAGGAATTGTGTCCCATTATTGGTAATAATTGGAATAATAGTGTCCCATCATCCCATGCCCTATTGTTGATATCTGGGAGGAATAGTGGCCCACCATTGGTGTCAGTAGCAGGAATAGTGCCCCCCATTGGTGTCAGTGGGAGGGATAGTGCCCCATTGGTGTCAGAGGGAGGAATAGTGCCCCATCATTGGTATTAATGGGAGGAGTAGTGTCCCATCATTGATGTCATTAAGAGGAAAAGTGCCCTATTCTTGGTGTCAGTGGGAGGAATAGTGCCCAATTGTTGGTGTCAGAGGGAGGAACCATGTCCCACTGTTGCTGTCAGTGGGGAAAATAGCGCCCCAAGGGCTGCAGTTTGGAGACCACTGGTTTATAGAGATGAAATAATAAACAGTTCAGTATCCCTCCCCCTGTATATTGGATTGGTCCAGAAGTCAATGTGCCTGGGGAAGGGGGGGCAGCTCTAGAACACCTTATTGATGGACTACACATAAAATAGTGCTGGGCTGCTGACATATACAGTACATTACTGCCATCTGTCATTGTGTGAGAAGGTCATACAACACTGATTGGCTTTCAGTCTTTTGACCGCTGTAGACTGATGAAAGGTAAAATCTGATTTTCTGCAGGTTACTGCATTCAACACATCAGCATTGTCTTTATAAATAAGCTCATTTGTGACTTTAAAATAAACATGTTTTGAGAAGCTTTGTGAGCAAGGTAATTGTGCTACTGAATTATTGTTACAGTGGTATTCTGCAGCTCACCTTCTCCCAGGCCCCCTGGGTTCTGTGGATGGTGCCAGAAACTCTCATTATGTCTCCTAACAAAACAGAATACAGCAGAGAGTCCTCACATTGATTCCAGGCTGTGAACTATTTTTTGTTCAAATGACAAACCGCCAGTTCTGTGCTGAAGCCTTATACTAGGCTTCTTATGAAATATTTGTCTACCCAACATCCTGCCATGATTATTCATGATTTTGAGTACAATGTCTGTTAAGTAAGTAAGAATTTGTACTTAAAGCAGTATTAAATTCAAAAGCAAACATTTATTATATTGCAGCTTACCAATTATTAGATGTTATATCTGTATTAGTTTTCTTTTTTAGGCTTTCTTCTATTTTCATCTAGTGATCTGGCCAGTAAGTCTGTTGTTTTTCACAAGCTTAAGTTCTCCAGCAGAATTTATCAGTTTACATGTAAGGAACAAACAATCACAGTGTTACTAAACCCAGAACCCTGCATTCATTATATCTAGTCTCCCACAGTACACAGAACATAGAAATGCAATTATTTTAGTAAATATAAACTGCTAAATACCTTTTCTCATCAGCAGTTAGAACAGTCTTGTGACTTCTACCAGTGCCCAGTAGACCAATGGTTAAAGATTATAGGAAGAGTTTTAATTCTCCCCTGATTGTCCTATGAGGCTGCAGGACCCCTGACTTTCTGTCTGAAAAGCGATGTATGGTCATGTGCTGATCACATGCACTCTCCCAAGAAAAAATCTCTAGCAATAAACACAAAACTGAGCATGTGAAGAGTCCCCCAAGGCTCTGTTCTATCAGCAGATGGATTGGGGACAGTAGAAGGGGAGGATCAGAGAAGAAAGGATCAAACATACCTTTTTACACAATGAAGAGGGAGTAACCCCTTAGGTTCCACAGTGAGTATAAGAAGCATGCTTTACTGCATATACAGATTTTATTGTTGTGGGTTTAGTAACACTTTAAGGCCTCATGCACATGGGATGTTTTTCTCTCTCCTAGACCTCTTTATTCCTGGAAGGGGCATTTTGCCAGAAAAAGCGCTTGTAAGAGGGTGTAACGGTTTAGGGGTGTTTAGCCACATCAAGCAGTTGGCCATTAATTTATTTCACTGGCCAAAATAATTTATTCTGGCCATTGAAATGAATTAACACTCAAGCGCTAAATGCGCCTAACGTTAACACGCGTTTAATGCTGCTGCTCCTGGATACGCTGGCAGTGGGGGTTTTTCCTGCCTCTAAACTCTAAAAGCCTATGTGTGCATGGACACGTAGGTTAAAGCAGGCCATAGATGGGTTGTTAATTGTCCGGTTTTTCGTCCGAAAGAAAAATCGGCCGATTTTCGTTTCGTTAGTGGATTAGTTCGTCAGCCATTTTTCATATATTTTGCACTTTCAGATTATCAGTTATGTTGGGAAATTTGTGGCCGATTTGGACGATCGGCCGATTTTCCCGACAATGATGGCCAAATCGGACGATCGTTTTAACAATAAAATATCTGCGCATGAGCTGTGACCTGAAAGGGACAGAAGTTATGGGGTGAACTTTATGATTTAGTTGGACGATTTTTTTATTTGTTGGTGATAACATCAGCAGAACGAACGACCGATTTTTTGTTTGTCGTTCGAAAAATCGGCCGATGTTCGACCCGTCTATGGCCTGCATTACATGCAGGGGTGTTTTAGAAGAAGACGCCCCTAGGAGCTGAAAAAATGTCCAGTGTGCACGAGGCTTAACACTCACAGGGGTGATTAATTGATCAGCTTTTATTTATTCATGGAAAACCTTTATCCCAAAAGGAAGAAAAAATGTTTGCTGTAACTGATCATAAAATGTGAGCTGGCTTTGGCTTCAATTTGTTAGTGTATCTTAGTTGTTAGTGTATCTTAATCTGCTAATACATTTAACATTCCCCTCCCCCCAGACTGATAATGTTGCTGTCTGCTGTGCCTCCTGTGCTCATTTCTCCAGAGTCGTGTCTCGTTAATATAGGATGTGTGTTACTGGCCAGATCACCAGGTAAAAACAGAGAAAAAGTTAAAGAAAAGAAAGCAAATGCAGCCACCACATCTAATGATTGTTAAGCTGCAATACATTACATTTT
This sequence comes from Staurois parvus, assembly GCF_062004578.1. NCBI lineage: Eukaryota > Metazoa > Chordata > Amphibia > Anura > Ranidae > Staurois > Staurois parvus. The sequence continues at coordinate 5,454,355 of NW_028318031.1, read as the reverse complement.
TTGTTTTGGGTTTAACCGCTTTCCCGCCACCCTATAGCAGATATACTGCTACAGGGCGGCAGGGGTGCACAAAATCACGTATATGTACGTGATTTTGCATTTCCGGGTAGGTGACGCACACGAGCAACACGCCCGCCCTACCCTCGCCACTATTCGCCGGCACCCGGTGATCGCTGAGTATTACCAAGGGGCAAGAGAACTGTATGTAAACAATACAGTTCTTTCCCCTGTCAGCTCCTGCACAATGCTTTGTGTCGCTGTGCATAGCAGAGCCATACAAAGCAGTGTGCTTACAGTTAAAAGCACAGACACAACCCACAGTAAAATGGCACACAGTTAACCCTTTGATCACCCCACATTTTAACCCCTTCCTGCCCAGTGCCATTAGTATAGTGTCAGTGCTTTTTATTAGCACTGATCAATGTATTGGTGTCACTGGGGGTATCAGTGACACCAAGTCAGTTCCCCCCAGTGTCAGAATGCCCACTGCAGTCCTGCTATAAGTTGCTGATCACTGCCATTACTAGTAAAAAAAAAAAATCCCAGTATATATACCGCCACTTGTGAACGCTATAACGTTCATGTAAACCAATTAATTTACATGTATTGGGATTTTTTTTAGCAAAGACATTTAGCAGAATGCATTTTGGCCTAAATTTATGATGAAATTTGACTTTTTACATTTTTTTACTGGACATGTTTAATAGCAAAATGTCAAAAATATTGGGGATGTTTTTCACAAAATTGAGTTTTATTTTTGTTAGCGCAAAAAATAACAACTCCACAGGTTATCAAATACCACAGAAAGAAAGCTCTATTTGTGGGAAAAAAGGACGTAAACTTCATTTATGTACAGCGTTGCATGACCGTGCAGTTGTCAGTTAAAGTAACGCAGCACCGTAATGCAAAAAATGGCCTGGTCATGAAGGGGGGTAAATCCTCTGGAGGGCAAGCGGTTAATACCGCATTAAATTCTTCTAGTTTGGTGAGGTATTCACAAAGAAAGAAACCATGTTTTTTACAATGGATTATAGCGTCACTGATGATTATCTCTATTGTAAGCTGGCCATTCATGGCTGAACAACAAAAAACAGATTTTGCCATCAGTTCCTCCATCCTCCAGTGAGGTAAATGGAATCCCTACACCCCCCTCCCCTTTACCAAGCCACTGCATCCTGATAGTGGTACAGAGCACTGCCAGAATACACTGATCAGCGGTTGCAGCCACTGATCGATGGAAACATTTCCAAGATGTCCGTTTCATGGAAGTTGGTCAAACAATTGACTTATGTCGAGTGAGGGAGCCCACAACTGATAGAGATTTGGCTGGCCCAGGTTTGATCATTATATGGGTAACTTTAATGTTTTAAGCATAGCTGCTACTAGTATATACATTTTTATTCAGGCTCTCAGGGGTTCCACATGAAATCTCAATTCAACAATGGCAGCCAAACACAGGTAGAATTTTGTTTGAAAATGTTCTGAAAAATATTTTGTCAGACCATATATTAGTACCATCAGTGACTCAACAAATTTTATCAGAAAACCTTTAAAGTGGGGCTGAAGTCAAAATGAAAACTATACAATAAGATGCAATCTGTCATTAAAGTAAAACTATAAGCAAAACTTTTTTTTTTTCATTTTGAATAGAGCAAGAAAGGGTTATAACTCTTGTCAGATTTTTTTTTTTTCGCCATCTGTGTTCCATTGCGGAGATTTCCCTTCACTTCCTGTCCCATAACCAAACATGAAGTGAGAGGAAATCCCTGAAAATTAAGGGAATCCATTAGGAACCCCCAAGTGTCCCCAATGGAAGGTTTCCCCTCTATTACTTGTCTGGGGACAACCCAAAATTTGGAATTTTCTTTACTTTCACTCAATGATATTAGTAAACAGGATAAATAGAGAAGGTGAATTTCCCCAAGGGGGCACAGACAGCAATAAAAACTGATAGAGGTTCTTAATCCCTCTGCACTCCAAAACAGAAAAAAAGTTTTACCTACTAACCTATAAGTTTTATACCACTCTCTCTTCTGGTAGACAATGCTGCTCTGCAAGGATGTCTCCATTGCTCCTCCATAGATAGAGGTGACACTTAAAACATGACGTGTTATTGGGAAGACCACCAAGTGAAAATGAAGGAAAAAAAAGTAGAAAACTAACGCAGCCACTACATTTAAGGATTAGTACGTTTTTTGTTTATAGGTTTAGATACTTTAAACATTTTCTTCAATTGGCATGACAGTGGTTTGAATATGTACAGAAGTGATGTAGTATAAAACAACAAATGTTCTTGATAGACTACAAAAGTTCTGGATCAAACGTAAACGTCAGTTGTAATAGGTATGATTTTTCCTGAACAGAAACCATATTCACAGTTAGAATTTTATTTGTTCAGATAAGAAATGAGAAAAATTTACAATCCCAAACCAACATTCTGAACACTGTATTTGAATGAAGTTCTAACTGTGTATGACTAGTTTAAAGTATAAAGGCAAAACCTTTTTTTCGGGTTTTGGATAGAGTGGAGAGGGATTAGAACCCCTGTAATTTTTTTCCCTACCTGTGCCCCTATTAAGGAGATTCACCCTCTCTATTTGTCCTGTTTACCATTAACATAGCTTAAAATGTGGGATTTTCTTTCATATTCTGACACCAGAACAGTAATAGAGGGGTCATCCCTGTCACAGTATACAAAAATAGTTGAGCGCTAACATATTCTCTTCCTTAGATTTCAATTGGCCTGGTGGTGCTATTTTTGTGGCAGCTTTCAATAGATGTGTAAGCAGTGACTAAAATTGTTTCTCTCCACAAGACTTTGCTGTCAATCTTGCATCTGTGTTTTGTGAACATGATAGTTCCACTCGCAATAATGCTTACTGCCCTCTGAATGGTGATCTGTGGAGGATCGCTTTTCAGATGGTGTTATAGCAGCAGCACACAAGCGTTCAGGAGGCACTACTGTCACCTTCTTATGCCTGTTTTTTTTTTTTTTCTTTTTTTACTTTTATGTTGCCAAATGGCAATTTTACTTTGCAGGGCTACACCACAACTGCAAGCCTAACATTTGGTTTGTGGTTGCGGAGAGGCACCATTGATCTCAGCAGGCAAATTTGATAGGCAGCCTGTCAAGTTCTGTAGCGTGAATTAAAAATGCTACAGCCACGGCATGTGTAGAGCCTTGTCAGGCTGCAATGTTAGAATTCAGGTAGGGGGCTGGAGGGCTGGTAAAACTGTGGCTCAACAACCTTCTTTTACTCCCCCCCCCCCTTCCCCCAAGACAACCTTTGTGAAAGAGCACTGTCTGTATTGATCTAGATCAGCCTTTTTCAACCAGGGTGCCTTCAGGTTTCTTCAGGGGTGCCTTGGAAGAATGCCTAAAACTTGCTGAAAAATTGTATACAAGCCAGTGGGTGGATGAAGCCTGCCCTTTACTTACACAGTTACAGGTTTTCATTGTGCATCTTTACAACCTTCAAGCCCGCAGCATCCCAACAATCGTTGATGTTATCAGTTGATAGGGAGGACATTGGGCGTCCTTGCTTGAGTCTCCTCTGCCACTCTCCGTTAGCACTGGGGTTGAAAAAGACTGGTCTAGAAGAAGGATGATGGGACAGGCTGTATGTAATGTTATTATTACAGCATGCAGTTCTGATGTTTAGACACAGAGCTGTGACAGTCTTCTGGTAATATAAGGCAGAATTTGGTGTTGCCCAAATCCTCTAAACTGGATCTGTATTTGGGCTTGTGTCAATGGGCTTTTGTTCATGTTGGAACTGCATCTCTCCCATTACACATTGATGGGAATGCCAGTAGCTAGAAGCAGGTCAAATGAAAATGAGAACGTTGTCATTTGCATGTCCTATTCTCCTTTCAAATTGATGCAAGCTGCATTTGTTTTAAATGACATAATCCTTTTCATGGACCATGCAATGGCTCAGGTTTACCAGAATATCACTGTGATCAGTTTGACTTTCAACTTTAAGCAAAAATATTTATTTACCGCTAGTCGAGAGTTAAAGTAGAATTAAAGGCAAAACTTTTCTTTTTTGTCCTGGGTAGAGTAAGGGAGGGTTATAACACCTGTCGATCTTTTTTGTTATCTGTGTCATATTGAGGAGATTTCTTTTCATTTCCTGTCTCATAGCTAAACAGAAGGTGAGAGGAAATCCCTCCAAAGTGGGGTGATCCCCGCTTTTCACCAGAAATAGTGTCACCATTGGAAGATTTCCCATTTTTTTCTGGTCTGCTGACAACTCAAGATTTGTGATTTTCTTTCACTTCCTCTTTGATAACGGTAGAGAAGGGGGAATCAGACAGCAATACAAACCCGAAAGGTGTTCTAATCTCTTTACATCGGGGGTCAGCAACCAGTAGATCGTGATCTACCAGTAGATCTTGGCCATGTAACTGGTAGATCTTGGTCTGGGCTTGCTGACACGCCATCCCAGAGCATCAGAATGCAATGCAGAGGAGCTGTAGTGGGGATCAAGAGATGCATAAGTTGAGGTCTCCTCTGTAGTGCTGCTCCTATGCCCTGCCATGGTTGGTGGGTGTAGTACCTGCCAAGCATGACCCATTCAAGTGAGGCACTTGCAGTGTGGCACATTTACTTGAATGGGTCTTGGTTGACAGGCCGTAGCACACACCAAAAGCAACAGGGTGTGTAACCGTTCTGCGGCACGTGTATACCTTTGGCTTCTGCCTTGGCAGCTACAGGGGGTAGGGATTGGGGGGTGTAAAACTGTGATTCAACCGCAGGGTTTTACCCCCCCCCCCTCTCCAACTTTACATGTGAAAGAGCCCTTAAGGTGCTGCTGCTGATTACAACTAAGGCCTCACTCACAGCTGCAGTAGGCACTGCTTCCCTTCTGCAGAGTGATCACAGTGCGTTTGACAGATGGTGAGAGGGCGATATGTTTCCTCCTCATCACCTGATTTAAACCCATGATTGCCATGACATGGTAATACGGTAATTAGGGGCTTAAATCAGGTGCACGGAGGCAACACTGTGCCTGGTGATCTTTGACTTCTCCCCTGTTCAAGTAGTACTCCACCTCCTTAAGGGCTCTTTCACAAGGGCGTTCCGTATGTCCGTTTACGGATGAAAAACAGACACCCATGTATTTCTATGGACTTGCATCCGTTAAAGTCCGCATCCGTTACCATCCGTTTTTTTTTAATGGAAGAAAACCTTATTTTGTTGTTCCATAAAAAAAACGGAATGGACAAAAAACAGATGTAAATGGACATACAGTCCATTTTTGCATTGATAAAGGATGTAAGCTGATGAAAAACGGATGTGAACTGATCCATTTTTTCTTGGAAAAAACGTGACTGAAATGATTTAAAAAAAACAGAACGCCCATATGAAAGGACCCGAAGGTTGCATGCCTCTGCTTTACACTCTATCCAAAACTAAAACTAAAGTTTTGCCTTTAGTTATACTGTAGGGTTCATTAAGTTGGCAGATTAGTGCCATCCTCCGTGCTGATCCACTTCGGAGCTGCGTGCAGGCAGCCCATAGAGGTGGATAAACATGCGTCTGCCAGCAGCTCTGCAGTATAACTTCCACTTCTAAACTTCTGTAGATATAGCCATGCATATGCAATTGTTTATTGCTGTTTCTTTTATTATGAAACTTTGTAGAGATAATGGAATATTGTAGGGATTGGGAATTGAGCAGCAATTACTGGCAAGTGTCTGTGACTGATAATTGGTTTTTGTTTTTCGCCAGTAAAACACAAATAGACATTAGGTCTAATGCTGATTATAGACAGTTCGATTCAAACCATGTGTGGGCAAGCAGAATGTACCCAAGTTGATCGATCGATCAATTTGGGTACAACCAGCCTGCTGGAATTTACATTTGATTATCGCTAGCTGCTGGTATAGCCACTAGCAGTAATCACTGTCTTCTCAACCTGTGGTTGCAGGAATTAAATGTACTCCATATATGACCTACCTAAGTTCAGCCAAAAAATCTGCACAGGGGACATACTTACAATCAGTGCGATATCCACCAGGTTGCTGGCTCCTTCTTTACTTAATATCCTATTCTTAACCCTTCCCTGCTGGTTTCTTCTGGTGTGGCAGGGATTAATAGAGCCAAGGGACCAGTCATTATGCACTCAAGAGTGCCCAGCCATGTTCGCCCCACTCCTCCAGTCATAGAAACTGTACTATTTTGGCCGCGGCCGAGCCGCGATCGGACCGGATCGCCGGACATCTACCCGGACCGTCACCGCTCTGCCCACCGGGTCCCGCCGACCTGCCTGCCTGCCCAGGGCCCTCCCCATCAGCCCTGGGTCATTGCTGATCACCCTGGACCACCAGGAACCGGCACGGCCTCACGGTCTCCCTGGAGCCCTCCCTAGCTCTGGGACCACCCCAGACCACCTGGCACCCAGCCGCCACCTCGGGGCACCCAGCTGCTCGCACCCGGCGACCCTGCATGGGAACTGCTTCAGGCCTCCCAGCACCCTGCGGGCCACCCTGCACCAGCCAGCCCCAGACCAGGAACCTTTCCAGGACAACGCCGCACCTCCGCTACCTGCATCGAGGGGATTCCGAAAAACCATGGGTCTTTAATGCCGTTCCAGATATTGCAATGCATTGTTGATGAGGATTCTCCCGTCCTTCCCATCTCTTGGCCTTTGCTTGGCAACTCGAAGTCTAAGCTCCCAGCTAACACCCCTGGACACCCAGCACCCAGCTACCGGGTACCCAGCTACCACCCCTGGACACCCAGCACCCAGCTACCGGGCACCCAGCTACCACCTCTGGTCACCCAACACCCGGACCACCCAGCGAATCGAGACGTCGCCCAGCGAATCGAGACGTCGCCCAGCGAATCGAGACGTCGCCCAGCGAATCTCCCGGACCCGGACCACCCAGCGAATCTCCAGTCACCGAGCCGCCAGCATCACCAGACGCCTTGCCTGCCAACGCCCCCCAACATCGCACCCTACGTCCCCTCCACTCGCCGATCCACCAGACCCACTGATGCCCCCTCGGACGCCAGCATACTGCACCCACAGATTGCAGCCAGCCAGCTGCTGGACTCTACTCCCACTCTCCCCCTACAGAAGGACTCTAGTGGACTCCTCCACGGTGATATAGACTCTCCACATCACCTCGCCCTGACCCGTATCCCTTCACCTCCCCTGACCCGAACAGCACTGCACTCACCCCAGCATGCCACCTGCACTTCTCCTCCTCGTTTTCCTCTCCTCCATCCCAAAAATCGCCTCCCTCTACCCGCCCACCCCCCCAAAACGGCTCTACATTGCCCCTTCACTTCTGCCCTCTCCCCACTACGGCACTCACCACCTCCTCCTGGTACTCCACTCCTCGGTCGACCCACGTGCCACCACTACCAGACCCACACGCTCCTGCACCTCCCATTCCCATGCCACCCTCCTCACCCTTCTCCTTCTCCTATCCGCTGGGGACATCTCCCCGAACCCTGGCCCCTCACCACCTCTCCCCCCCTCCAGGGACCCCCCTGCTCCCGCCAGCCGCCGCAACCCCCTCAACCTCATACCTGTGCACCTCCTCCCCACATCCATCCCCCCTCTCTCGGTTGCACTTCTGAACGCCCGCTCGGTTTGCAACAAACTAACTGCCATCCATGACCTCTTTATCTCCCGCTCCCTCAACCTCCTAGCCATCACCGAAACCTGGGTACAGGCCACCGACTCTACCTCCCCTGCGGCACTCTCCCATGGAGGTCTCGTCTGGTCCCATTCACCAAGACTGAGCGGTCACAAAGGTGGTGGTGTCGGCCTGCTCCTATCACCGCTGAGCACCTTCCAGGTCCTCCCTAACCCCCCCTCCCTAACCTTCTCCTCCTTCGAGGCTCACTGCATCCGGCTCTTCTCACCCACCCCCTTAAGGATCGCAGTGATCTACAGGCCCCCCGGATCCATAGCCCGCTTCCTGGATGACTTCGCCGCCTGGCTTCCCTTCTTCCTCTCCTCTGAGCTACCGACCATCATCCTCGGGGACTTCAACATCCCCATCAACGACAACACCCCAGCTACCTCTCGACTCCTCCACTTAACCACCTCCTTCGCGCTCACACAACACACTCAATCCTCCACCCACATCAATGGGAACACCCTGGACCTCGTCTTCTCCCACCTCTGTACCCTTAACCACTTCACTAACACCCCCTTCCCTCTCTCCGACCACCACCTCCTCACGTTCTCCATCTCCCCTTCCCCTAACTCCCCCCCCCCAGTGCGCCAAACCATCACCAGCCGCAACCTCCGCAACCTGCACCCGGCCCCCCTCCACTCGGCTGCCGACCGCTTGCACGACAGCATCCTTCCACTGTCATGTCCTGACCTAGCCACCACCGCGTACAACGACTCACTATCAGCCACCCTAGACTCTCTGGCACCCCTAACCACACGCAACATCAAACCCAGACCGCTCCAACCATGGCAGAACGACCACACTAAATGCCTCAAACGTCGCAGTCGTGCGCTGGAGAGACTATGGCGCAAAACCAGGTCCCCTCATGCATTCTCCCTCTACAAATCTGCCTTCCTCACCTACACCTCCTCCCTCCACGCCGCCAAGCAGGCCTACTTCGTTGACCTGATCAACACCCTCTCTAACTGCCCTCGCCGACTCTTCTCCACCTTCAACTCCCTGCTCTCTCCCCCCCCTCCTCCACTCAGTACCTCACTTACCGCCCACGAGATTGCCACTCATCTCCATAGCAAGATTGACGCAATCCGCAAGGACATAGTCAACTTGCAGTCTACCTCCCCATCTAGCCTCCCCCCTTCCATCACCCTCTCATCTCTCCCCTCCTCTGACCTTGCAACGGCACTGCCCCCCACCACACCCAAGGCCCTGCCTACCGTAACCCCCCCATCACTGCACTCCTTCAGCCCTACTACCACTGAGGAAGTCACCAGAGTCTTCTCAGAAGCCCGCCTCACTACCTGCCCCCTGGACCCTATCCCCTCTCAACTCCTCCGGTCACCCCCCTCTTCCCTCATCCGCTCCCTTACCCACATCTTCAATCTCTCCCTCGCTACTGGCGTCTTCCCCTCCCCCCTAAAACATGCGCACATCACCCCCATACTCAAAAAGCCCTCCCTGGACTCCACTGACCTCAACAACCTCAGACCAATTTCCCTACTGCCACTCACGTCCAAGCTCCTTGAGCGCTTGGTCTACGATCGCCTAAGCGCCCACCTAACTGACAACAACCTCCTTGACCCACTACAGTCCGGCTTCCGTCCCCTACACTCCACCGAAACTGCCCTCCTCAAAATCACCAACGATCTACTAACCGCCAAAGCCAAAGGCGACTACTCTGTCCTCCTTCTCCTAGACCTCTCTGCGGCCTTTGACACAGTCGACCACCCCCTCCTCCTTAATAAACTACTCTCCCTTGGCATCAGAGACACCGCTCTCTCCTGGTTCTCCTCCTACCTATCCCAACGCTCCTTCAGCGTTTGCTACAACGGCGCCACCTCCTCTTCCCTCCCCCTCTCTGTTGGGGTCCCCCAGGGCTCTGTCCTTGGACCCCTTCTCTTCTCCATCTACACCTCCTCCCTTGGCAAACTCATACACTCCCACGGCTTCAACTACCACCTCTATGCTGATGATACTCAAATCTACCTATCCACCCCTCACCTCACCCCCACATTCTCCGCCCGCATCACTCACCTCCTAAACGACATCTCTGACTGGATGTCGCTCCATTTCCTCAAACTCAACCTCTCCAAAACCGAGCTTCTCGTCTTTCCCCCTTCCCGTGCCCCCCCCCCCATCCTTTCCATCACTACCAACAACACCACCATCAATCCCGCCCCGCAAGCCAAGGTCCTTGGCGTCATTCTGGACTCAAACCTTTCCTTTCAACCTCATATCAAATCTCTCACAAACTCATGCAGGCTCCACCTCCGGAACATCTCCAAGATACGCTCCTTCCTTACCCCAGACACCACTAAACTACTCGTTCACTCCCTGATTATCTCACGCCTTGACTACTGCAACTCCCTCCTCACCGGCCTACCCCAGTGCAAACTCACCCCGCTTCAGACCATCCTGAACTCAGCTGCCAGACTCATCCACCTCACCAGCCGCTCCACCTCTGCCACCCCCCTCTGCCTCTCCCTCCACTGGCTCCCCATTGCCCAACGCATTAAATTCAAACTGCTCACTCTGACCTATAAAGCCATTCACAACACTGCCCCTAACTACCTCACCGACCTGATTCCCAGATACCACCCTACCCGTACCCTTCGCTCTTCACAGGACCTCCTTCTATCTTGCTCCCTGGTCTCCTCCTCCCACGCACGACTGCAAGACTTCTCCAGGTCCTCCCCCATCCTCTGGAACTCACTACCCCAACCCATCAGACTGTCACCTTCCCTCCTCACCTTCAGGCGCTCCCTGAAAACCCACCTCTTCAGGGAAGCCTACCCCACCCTCACCTAACAGCCGCTGCCCTTCCCTCCTCCTTCCACTCCATCCCCCACAGCCATTTCCTCCTGTACCTCTACCCCCTCCCTCCTAGATTGTAAGCTCGAAAGAGTAGGGCCCTCTTACCCCTTGTGTGCTGTTTGATGTTACTGTACTGTTTCATGTATTGTCCCCCCTCTATTGTACAGCGCTGAGCAAACCCTTTGGCGCTATATAAACTCGATAAATAAATAAATAAATAAATAAATACTATAGCTTCTCTAATTGAAAAATCATCTGTGTATGGATGGGGCAGATCTTTCATCCATTCAAATTTAAATAATATAAGCTAAAGTACAGTTTATATGAATAGGGATGGGAGAGCAGAGAAGGTAGGCATAGTCGGTGCACTTTGAGTGCATATGACAGGTCTTTCAGATCTATTAACCTCTGTCACACAGAAAGATTGTGTGTGGGTGGGAGGGGGATTTCAACTAAAGCAGGAGCCAGCAGCACAAGGGACACAGCAAATAGCATGGGAAATTAGGATATTTATAGGGAGAAATGTATGACTTTCTGCTGAAAATGCTAGTTGCCTGACTGTTTTAGCCTCAAACCTTTGAGTTACTGACTTGAAACAAGAGGCTACAGATGTCAGAACTCAATATACTGGTCAATATACTTGTTCCCGGTCATTAATGCAGAAGGTATGGAAGCATTATTATTATTATTACTACACAGGATTTATATAGCGCCAACAGTTTGCTCAGCGCTTTACAATATAACGGGAGACAATACAGCAACAATACAGTTCAATACAAGAGGGATTTGAGGGCCCTGCTCCTTGGAGCTTACAATCTAGGAGGGAGGGGCTAATGGTACAAAAGGTAGTATACAAAAGTATGGAATCCTTTGGATCAATGTAATAGCCAGACAGCTTGCATATTTATAAAGAAGTGTTCAGTAATGGAAGCCTATATATTTTTACAATACAGTTCTCCTATACAAGGTACAGTGGGGATCGAAAGTTTGGGCACCCCAGCTAAAAATTTGTATTAATGTGCATAAAGAAGCCAAGGAAAGATGGAAAAATCTCCAAAAGGCATCAAATTACAGATTAGACATTCTTATAATATGTCAACAAAAGTTAGATTTTATTTCCATCCTTTACACTTTCAAAATAACAGAAAACAAAAAAATGGCGTCTGCAAAAGTTTGGGCACCCTGCAGAATTTATAGCATGCACTGCCCCCTTTGCAAAGCTGAGACCTGCCAGTGTCATGGATTGTTCTCAATCATCATCTGGGAAGACCAGGTGATGTCAATCTGAAAGGTTTTAAATGCCCAGACTCATCTGACCTTGCCCCAACAATTAGCACCATGGGTTCTTCTGAGCAGTTGTCTAGAAAACTGAAACTGAAAATAGTTGACGCTCACAAAGCTGGAGAAGGCTATAAGAAGATAGCAAAGCGTTTTCAGATGTCAATATCCTCTGTTTGGAATGTAATTAAGAAATGGCAGTCACCAGGAACAGTGGAAGTTAAAGCAAGATCTGGAAGACCAAGAAAAATATCAGACAGAACAGCTTGCAGGATTGTGAGAAAAACAATTCAAAACCCACGTTTGACTGCACGATCCCTCCAGAAAGATCTGGCAGACACTGGAGTTGTACACTATTCCACTATAAAGAGATACTTGTACAAATATGGTCTTCATGGAAGAGTCATCAGAAGAAAACCTCTTCTACGTCCTCACCACAGAAATCATCGTTTGAACTTTGCAAATGAACATATAGACAAGCCTGATGCATTTTGGAAACAAGTTCTGTGGACCGATGAGGTTAAAATTGAACTTTTTGGCCGGAATGAGCAAAGGTACGTTTGGAGAAGAAGGGGCACAGAATTTAATGAAAAGAACCTCTGTCCAACTGTTAAGCATGGGGTTGGATCAATCATGCTTTGGGGTTGTGTTGCAGCCAGTGGCACAGGGAACATCTCACGAGTAGAAGGAAAAATGGATTCAATAAAATTTCAGCAAATTTTGGATGGTAACTTGATGCCATCTGTGAAAAAGCTGAAGTTAAAGAGAGGATGGCTTCTACAAATGGATAATGATCCTCAACACACCTCGAAATCCACGGGGGATTACATCAAGAGGCGTAAACTGAAGGTTTTGCCATGGCCTTCACAATCTCCTGACCTCAACATAATTAAATCTATGGATAGACCTTAAAAGAGCAGTGCGTGACAGACAGCCCAGAAATCTCAAAGAACTGGAAGACTTTTGTAAGGAAGAATGGGCAAAGATACCTCAAACAAGAATTGAAAGACTCTTGGCTGGCTACAAAAAGCATTTACAAGCTGTGATACTTGCCAAAGGGGGCAGTACAAGATATTAACTCTGCAGGGTGCCCAAACTTTTGCAGACACCGTTTTTTTGTTTTCTGTTATTTTGAAAGTGTAAATGATGGAAATAAAATCTAACTTTTGTTGACATATTATAAGAACGTCTAATCTGTAATTTGATGCCTTTTGGAGATTTTTCCATCTTTCCTTGGCTTCTTTATGCACATTAATACAAATTTTTAGCTGGGGTGCCCAAACTTTCGATCCCCACTGTATGTTGGCCAAGAATAAAACCGGTAACAGCAGGTTCAATGTAATACCAGTGAGGATAGGAAGGTACAGTATGTCATGTGCCCATGCAATTCATTCGAGGTCTGCCTGGCCATGCACAGACAGACTATTGGTTGGTGCTTGTTTGTTAAAATGTCTTGTACTTGCTCGGTTTTTGTTGCTTTTGCAAACATGGGGCCTCATTTGGCAAAGCAGTGAGGTCTACAGCATCAGTTCTAACAGACAAGTTCATTTAGGCTCAGTGTCCAGTGAAGCATATGATTCACCCAGTGTTTGTGTATAAAGAATGTGCTCTTTCGTGCCTGGGTGTCAGAGGATGCTCAGTGCCAAAACAACTGTCTCGTGTGATGAAATGGAGCACATGGAGTTCTCTCAGGGCCCATTTAAACTATTGCGTTGTGGTTACTCGTGTGCGTTTCTGCACTTTTAGAATGTAAATGGACCCTCAGAGATGTGCAAAATACAAAACTAAACAAGCTCAGGATAGGTTCAGTCAAACATACTATATTGTTGTGCTTGCAGTGAGAGCTTGATTTTAGAAAGGCATGTTTGTATAAATGTATCTGTGATTGTTATTCTGCACATATTGAATTTTAAAATTTTGGGTAAGAAATTAATGTAATTTCTATAAGAACCTGTACGTTTTATTGCACATGTGCCACATGTCTACCAACATATTTCTATCACTCTGGCACTTGTGTTGGTAGAGGGCAGCCAGAATGAAGTGTGGGTTTGCTCTTGTTGTGTTCAGTGTTATGCGGTGTATCAAAATAGACCCACCAACATGATCCTAGATTGTATGCTCTAACGAGCAGGGCCCTCTGATTCCTCTTGTACCAAAGTAACTATAATGTTTACCTTACTTTTGTAAAGCTCTGTGCAAGCTGTTGGCACTATATAAATCTTGTATAATAATAATAATCATTTCAGCTCCTTATCCTATAAAGAAAAAGGGGATGCACTACATGCGTTTCTGCCACGTGTCCATTAAAGTCTAATGAACCGAAAATGCACCGTGTTGCGCTTAAAAAAAAAAAAAAAAAAAAAAGTCCCTGAACCTTTCCAAAAATGCAGTGAGTGAAGAACGCATAGATGTGTACGTGTCCCATAGGAAACCATGTTAAATTGACTGTACCGCGTTTCTGCAAAATGCACTAAAAACCGCATAGGTGTGAACCAGCCCTCTGGACTTTTGTGGTTCATTGCTGGTTGTTACTGCACACAAATTAATGTGTTGTGTTGTGTTTTGCGTGTTAATGTGCATTGCATTCAGGCCTTGGTACCCAACGTGGCCCTTTGGCCTCTGGGCCCCTGCAGACACTAATCTGTGTTTTCCTATTGCCCTTCTATGCCTCTTGTACACAGTACTAATGTTTGAGCATCTGCTTTTTTAAATCTAATTTCAGGGGCTTGTTTTGTGTGTATTAATGCGTGTATATGCTCATCTGCGAGCACAATATTTCCTCAGGGAAAATGTAATAATATTTATGCTCATATGCGTGTTTTTGCGTGCATTTGTGTGCAGGCGGCATAAATTACTAACCAAAAATACAGATTTTCCAATTTATTTTTTTTAGTCTCTGACAGAGTCCTGCAGCATACCTGTAGTTCCTGAATATCTCTTGAGTCATGTCTTTAGTCTCTGACCATCTCCTGTACCATGTTCACAGTATCTCTGACCATCTCCTGTATTATTTCCACAGTCTCTGATCATCTCTTTTATCATGCCCATAGTCTTTGACTATATCTTGTTGTATGTATGTATTCTCTGACACCAAACATTCACTGAATTTTATGTGCAGCCCTTTAGTGATGTTGAGGGCCGTACTTGAGGTCCTCATATCAAGAAAGTTGACCACCACTGCGTTAAAGACTAAGTTGACCTTTCTGAACATGTTACACCCATATTTAGGGTGGAACATCTAACATGTTCTTCATCTTCCCCCGATCCTCCCCCCATTCCCCTGTGACAACGGGTAGGAGATCTCCCCTCATCTGTTCAACAGTTAAAAAAAGGCAGCCATACAAGGCTCCATCAACACAACTGCGTCATCCATTCACAGTTTCCTTACAGGTTCCCTCAGCCATTGCAGCTCACAACTTGTAGTTCCCAATAAATGGTTTCCCAATGCACGGCAACAGACAAAAAGCATCCCTATACCTTCTTTTTAACACAATGAACACCTGTGCACAGCAACAAAAACCTCTAATTTTATTGGTAAAAGTTGAAATTAAACAGTTTTTGTTCGTTTTTTTTGCTGGCTAGCTGATATTCTGCAACGTAGGTGTGTATTGTTGGTGTCCAGAACAGTTGGGTGATGGGGAACCATTCCAAATGAATAGCATCCCAATGCACTGCAGAAGTCTGCACATACTGTTGGTCTGAGGAGGTCAGAAGGGGATTCCTACTCTGATGCTCTGCATGCTTTCCTCTGCTGTGGAGACACAAATTCTTTAACTGCAAAGATATCAGCTATCTCGATGTAGGACATGATATATCCTTCCTGACCTTTTCTGAGTAGAGAAAGGGACAGGGTGGACAAAGATGAAAAGGAAACATACCATTGTGCACTAAAACCTCTCCCAGGGTCTGTGCTATATCTTTCATCTACAAAAAGTTTTAGGCTTCTTTTACACTATAGCGTTCTAAAAATGCTGAGCTTCAAGATGGCAATTCAATGCTCACATGCAGTAGCCTCTATCCCACCTGCAGTACAATGCAGCAAAATGCATATACAGTATCTTTGTGCTATGCGTTGTCAGTAAGGCTGGGTTCACACTACCTGCAGAGGAACATTTTCCCCTTTTTTTTGTGGGTAGTGACTGTGCTGGGCAAGATTTGGGGTATTTTTACAATGCAAGACATGCAGAAACCCCCCACCCCCTTTTTAAAAAAAAAAATAGGAAGTATAGGCTTTCCAAAAAAACCCAAAACCCCTAGGTGGATAAAGCATCGACCTGATGCTGCATCTGTCCCCTGCCAGCTCTGCACTGAGCAGTCATAGACCACTGATCGCTCAGGTTCCACCCTCCGCTCTGAGCAGAGAGCCATGACTGTCAAGTGACGGGATCTTTTCAGAGCCTAGACCGGCTTTGTGATGTCAGCCGACATTGGACTTTGAAAACGGGTAATAAGAGTGCAGAACGAACTGCACTACTGTGATCCATAGAAGTATAACCAAATAGGCTTTGGCTATAACCTTCTAGAAATGTCACGTGCCAGTCTATTCATTTCTATACAGCTGCAGTACACAAAAACACAGGGTGTGATGGAGAGCTGCGGAGAAATGTGGGAAAAAATGCAGACTGTTGCAGGTTATTGCACCTCTGCCCCACAGCTGAAAGCTGTGTGGAAGTGTGAATGGAGCAGACAGAAAACCATTGTTTTCTGTGTGCCTTTGTGGAGAGCTGTGGTTTTCTTCTGTATAAAATGCAGCTCCCCTCACAAGTGTGAATCTGTCCTAATGGTACGGGTGCAGTTCCCTGTGTGTTGGAGTGCTGCCAACCCATTTAAAATAAATTGGGCTGCCTTAGCTTGCATGCACACCTGAACAGAGCGTATTATTGGTGATTTTCAATCGTTATTTCAGGTGTTTTTGCATGTTTATCAAGCTTCAGGAGATTGTTTCCTGTACTAGGCAAGGGGAGGAAAGAAATTCTTCAGGTGTAAAAACAGGTTTTCCCATTGAGGTCTATGGGATCAAAAACATTTGAATATGTTCAGAAAAGAGCTGTATTAAAAAATATACTTTTTTGAGCTTAGGGCAAGTGAGCATACAAATGTGAACTGGAACAATTAGAATGGGATTCTGCGTAGTCAGACATAGGGAAACAAGCAGGAAAATGCTCACGTGTGAATGGGGTCTTACTGTAGCAGGCCTCAACATGTGTTATTTTACACTAATGCACACACAAGTGTGAACGGGCCCTTAGTGTTAGTCTATGACCTGCATTTTGCTGCATGCTGATACACAGTAAGGTGCTCATCATTAAAGGTATGTACTAAAATGCCATTTAGATCCAGCCTAAGGACAAGTAATGTAAACAGCATACATAGTTTGGTGACGGTGTGCTTTGCAGCCATGTCAGGCTGTCTGGTCTTGCATGCTTATATCCAGGCTATCCTAGTCTCTTACTGCTCAGAGCAGACAGCAGGAAAAGCTTTCACCCAGTCTGATGGGACTTCATACTAACTACATACTATAGGTTTTTTTATTCATTTTTCTTCTAGGTTTTATATAGCTATTTGTATGGAGCTGAAGGGTCCATATATAGAAATGGATATGAATTATCCTGCAGCAATAAGATCATCTGCCTAAGGGTCACCTTTACTACAGCTTTGTATGATATTTCAGTGGAACAAAAGCAAGTCACCACAAAGAGATCTGTTCTTTCTCTGGGCAAATGACTGTTCATCCTAGATAGACCATAGCTGCTTTGAAGGCTGTTCAGCATGCACGGTTTCTGCTTTTCCAGCTAAAGATCATTTATTTTGATGTGATCCCCAGCCTCCCCTTTTTCCTCCACCTGTCAAAATAAATAAATAAATAAGTGAAGGGAACGCATCTTTGTTTTCAAGCCATGATCTGACTGTGATCAATTTAAATAGCTGATTTTGGGCTGCCAAAAATGCAGTGGAAGCATTCCAAGCTCTTCATCTTAGACATTTGCTTCCAATTGTGTGCAAATGTTAATTGTTTTCTAAAAATTGTCAGGGAAGAAGAATTGTGGTACATTTTTGGACATGTCTGATTCTCCTGCTATTACTGTGGTTTTGAGACCATTTTTTTTTTTACGTTACCTAATAAAGCAGAAGACTTTCTCTGCAGTTTGAAATGAAGACATATCTCACAGGGGTTGTAACATGTTGACAGCATGATATCACAGTGTTGAAAGCTCGGGTCATGAGGAGTGCTTCATTCCCCCTGGAAATATCGGGGCGTTGGTACTAAATAAGAATTGTTACCATAACAATATTGTACTGATATTTTTTCTTTTGCACTTTTGAAACAATTCAAAGGGCTGTATGTACTTTGCTAAAATTTTGCATTGTTTTGCCTATTCTTAATATAAATCTAATTGGCCACTGTGGATTATTGCTGATTAGTGTGCTCTATTTTTGTTTGTATTATGTTCCTTTTAGCAGAGAGGAAACATTGGACTAGCTTAAATTATGTAAACCCAGCATTTCATATACCTGATATGTGCCTGCTGTTTTATGTACTTATGGTAAAAGTTTTCTTTTTGTATTGCTTCCTTTGTGTGAAATCCCTGGTTTTCCTACCAGTCCCTCTGCTTTTGTGGTAAAAATTGACCATACTAGGCATGAAAGCACAGTGTGGTCAGTGTGCTGGCTGTGCTGAGTACTCAGCTTGTTCTCCAATAATCAGACTTAACCTACTACCCCCCCGCACAGCCATTCACTGGGAAGACCAGTGTGCTGCTGTGTCTCTTCCCTCAGCTCTCTGAGCTCCTTATGCCCCTGAGAACAGAGGGTATGTGATCACTTATAATAAAGGGGAAAACAAGCATCTATAATATTTTTTTTTATATGTACAGTATACACAAATGTGTTGCCTTTCATTTCTATTTTAAACTGAATGGGTTTTTTTAGGTGATGGTTTAAACATATATGGAAAAATGTAAAGTAAAGAGTACATGATAGCCACACAATGCTTTTTTCTTTTTTTCCATTGCAGTAAACTTTATTGTTCATATAGGGTGACACCTCTTTTCACACTTCGTTTCTATAAGTTAAAGCAAACTTGCAAATGCACATGCTATGTTCTTCAAACTATTCCTTCAGAGCATTTCAGGAATATTTGCATACCTTGAGGTTTGCATACAAATATGAACTTCCTGACAGAACATACGTGCAATTCTGCCTTACATTCCACTTTGTAGTGTTGGAGGCTGAGAGGACTGGCTATTGCCACAAAGGATGTCTATTTCTACAGCATTTTAAAATGACCACAGATTTACTATAAAGAATACATGTACTAAAAGAAGCATGTAGACATCCTGTGCTGGTCTCTGTGTTTGAAAATGCTAGTCAGCCAGCTATCGTTCTGATCCTCTGGCTCCAATTCTTTGAGTTAGTGAAGCAGAACAAGTTTGAAGATCAGGAGTTGTGACTTGCTGGTTGCATGCTTATTCCAGGTCAGTAACTTGCCAAGTAGACAATTTAGTAATGGCCAAATGTATATATCTGTCACTACATGTTTCCTTTTTAAAGTATTTACAGCCATCTCTACCAATGGATTTTTATATGGACTATATAGTAAGTATAGGATCCCATGAAAAAAAAAAAATCTCTAGAGATAGAATTTGTAATTGAACATCTGGGGTGAATTATCATAGCATTTTCATAAATTGGTCTGATTTACTAAAGTGTGTGAGCAATGACTGGTTTGGAATAGTCTGCGTGGCCATTTCAACCACCCGATTATTTTCTTTCATTCTTCTCCTATGCAAAGGGAAATCTTATTGATATCTTTAACAGTTGCGTTTATTGAAATCGTACAAAAGTATAACAAGGCAAGGTACATAAGAACAGGCAAACTTAAGGCAGTCAGTATAAATACAATTCACATGGAATTCCAGTGCTAAATATCATACTGAGTCAGCCGAACATCCTTGACAAAAAAAGGGGGGGAAAGGTAAGAAGAGAGAAACCCCCGGGGGAGGGGGGGGGGGGAGAAGAGGAAGAAAAAGAAAGGCAAAGAAGAAAATCTAAACATAAACAATAACCAAGCAAGTACACAGTACAAACTGGACATATCCGCAAGGGCGCCCTGAGCCTCCACCCACCCAGTCCATATTTTATCAAATTTAGCTGGACAATAACGGCTCATATAAGTAAGTCTGTACAATGGAAGCACCCTGTTGACTGCCGATTTTCCTCCCGAGACTGTTGGCAGAGCCGACTGATTCCATTTCAACAGAATTTCTCTCCTAGCATAGTAAAAAAATAGAAGACAGTCTATTATGCTTAGATGTCTCCACAAGGTCCAAAAGGCCTAGCAACATAATCAGGGGATCCATGGGGACAGACAGTTTACGAACAGCATTAACAGCATCCAGTACCCCAGCCCAGAAGGGGAGAAGCTTGGAACATTCCCAGAACATATGGAGAAACATGCCCACCTCCATATCACAGCGAGGACATGTGGCTGATCTATCAGGATATATCACAGCCATACGCCGCAGGGTATAATCTACTCTATGGATACATTTAAGCTGCATGAAGCGGTCCCTGGCCGAGATCATGCTAGGGAGGCACTGTAGAAGACAATCCTCCCAGTCATCCCCTTATAACGAAGGGAGGTCCGTGTGCCATTTATCAAAGAGCGCCTGCATTCTAGGGGTAGAGAGTGGAATCAGCAGGGAATGGAGGGCAGATAACGGCTTAGGCAAATCCTCCAGTAAAGGGATTTTTTTCCTTCGCTTAGTGAATGAGATGAAGCTCTGTTGACTTCCATCATCCAAGTACTGTGTGTGCAAGCATCATTTTGAATTTTCCTTTTATTTGAATGGGAATTCTTTGCAATGTGAATTTTCATCACTTTCGCTAAGCTAAGGGAAAAGTCCCTTGCAAAACAAACAGCCTGTTTGCGGTAAATCAACCCTATTGTGTAAAAATTATCCAAAAAATTTGTGTTGGTATGAAAAAGTTACCCCTAGCCCAGCATTGTTGATCACATGATCCCACACTGCTCTTCCTTTCTTCTCCATCATGCTATGACTGTCAAACATCACTCCTGCATACCTGCTGTGCTGGGTGCTGTGTGCTGTGATGCAAACTGCATACCAGCACTCAGCTGCCAACACTTGGGACATTCAGTCAAGCTCCTGAGAGAGCAGGAGACCACAGAGGAACATCAGGTGATTCCTGAGTTCCCCAAGAGGCAGCACTGAGTTCATCATAAGTGTGGATGCTTCCTGAGGCTAGGTTCACATCTGTGCGGGTGGTGCCGCTGTGGATCCATGCAGCCGCACCGCCCGCACAGAGAAATGCGGACCCGCGGGCGGGTGCCATTAGTTCTAGTGGCACGCTGCCCGCACTGGAAAATGCAACCGTTCCCGTGCGGGCTGCGTTTTCAGAAGCAGTGCAGGGACTTCTTCCCTGCGTGTCACGGGCACGGGAGTTCATTCAAATGAATGGGCTCTCGTGCCCATGCAAAACACGGCCTGCACGGCCACATATATGTGAACCGGGGCTAACAGGACATCCTCTCCAGGTCTTTTTACAAGTCACAGGTGAAAAAATAATGTGCTTATTTAATGATCTTACAAATGAAAATCTAAAATCCCGCAAAAAGTGTAAAAAATATACAATACCTGTTATGAGGTAGAAAAAAAAATCATTAGCTCTTCTGTTCTTATTGATGAAAGTATCCCAACACTTTATATGATTTACAGTGGGGAAAATAATTATTTGATTCCCTGCAAATTTTATGTTTGCCCACTTACAAAGAAATGAAGGGTCTATCATTTTCATCATGGGTGTATTTTAAATGATAGAGACAGAATAGCAACCAAAAATGCAGAAAAAACACGATACAAATGTTATAAATTGAGTTGCAGTTCAGTGAGTAAAATAAATAATGACTTAGTACTTGGTGGAGAAACCCTTGTTGGCAAGCACAGAGGTAAAATGTTTCTTGTAGTTGGTTACCAGGTTTGCACATGTCTCAGGAAGGAATTTGTTCCACTCTTCTTTACAGATCTCCTCTAAATCCTTAAGTTTTCTTGCCTGTTGCTTGACAACTTGAACTTTCAGCTCCCTCCATAAATTTTGTATAGGATTAAAGTCTGGAGAGTGGCTAGGCCACTCCATGACCTTGATGTGCTGCTTCTTGAGCCACTCCTTTGTTGCTTTGGCGGTAAGTTTTGGGTCACTGTCATGCTGGAAGACCCATCTATAACTCATTTTCAGTGTTCTGGCTAAGAGAAAAAGTTTCTCATCCAAGACTTTACAATACATGGCCCTGCCCATTGGCCCTCAATTCGGCAAAGTTGGCCTGTACCTTTAGCAAAGAAACAGCCCCAAAGCATAATGTTTCCACCTCGAGTTTAGTTAACGCCAAAAAGCTCAGTTTGGTCTCATCTGACCACAGCACTTTCTCCCAGTCTTTCTCTGAATCATTTAGATGTTCATTGTCAAACTTTAGACGGGCCTGTATATTATGCCTTCTTGAGGAGGGGGACCTTGCAGGCGCAGCAGGATTTCAGTCCATTACGGCATATTGTGTTACCAATGGCTCCTCCCATGTAGATCTGGACTGATCCCTCACTTTTCTCCCACTTGAGAATAATCGCTCCAACAGTTTTCTCCTTCTCATCAAGCTTCTTGCTGGTGGTCTTGTAGCGCATTCCAGCCTTGTGCAGGTCTACAATCTTGTCCCTGACTTCCTTTGACAGCTCTTTGGTTTTGCCTATGATGGCGAGGTTTAAAATGGAAGAAAGAGATTATGTGGACAGGTGTCTTTTATCCACATAACGAGTTGTCAGGACAAATCTGTGTACCACATAAGCACATAGCCAGTCTGTGGGAGCCAGAATTATTATTGGTTGGTAGGGGATCAAATACTTATTTTACTCACTGAACTGCAACTCAATTTATAACATTTGCATCATGTGTTTTTTTCTAGATTTTTTGGTTGATACTCTGTCTCTATCATTTAAAATACACCTATGATAAAAATGATAGACCCTTCATTTCTTTGTAAGTGGGCAAACTTACAAAATCTGCAGGGGATCAAATAATTATTTTCCCTACTGTATGTAATATGCAAATGTGTCTGGTCCCAAGTATATATTCACAAACTATTGATAGAAAGGTCATGTAGATACACATATACTATTCTGGTTATTTATGTGTATATATGGTACTATATTATATAGTCACTGATTAGGCTAGCCTTTCTCAACCTTTTCAACACAGAGGAACCCTTGCAATAATGTCCAGGTGTCAGGGAAAAATTGCTTTCTCTAGAACTTATGATACATTAGTGTGATGGTCACACTTGTGGTCACTGGGAAGAAATACCCCCTTACAGATAGCTAAAAAGATCAGTGATGTCAGTAGGAACTTATCTGAGAGGCAGAAATTACTCATTTCTGAAGAAGTCCAAGGCAAAATATGGAGTAACATTGGTTTGATAACGCTGGATTATGCAATTGAGCCATAATTGGGATCACAGCCCTGCAACTTTAACCACTTCCCACCTGGCCTATAGTAAAATGATGGCTGGGTGAGCCTCTCGTCAATCTGGGAAGGTGTCATATGACATCCTTCCCGGATCGCGCCTTTTGCGTGCCCGCAGGGCCGCGCTGTGGTGAGATCTGTCACCGGCTGTGTACCTCGGACACGGCCGATGACAGATCTGTGTACCGACCCCGTTGCCAGTACCATGTGACCTGCTGTGACCAATCACAGCAGGTCACATGACAGTAGTAAACAGTGGATGGCTTCCTTTCATGCCATCCATTGTATACAAGTGTGTCTAGCTGTGAATGGTCACAGTGATCACATGCACAGACTGGGCCAATCACAGCCCATCTGTGTCATGTGATTAGCTGTGGCCAATCACAG
The DNA here is from genome assembly GCF_062004578.1 of Staurois parvus. Taxonomy (NCBI): domain Eukaryota; kingdom Metazoa; phylum Chordata; class Amphibia; order Anura; family Ranidae; genus Staurois; species Staurois parvus. The sequence goes on along the minus strand of NW_028318031.1, from coordinate 5,430,691 downwards.
CTAATCCCAACAAAAAAACCTAAATGTCGATTTCATTCAGTTAAATGCTTGCTTTTAGCAAAAAATTATTTGCTATAAGCAATCGAATTGTGTATAAAAAATACTGATCACTTCCCCAAAGTTGTACAGTGTTACTATGGTAACATTATACTACTTTGGTCATAGTGTAATATGAAAAAAATGTTAAAAAAAAGATTCGAAAATGTAATAAAAAAAAAAAATTACCAATTTTTTTTTTTCTCGTACTGTCACCAGTCAGTGTCCCTGATCACCGCCACACCAGTTTATATGATGATGATGTACTGCACTGGTGACAGTATGTAAAAACAAATTGTGAAAATAATTTGTTTAATTTCTGAATTTTCCAAAAAATTATGACAAAAACATTACAACTTCAAAAACTCGCCATGCCTGTTATGAAATACGTTGGACTGTCTACATTTCAAAAAGGGGTAATTTGGGGGATATCTGTACTGTCCTGACATTTTTGGGCCTCAAGAAATTAGATTGGCTGTCATTACTTCAGGATTGATCAATTTTCAGATATATCCCATAGTTTGTGAACTCTATAACTTTCCTACAGACTAAATAATAAATACTGATTTGGGTTATCATCACCAAAGATATGTAGTAGAATACATCTTGGCCTAAATTTACGAAGAACAGTTATTTATTTGCAAACTTTTATAACAGAAACAAAGAAAAATGTGTTTTTTTTTTTTTTTAAATTTTCAGTCTTTTTTTGCTAATTTAGCAAAAAATAAAAACCCCAGTGGTGATTAAATACCACCAGAAGAAAGCTCTAGTTGTGTGAACAAAATTATAAAAATTTAGTTTGGGTACAGTGTTGTATGACCGCATAATTGTCATTGAAAGTGTGAGAGCGCTGAAACCTGAAAAATGGCCTGGACAGGAAAGGGGTGAAAGTGCCCGGTATAGTTCAGTGCGACTTCAATGCCTAACATGTAAACACTATATTCAGATGTACACCTTTGTTTCTGTTATGTTGCATCTCTATTTTCAATAAGACATTATGGAAGAAAAGAAAAAGTGCACGGGATTGAAGTGGATAAAGCTAGTCAGTGTCAAGGGTTCCCTTTGCTGTTTGACAATGTGCTGATTACAATGGAAAACAGCTTTATCTTGTATCCTGTTTTGATTCAGAGTAAAAAAAAAAAGCTTTCAGTGCCTATAGAGTGCATACTTCCCTTTCTCTTCATTTGGATGTTGTCAACGCTGTGAAGGAGCCTGGAACGTCACCCAAATACCATTGGGGCTGGCTGTGTATGGACCTTCTTGTAGCAGGTGTTGTATCTTATACTGTACATTCCTTTTACTAAGTTGGTGTAGGAAACACATGGATTCAATGCACTCTGTTAAACAAATTTGTTTGATGTCTCATTACTTTTCCTGCAGCCAAAAAAACATAGAGAGGAATGACAACAAAATGTATACATTTGCCCTAGAATTTAGGTTGGAGTAGGCATAAATAAATTATGAATGGTTGACATTTATGTGCAAGTCTGCTGTAAGTATATTTTAAATGTTGGGTTAGGTATACATATACATAAGCTCCTGTAGGTTTTAGATGACAGTTTAAAGATACAAATTTATTGTGATAGATATAGTAAGTAACCAATATATATAATGTCCACTTTTAAATGGTTGTCTCAGCAGTACTGTTTGTAGCATGAGGAAATGATGCCTGGCTTTGCTAAGCCATAAGATCTTTAATTAACCAGCTTGGAACATGAATGACCTTTTCCCCATGTGTGGGTTTTGTACATGTTAATGCATTTACATGTGTCTCTGGTATGACCACAGGAAACAACTATTCCATGCAATGATAATAGTCCGTCATTTCAGGATGTTTTCGAAAGTCATATTTAGTGTGTCATTTATATCTGTTCTGATGTTTACCTGTTAATTATTTGCAGGATGCAGTTATAGGAAATGGTTGCAGCATTATTCTCTTAAATCTTTTGGCACATCACCTTAGATGAAGTCACATCTGCGTTTTTCGTGATTTTTTTTTTTCTTACACTTTACCATGCTTCACTATGACAGGTGCATTTTATTCTAGAAACTACAAATACAAATAATTCCATTTTTCTACATCTTTAGTGTGGTTTCCAGAAAAATGGCCACACGTGCAAAATGTGTTTAAAATGCAATTAAAACATGCTGCACTGCAGAAATGTGAATGTGTGCTTATAGTCATGATTTTTATTGTCAATTATTGCCCTGATTTTAAATGATCTTGGCGTGTCTACAAACGGTATAATCTTTACCAAGATCATAGAAGGACACAATGCAGGTCATGTGGATCTCAGTATTCTTTTTTTTCCCCCCAGTATATATTGGACTATCTCTTGCAGTATAGTTTTGAGAAAAAAATGAGGATGTCCGTTTTAACTTGTGTCTACTCTTTAAACTTTAATATACTTCCATTGTTATACTACTGAACATGTTTAACCACTTGCCCTCAAGAGGATTTACCCACCCATTTGTTGCGTTACGATGCTGCGTTATTTTAACTGACAATTGCGCAGTCTTGCAACGCTGAACCCAAATAAAATTTGCATCCTTTTTTGTCACAAATTTAGTTTTCTTTGGGTGGTATTTTGATTGCCTGTGCAGTTTGAATTTTTTGCGCTGTAAAAAAAAAAAAAAGACCAACATTGCTATTAAACATGTCCAATAAAAAAATTTAAAAAAATCAAATTTCGTCATGAATTAATGCCAAAATGTATTCTGCGTCATGTGTTTGCTACAATAAAATCCCAAAACGTGTAAATTAATTGGTTTACGTGAAAGTTATAGCGTTTACAAATGGCGGTATAGATACTGGAATTTTTTTTAAAATTTTACTAGTAATGGCAGTGATCAGCGACATATAGCAGGACTGCGGCAGGCATTCTGACACTGGGAGGAACTGACTTGGTGTCACTGACATCCCCAGTGACACTAATACAGTGATCAGTGCTAAAAAAAAAACACTGACACTTTACTAAGGGCAATGGGCAGCAAGGGGTTAACATGAGGGGCGATCAAAGGGTTAACTGTGTGCTGTTTTACGTGTGTGTGCTTCACTGTAATCACACTGCTTTCGATGGCTGTGCTGTGCACAGCCATCCAAAGCAGTGTGCTTGAGCTGACAGGGAGGAGAACTGTATTGTTTACATACAGTTCTCCTCCCCTTCGGAGATGCTCGCGAATCACCGGGCTCTGGCAAGTAATCACTGGCTGGGACCCAGAAATTGGCGGCCTCAAAATGGCGGCACGCCTCGCGAGCGCCCACTATGCGGGAACGCAAAATCATGTGTATATATACGTGATTTTGCGCACCCATGCCGCCCTGTAGCAGTATATCTGCTATAGGACGGTCGGGAAACGGTTAAAATGAGCTATGTTATTCGAGATTTATATACCAACAACAGTCTGGGCAACAATAGACAATTTAAAATGAAGAGGCAAGTGATACATAGGGTAATGACTGCGAGGGATGAGCTGATAGAGAAGGTAGGAGTACATTTTTTTAGGTGGAGGTGGATTAGTCTTCCCCGAAGAGATGAGTTTTCAGGGATCATGATGTTAGTTTTAATAATGTTTGCATTGTAAGTGTTGGGGTGACATAATCTGTTCGTAAAACAATAGTTATTGTGACCTAATTGTGTTATTATTGTAATAAGTAAGATCTGATTGGTTAGCTACTGTTTGTTTTCTGTTGCTGCAGCACACTGGCACACCATAAAACCTGGAAGTCTAGTAGTGGTGTGAAAATTCTCACACTTGGTTTCAGAGGCTCAGGAAAGATAGCAAACATGGGGCCTTATACTGACAGTGTTGACAGTTTTTATGAGCCTAATCTCCTCCAGCTAAACATAGTCTCTTCGGAACCCTTTCCTTCCCACACATACATGGTCTTTCTTCTTCCCCCATAAATGGAATTTACTCATCTATGATTCCCAGGTTTGCACAGAGCAGAGAAACATAGTTTGTTCTTAAAGTCTTTACAGTACAAGTATATTGCAAATCACACATTTCTCTTCTTCTTCACAGAGGTTGGGGAGTAGCATGCAGCCAGATGAAGGTTCGGAATGGCTTCTGGAACTCCTGAGCGAGGTGCAACTGCAGCAGTATTTCTTGCGTATACGTGATGACCTCAACATCACACGCCTTTCCCACTTTGATTACGTTAAAAATGAGGATCTGGAGAAGATTGGCATGGGCCGACCTGGTGAGAACATTTTTCTACTAAGTGTTTTCTTCCCATAGGTGATCGCCATCTGACTAGGCAGAGAGCATTGAGTGGAAATTGCACACTAAAGGCCTGTTATGCATATATATGCTGTTTACATTATGTTTCTACCTACTCTGTTTTTATAAGAAGTTGTAAAATATTTTGTCTTGTGTTATTTAACCACTTGCCTACAGGGCACTTATACCCCCTTCCTGCCCAGGCCAATTGTCAGCTTTCAGCGCTGTCACACTTTGAATGACAATTGCGTGGTCATGCAACACTGTACCCATATGAAATTTTTATCATTTTTTTGAGACACGTAGAGCTTTCTTTTGGTGGTATTTAATCACCTCTTTTTTTTTTATTTTTTGCTAAACAAACCAAAAGCAACTGAAAATTTTGAAAACAAAAAGTTTTTTCTTAGTTTTTGTTATAAAATTTTGTAAATTTGTGATTTTTGTCCTTCACTGATAAAGCGCTAATGAGGCTGCACTGATGGGCACTGATAGGTGGCACTGATGGGCAATGATGAGGAGGCACTGGTAGGTAGCACTGACAGGCATCACTTATAGACACTGAAGGCAGCACTCATATATGGCACTGATAGGTGGCACTGACTGGTATTGTGAGGCGGCACTGACTGGCACTGATAGGTGGCACTAAATGGCAGCACTGATAGGTGGCAGTGACTGGCATTGATAGGTGACACTGACTGGCACTGATAGGTGACACTGAAAGGCAGCTCAGATGGGCAATGATATGTTGCATTGATGTGAACTGGTAGGCACTGATATGTGGCATTGATGTGGCACTGAAGGGCACTGGCAGGTGGCATTGATGAGCACTGACAGCTGGCATTGATGGACACTGACAGGTGGCACTGCTGGGGCTACACTGATTATCAGGGCACACTGATGATCAGTGTACATGTCCCCTCTGAGGAATGCTGATTACTGGCTCTCCTCTCCTCACGAGCTGTCAGCGTGACAGCTCATGAGGAGAGAAATGCCGATAACTGGCATTTCCCTATTTACATGCTATCAGCTGTGATTGGACACAGCTGATCACATGACCGAGCCGACGTCTTCGGCTCTTTCCGTTGATCGGTGATCCGCTGTGTCCGAGGGACACAGCGCACCACCGATCGTCATGCTGCGCGCCCCGCGCACATGGTTAGAGTGCGAGGATGTCATATGACATCCTCCCACAACGAGAGAACCGCCTCGCACCCGTCATTTCCTTGTATGCTGCATTACATGTGTGTTATTCAGAGAATAGGGTTGTCATTCCTAATATAAAATATTTAAATGTAACCTGGCTCCGGTGCTTGGCTCCCTCGCCTTGAAGCTCTGGTCTGGGGGCAGAACCTCAGCGTCATCACTTGCAGTGCAGTGTGAGCATGCGACTGTACCCCTAAGCGCCTTAGCAAAGAGGCTTCGGGAACCAGTCACATGAATCACAGGATCATTCCTGGAATTCAGCTTTAAGATTATTTTAACTTTGCCAGTCAGACCTTCACTTGCATCCACGAGGCCCTGTCTGATGAGAGTGCTCTTACTGGGAGGAAGGGTATTGCCTCAGTTCTTTTGGTTTAAAGCTAAAGTTGAGAAAATTTAGATATCGCTAGCAAACTGAAAGCAGTCATAGGCCTCATGCACACTAGACGTCTTTATAGTTGCTTCTAGGGCTGTTTGCCATATTTTTTTTTCCCTGCCCAAACTCCTGTACATGTTAGCCTATGTGTCCATGAACACAAACGTTTAGAGGAGTTTAGTTGCATACGTGTTTAGAGGCAGGAAAAAGAAGAAACACTGCCAGTGCATCCATTAACAGCAGAGTTTTGGCGGAAAAAAATATTTGACACTTCTAAACTTGTGTAAACATGCATTAACACTAGGCGCGTTTTGAGCTTTAGTGTTAATTAATTTCAATGGCCAGAATAAATTATTCTGACCAATTAAATGAATTAATGCCAAAACACTTGACGCGGCTAAACACTTTACACACTTTTACATGTGTCAGTCGTTTTTTTTTTGGTTTTGTTTTTTTGCCAAAATGCAGCTGTCAGGAGGAAAGTCTTTTAGCAGAGTTAGGAAAACATCCAGTGTGCATGAGGCCTTAAACCTTTGTTGCAGGTTACTGCTGCTGATCTCTTACAGCTGGCATTTTTCAGGGTGAGTTTCCTAACAGTCACAACAGTGGAACATGTTTGTTTAATGTGTGCTAAAACAGCCATTTGTAGTCTCCATCAAAAGCCCATGTGACAGGGTGACAAATTACAATAACATGTTAAAGCTCTTATGATAGTCCAGTGATTAGGTTTATATCTACTTTAAGGTAGTTTCCCAAATGTGTATTTTCTATTTTAGTTTGATTAAAAATATTTTGATCTAAATTAGAGAGAAATGTTTGCCCATTCTTCTTTGAAAAATAGCTCAAGTTCTGTCAGATTGGATAGAGAGTGTCTGTGAATAGCAAATTTCAAGTCTTGCCACAGTTTCTCAATTGGATTTAGGTCTGGACTGTGACTGGGCCATTCTAACACATGAATATGCTTTGATCAGAACCATTCCATTGTAGCTCTGGCTGTATGTTTAGGGTCGTTGTCCTGCTGGAAGGTGAACCTCTGCCCCAGTCTCAAGTCTTTAGCAGACTCTAAAAGGTTTTCTTCTAAGATTGCCTTGTATTTGGCTCCATTCATTTTCCCATCAACTCGGACTAGCTTCTCTGTCCCTGCTGAAGAAAAGCATCCCCACAACATGATGCTACCACCACCATCTTTCACGGTGGGGATTGTGTGTTCAGGGTGATGGGCAGTATCAGTTTTCCGCCACACATAGCGTTTTGCTTTTAGGCCAAAAAGGTTTAATTTTGGTCTCATCTGACCAGAGCACCTTCTTCCACATGTACTTACTTTGTCCCTTACATGGCTTCTCACAAACTTCTAATGGCTTTCTTTCAACAATGGCTTTCTTCTTGCCACTGTTCCATAAAGGTCAGATTTGTGGAGTGCACGACTAATAGTTGTCCTGTAGACAGATTCTCCCACCTGAGCTGTGGATCTCTGCAGATCCTCCAGAGTTACCATGGGCCTCTTGGCTGCTTCTCTCATTAATGTTCTCCTTGCCCAGCCTGTCAGTTTAGGAGGATGGCCATGTCTTGGTAGGTTTGCAGTTGTGCCATACTCTTTCCATTTTTGGATGATGGATTGAACAATACTCTGTGAGATGTTCAAAGCTTGATATTTTTTTTATAGCCTAACCCTACTTTAAATTTCTCCACAACCGTATCCCTGACTTATCTGGTGTGTTCCTTGGCCCCCATGATGCTGTTTGTTCACTAATGTTCTCTAACAAACCTCTGAGGACTTCACAGAACAGCTGTATTTATACTGAAATTACACACAGGTGGACTGTTCACTAATAAGGTGACTTCTGAAGGCAATTGGTTCCACTAGATTTTAGATTTTAGGGGTATCAGAGTAAAGGGGGCTGAATACAAATGCACGCCACACTTTTCAGATATTTATTTGTAAAAAATTTTGAAAACCATTTATCATTTTCCTTTCACTTCACAATTATGTGCCACTTTGTGTTGGTCTATCACATAAAATCCCAATAAAATACATTTACATTTTGGGTTGTAACATGACAAAATGTGGAAAATTTCAAGGGGTATGAATACTTTTTCAAAGCACTGTAACTTGCTTTGGTGGCTTTGTCCCCTTTCACAAGAAGGGTTTGATGAGGCCCACCTGTCAGTTTTTAAGGCAAATCTGATCGGAGGGTTTCGTCACCTCTATGGACTGGCGGGTGTAAACTTACCTGTGTCTATTTACACCCACCTACCTTCAATCCGATCTGGTCCACTTTCTAAAAAAACAAAAACGGAAGGGGATTTGTCCCCCTCCGTCTAGGTGGATCAGATTGGAAGGCAGTCAAGTGTAAATGGACAGAGGAATCCATTTGCACCCGATCACCCATAGAGTGGACACAGACCTGTTATCTCCCACATTGCTCTGATCAGCAGGGGATCAATGAATAGATCTCCTGGTGATCAAATCGGAGTCCGCCCCGTGTGTGAAAAGGGTCTTTGACTTAGTTATTATTTAGTTATTGTTTAGTTGTTATTGTGACTTATCTTTTGTTTGTTATTGTAATCCTTATTAGTTTTTGCTTTGAGTGTTACACCCCCAGTTGATCCTGACTTTGAAACCATGCAATTTCACTGTAAGTCGCACGATTCCAAAGTCAGGATGTCATTACGATTTGAGGTGCAATTTGCAAGACATCTAACACTACTTTAGAAATTGGTGCGGCTCAGACCAAGTCAGAACCGCACCAGTATGACTGCTGCAATTGCGGACAATAGGGTGCGACTTGGCATGCAATTTATAGTCACATGGCATGCAAATCGTTTGCCAAGTCGCACCCAGGCCTCTTTCAGATGGGCAGACCGGTAGAGTTTGCCTGTCAGTTTTTTAAACATACCAGGTGGGAACCTCCACTATCCAATATGGTTTGGCAGGCATTTACACTCGCCTACATTCGATCCTAAAAACTGACTCATGGGGATCTATTGCACATCCAGCTAGTGGATCGGATTGGATGGCAGTCGGGTGTAAACCGATTGTGGTAGATTTACTAATCTGGTGCAGCTGTGCATGGTAGCCAAATCCGTTTCTAAATTCAGCTTGTTCAGTTAAGCTTTGGCAATAAAACCTGGAAGCTGATTGGTTTCTATGCAGAGTTGCACCAGATTTTGCGCTCTCCAGTTTTAGTAAATAACCCCCATAATATCTTATTCTGATAGCTGTGCTATAATGAGAAGTTTATTATTACATAACTATAAATACTGTATAATAATAATATTACTGATTGCTATGCTTTACTTTGGTTTCTGTTTTATTTATGCTTTTCAGGCCAGAGACGTCTTTGGGAAGCAGTAAAGCGGAGGAAGGCTATGTGTAAGCGTAAATCCTGGATGAGTAAGGTAGGCCAATGTGGAACACTCTAAAGATCTGATAATTGCAGACTCTAATAATTTGTAAAACACAGTGCATGTTAGTTTTTCTACAGAAGCACAGAACAAGTTGTTTTAAGATCAGGACCCTTAATATTTAAGTGTAGTTGCCCACATTGGTTATTGTTTACATTTTTGGGACCTTTATTTGTTAAATAAGCTCATTAGGTTGTGCTCACACTGGTAGTTTTAACCATACCTGGACACCATTCACCCCCTTGGTTTGGTTCATTTGTGTAGTTTGAGTTCTTCTAACCATGCCTGGGAATATTTAAATGTACTGTGACTGGAACTGCTTGGATGAGCTGGTCTGGGATGCAGTTCACTTGTGGTCTGGTCCAATTTGCTTCATTGTGAGTGCATACTGTGCCTGTAAGCACAGAACCCTCCATAGATCACTGAGCATGGAAGCAGGGAGCACTGTGGTCTGATTGGCTGAGCTAATGATGTAAGCGTGCCCGGGAACACTTTCTTTCAAGCACAGTGTAAGTGCAGAACAACAGGGAAGGGGGACAAACCAACTTGGACGCGGTTCGGTTCAACAGTGTTAGTACATCCTAATAAATAACTAGATTAAATTTACAGTTCGTTTTAAAGTGTTATCAAGGGATGTGTATAAAACTCCTCATATACTACAGTGTATAGGATACAGAACTATCAGTATATAATAATTTTAACTAAAATAATGAAGACTAATGTCTTTGTAAATACTATATTTAGGGAATAAAAACATATCTAGTTATCCAGCTAAAGTTATTAAATCATTATACATCTTTACTGAACACTTATATAAAATAACCAATGTTTGAGAGAAAACGTTTTGATAAAATAGACAGGTTACTAATTCATGTGGTTCCCACAACAAACCTACACAGCCCCCAAAGCGCTTACTAGCAGCTGTGCGATGCGCATGGCTTGCTGGTGTGAATGAGCCCTAAAAATCTCCACATCATCTGATTGCAATATTGGTAATTGGTTATTGTAGTTTCATAACTTCTAAAGACATTCACTTAATAATATAAAGCACTGATCCAGTCTCTGAGTCAATATAGTAATACATTGCAAAATATTGGATAGGACAAAGAAATGTGAAAACTCAAATGGCCTCTGTTGGACCATATATATGTACTGTACATGACCTGTGATGATATCAACTGATAACTCAGCTCGAAAGAGCAGGGCCCTCAATCCCCTCATGTTTTGCATTGTATTGGTATTGTTCTGTCACATGTTCTGTCCCCCTTTGTAATGTACAGCGCTGAGCAAACTATTGGCGCTTTATAAATACTGTATAATAATAATAATAACTCACAATGTAAAATGAAAGACGCTAATATTGTCGTCTTTGAAACTTTGCTTCAATCCACTGTCCTCTGTCTGCAGTGTTAGAATATTTGGGTCTGGCTTTACTCTGAAAATAGAACCCACCCACTCAGTATCACATGTCTATCCACTCTTCTTTCTGGACCGTGACTGGTGACACTCGCACTGTATAAGTGTCAGCAGTTGTCCCAGGATTTCCTTTCTAGGGGTCATTCACTTAGGGGAGGATGGATTGACCCAGCTGCAGGCCTATTTGGCAGCGGAAGCTGCTAATCCCAGTTGAGAGATTTGCTGCACTTTTCCAGGAAATAAATCATACTATCAGCATTGAGTTTCTGTATGCCTGAAATACACATCTCTCGAGGGGACCCCTACATGATACCAGTGCTATGTAACCTGCAGCCCCATCCTGGCATCTGACTTTTTATTTTCTTATCTGTGGATTAAAGTGGATTTTATGACATTTTAAACCGCAGGGATGTACCATATTGCTGAGAAACAAACAGGCCTTTTAAATCAAGCAATACAGACAACGCTGACGATGTACAAAGAGTGTTAATTATAGTAACCAATAGAATTTCAGTGTATTGTGATTTAATAATGATCAAATTTATAAAGTAAGGTAAAGTACTTTGAAAAAAATGTACTAAAACATTTAGTGACCAATCAGAATTCATTTTTCTGACTAACATTATATATCATTCTTTAAAAGTTCTCAGAGGTATCTGTAGTATAAATTGGTGAGTATTTAATCAAGAAGCACATTATACACTCAGAATCATGCAAACACAGTGACCGTTTCACACTTTTAGTGTTTACTCATAAGGTTTTATAATGAACTTGTGTGTAAGCAATAAACATGCAAACTGCTTCAAGGTGTTTGCATGATTCTGGATGTATATTGTGCTTGTTAATTGAATAGACAACTGATATTGCAAAATACCATGGAGGACTTGTGTTTACAGAGTTACACCATAACAGAACAAAGCAAGGCCCAGGGATCAATGGTAAATTCAAGGACATCTTACATAGTTAGGTTGAAAAACACACCGTCCATCTAGTTCAACCAATAGAAAATAAATAAATAAATAGAAAACCTCCCTGTACAGAACTCATTACCCACAGTTAATACATAGGAAGGCGAAAAAAAAAAACCCTTATAAACCATGACCTAATTGTTTCAGTGGGAGTAAATTAGTTCCTTCCTGATTCCCCCAAAAGCAATTTGATATTCCCTGGATCAACAATTTCTGGTGTTATTACTTATAATGTTAATATCCAGATAATCATTTGTACATTTTAGGAATGCAGCCGTTTTCAAAACAATTTACTGTCCAGAACTAGTTCTCAAGAGAGTGTATTCCACATTTTCACAACTCTTACTGCGAAGAAACCTTTTTCTCTATATGTAAAGAGTGCCCCCATTGTCTTCTGTGATGACCTGAAAGTGAATAACTAAATGAAGTTCACCATTTAAATCACTTATGTATTTATACAAGGTGATCATATCCTCCTTTAACCACCTGTCGAATGCTCACAGTAAATATACTGCGTGCGGGCAGCAGGTGTAGGCACTGCAACGTACATGTTCAGGTGAGACTCAAAAAATTAGAATATCGTGCAAAAGTTCATTTATTTCAGTAATGCAACTTAAAAGGTGAAACTAATATATGAGATAGACTAATTACATACAAAGCAAGATAGTTCAAGCCGCGATTTGTCATCATTGTGATGATTATGGCTTACAGCTCATGAAAACCCCAAATCCACAATCTCAGAAAATTAGAATATTACATGCAATCAATAAAACAAGGATTGTACATAGAACAATATCGGACCTCTGAAAAGTAGAAGCATGCATATGTACTCAGTACTTGGTTTGGGCCCCTTTTGCAGAAATTACTACCTCAATGCAGCGTGGCATGGAAGCTATCAGCCTGTGGCACTGCTGAGGTGTTATGGAAGATCAGGATGCTTCAATAGCGGCCTTCAGCTCTTCTGCATTGTTCGGTCTTATGTCTCTCATCTTTCTCTTGGCAATGCCCCATAGATTCTCTATGGGGTTCAGGTCAGGCGAGTTTGCTGGCCAATCAAGCACAGTAATCCCACGATCATTGAACCAGGTTTTGGTGCTTTTGGCAGTGTTGGCAGGTGCCAAGTCCTGCTGGAAAATGAAGTCAGCATCCCCATAAAGCTTGTCTGTGGAAGGAAGCATGAAGTGCACCAAAATCTCCTGGTAGACGGCTGCGTTGACCCTGGACTTAATGAAGCACAGTGGACCAACACCAGCAGATGACATGGCTCCCCAAATCAACACAGACTGTGAAAACTTCACACTGGACTTCAAGCATCTTGCAGTGTGTGCCTCTCCATTCTTCCTCCATACTCTGGGTCCTTGGTTTCCAAATGAGATGTAAAAGTTGCTCTCATCAGAAAAGAGGACTTTGGACCACTGAGCAACAGACCAGGTCTGTTTTTCTGTAGCCCAGGTAAGACGCTTCTGACGTTGTTTGTTGTTCAGGAGCGGCTTGACAAGAGGAATACGACATTTGAAGCCCATGTCCAGGATCCGTCTGTGTGTGGTGGCTCTTGATGCACTGACTCCAGCCTCAGTGCACTCCTTGTGAAAGTCCCCAACACTTTTGAATGGCCTTTTCCTGACAATCCTCTCCAGGCTGCGGTCATCCCTGCTGCTTGTGCACCTGTTTCTTCCACACTTTTCTCTTCCACATAACTTTCTATTAATGTGCTTTGATACAGCACTTTGGGAAAATCCAACTTCTTTTGCATTTACCTTTTGAGGCTTTCCCTCCTTATGGAGGGTGTCAATGATGGTTTTCTGCACAACTGTCAGGTCAGCAGTCTTTCCCATGATTGTGATTCCTACTGAACCAGACTGAGAGACCATTTAAAGGCTCAGGAACCCTTTGCAGGTGTTATGACTTAACCATTAGCCGCCCGGCCTATAGCCGTTTGGCGGCGGCAAAAATGCATCAGCTTTCCGGGTGCACGCCATTTGGCGTGCTCCCGCACATGCGCAGTTCGCGCGGTTGCAGAGCCGCGCAGCGGCGCAATCTGTCACCGGCCGTGTACCTCGGACACAGCCGATGACAGATCTGAGTACCGGCCCCCATTGCCAGTACCGTGTGACCTGCTGTGACCAATCACAGCAGGTTACATGACAGTTGTATACAATGGATGGCTTCATTCATGCCATCCATTGTATACTAGTGCTTAGCTGTGAATGGTCACAGCAGGTCACATGCACATGTCATGTGATTAGCTGTGGCCAAATCACAGCTAAGCACAAAAAAAAAAACCTGAATGAATCGATTTCATTCAGGTAAATACTTGCTTATAGCAAAGTAATTCTTTGCTATAAGCAAATTGTGTAAAAAAAAAAAAAAAAAAAAAAATACTGATCACTTCCCCAAAGTAGTACAATGTTACTACTTTGGTCATAGTAAAATCTTTAAAAAAATCTTAAAAAAAATAAAAAAATGTAATAAAAAATTAAAAATATTAATAAAAAAAAAAATATTTTTTTTTTTTCATACTGTCACCAGTCAGTGTCCCTGTTCACCGCCATGCCAGTTATATGATGACGCTGTACTGCACTGGTGACAGTATGTAAAAAAAAAATAGTGAAAATAATTTTTAATTTTTTCATTTTCCGAAAAATTATGACAAAAAAAATACAACTTCAAAAAACTCACCATTCCTCTTATGAAGTACGTCAGACTGTCTACTCTGCAAAAAGGGGTCATTTGGGGATATCTGTACTGTTCTGACATTCTTGGACCTCAAGAAATTAGATTGGCTGTCAGTACTTCAGGATTGATCAATTTTCAGATCTATACCATAGTTTGTGAACTCTATAACTTTCCTACAAACTAAGTAATACATCCTAATTTGGGTTATTTTCACCAAAGACATGTAGTAGAATACATCTTGGCCTAAATTTATGAAGAACAATTATTTATTTGTAAACTTTTATAACAGAAACAAAGAAAAACGTGTTTTTTTTTCAAAATTTTTGGTATTTTTTTGTTAATTTAGCAAAAAATAAAAACCCCAGTGGTGATTAAATACCAGCAAAAGAAAGCTCTAGTTGTGTGAAGAAAATGATAAAATTTTAGTTTGGGTACAATGTTGTATGACCGCGCAATTGTCATTCAAAGTGTGAGAGCGCTGTAACGTGAAAAATGGCCTGGGCAGGAAGGTGTAAAATTGCCCGGTATTGAAATGGTTAATTAGCTGATTGGAGTGGGACACTTTGAGCCTAGAATATTGCACCTTTTCACAATATTCTAATTTTCTGAGATTGTGGATTTGGGGTTTTCATGAGCTGTAAGCTATAAACATCACAATTATGACAAATCACGGCTTAAACTATCTTGCTTTGCATGTAATGAGTCTATCTCATATATTAGTTTCACCTTTTAAGTTGCATTACTGAAATAAATGAACTTTTGCACGATATTCTAATTTTTCGAGTTTCACCTGTATATTGCCTGATTTTTTTCTGGGTTCGGTACGCGCATGCGTGCCCCCCACCGACCTGTGCTGTGGTTGCACTCACATGAGTTTGGCAGCAGATTTCAGTCAATGATTTCAGCTGAAACCTACTGGTCAGTTGTGTCCAATCACAGCACAGAATTCTGTGTTTACAAACACACTGAGTTCTGTGCACAGAGAACAGCAATCTGGCTGCTTTTTCTTCTTGAAAAACAGGGAGAAAAAACAAATTAGTAAGTAAAAGGAGCACATATTACACTTGTTAGGCACACAGTTAACCCTTTGATTGTCCCTAGATGTTAACCCCTTCCCAGCCAGTGTCATTAGTACAGTGTACAGTATTATCACTGATCACTGTATTAGTGTCAGTTAGTGACCCTCCCAGGCAGTGTCTGTTAATGCCAGATTGCCCACCACACTTTCACAGTCACACTCTAAGTTACAGATCTCCACCATTACCAGTATAGCAGCATAGCTGTGTAAATTTCAGTATATATACCATAGTTTGTAAATACTATAACTTTTGCACAAAGCAATTATTATACACTTATTGTTTTTTTTTTTACCAAAGACATATAGCAGAATACATTTTGACCTAAATTTATGAAGACATTTATAACTAAAAGTAGAAAACAGTTTTTTTTCAAAAATTTTGGTCTTTCATTTATATATTAAAAACTTTAAATCCCAGTAGTGATCAAATACCACCAAAAGAAAGCTCTATTAGTGTGAAAAAAGCTCTATTTGTGCTGCATGAATGCACAATTACCAGATAAAGTAGCATTGTGCTGAATAGCAAAATAAGCTCTGGTCATGAAGGGAATAAAACCTTCTGCAGGTTAAGTGGTTAAAGTGGTAGTAAACACCACTTGCTCTCTTGTATCTACAGGTAAGCTTACATTAAAGCTTACCTGTGGGTACAAGGAATATGTCCTAAACATGCACTGTTTAGGAGATATTCAGTACTTTTACAGCCGATGACATCAACGGCGCACTGCGCTCTGAAGGGTTGCCATACACAGGAGTGATGTCATCACGACTCGGCCATTCAAATGGCTGGAACCCGGAATGAAGACGGGGTGAAGATGGAAGTCTTGTCAATGGTGACAGTGTGCCACTGGAGGGTTTCGTTTTAAGGTAAGTCTCTCATTATGTACTTTACTGCTGCTTTAGGCGCTTGTTCTGAACAGAGAAAAATAAATGCATTTTAGCTACTCTTTCCTCATAGCTGAGTTCCTCCATGCCTCTTATCAGTTTGGTTGCCCTTCTCTGTACTTTCTCCAGTTCCCCAATGTCCTTTCTGTGAATTGGTGCACAAAACTGAGCTGCATGTTCCAGATGAGGTCTTTCTAATGATTTGTACAGAGGCAATATGATATCTCTCTCTCTGGAGTCTGTATCTCTTTTAATACAAGAGAGGATTTTGCTGCTTTAGAAACTGCAGCTTGGCATTGCATGCTATTATTAGGTCTTTGATCTACCAGAACTCCCAGATCCTTCTCAACCAGTGATTCCTACAGCTGTTCTCCTTCTAAAATGTATGATGCATTTATGGTTTTAGCCCCCAAGTGCATAACTTTTCATTTAGCAACATGAATGTAGTATTAAACCCAAAATCAAACATTTATTATTTTGCAACTTGCCAATTCTTAGATATGGTGGCTGCATTAGTTTTCTCTTATTTTCACCTTGTGATCATGCCAGTAAGTGTGTTGTTTTTCAACAGAACAAGCTGTCCTGCTGATGTAGCAGTTAGTGGGTTGAGACAAACCATTTAGCGTTGAGGGGGGTGCTTACGATGATCAGCTTGATTGCCCAATCAAATAGTGCATCAAGGCCTGCTGTATAAGTTAGGGACATCCTGTAATGTGCTCATTTTTGTCTGCTTTGATGCTCTTTATGTCTCTCTTTTTGACACTGTTATGGAATAGATACACATTATTGTTTTTCTTGCAACAGGTATTCAGTGGGAAGAGACCAGACTCAGAGTTTTCTCCTCTGCCTCAAAATACTTTTAGAAAACCTCCTAGCCCCCCACCTTCTGAAGGTCAGCAGGCTCTGACCTGTCTTATTAGTGAAAAGGACATTTCCCTCTTTGAAAAGCTTGGAGATGGGTCTTTTGGTGTTGTTAGAAGAGGAGAGTGGAACACCCCTAGTGGTAAAATGGTAGGTTTGAAACTTCTTGTTATCCAAGGAGCTATGATGTTTTTCCATATATAGCAACACATTTTCTTATTTTTTTTTTTTTTTGGGGGGGGGGGGGGGTAATATTTTGTTTGCTTCTTTTTTTTTTTATTTCAAAATTTGCCGGCGGAAACGTATTTAAGAAATGTGATATACTGAAATATCAGAAATGGGTTACTTTTTTTTAAAATCCTGTTACATCCTCTTTAATTATCACAGTAATGCAGTTAGGCTCCCTCACACAATGCAATGGTCTAATTCTCCAGTGGGTTAATATTCCCCCTTGTGCTCTTGATGCCAGAGCATCACTGTTGTATGGAGCAGTGTACAGCGAGGGCAAGTATGGACTGCTGTGTGTAAAGAGTACTGACCCAACTCTCCTACTGCCAGCACAGAGTTTTTCAGAAAAATTAATAGAGGCCAAACTCCGCCATTATGAATACCTATCTTTTGCGAAAATGTCACAAATATTTGATGGCCAGCACTTTAGTGAGTTAATCTAATAAAAAACATATATCCACGTTGACTAGCAAAGCAGCTGGTACAATTAGGTAGTATAAAAACCTAATAAAAATTGAAAATATTAAGTGCAGCGCTAAATAAACAATGTGAAGTAATAAAACTGATTATTATAAGTGCTCAGAAATGAATGTCCATATAAATCAAGTGTTCAATATATCCATAAACAAAGTGTTCAATGAGTGTCCATCCACCACCCTAAAAGAGTGTTCTTGATTGTAGACAACACAATTCAGATGTAAATGAACCACCACTGTCTCCCAGTGAATTACAAACTCACCAGAGCTGTTAGCTGCCACTACAACAGCACACATGCCCATGTAACCCAGTAGGAACGTATGTATCTTGTCACAGCAAACAATATGTGGACGCCATCCTCTCTGCCCAGACCCTGGTAAAATAAGGCTCACTAGGAGCAAGAAGTACTTCCAATAGTGTAGTAATTTATTGATAAAACAATATGTATACTCAGTTGCACAAAACAGAAAAAAGCCAGCTTATATGTGGCCACTGCCGACCCGGGATCGCGCAATGTCGTGACGTCACCACTGTAAGTCCTCCCAGTTTGTAATTCACTGGGAGATGGTGATGGTTCATTTACATCTGAATTGTGCTGTCTACAATCAAGAACACTCTTTTTGGGTGGTGGATGGACACTCATTGAACACTTTGTTTATGGATATATTGAACACTTGATTTATATGGACATTCATTTCTGAGCACTTATAATAATCAGTTTTATTACTTCACATTGTTTATTTAGCGCTGCACTTAATATTTTCACTTTAGTGAGTTAATAAAGTGTATGTCAGTTCTGCAACATTTTTTTTTTTTGTTTTTGGTTTTTATATTAGAGGATTTTGTGTAAGGGGTATTGATCTTAAAACCTGCATTGGAAACAATGTGGTAATGACATTTTCTGTGTCTTTCTACCAAGTTTAATGTTGCAGTTAAGTGCTTGAAGACAGATGTTCTTACACAGCCAGATGCCCTAGATGATTTTATCAGAGAAGTCAATGCAATGCACTCCCTGGACCATGTCAATCTCATTAGACTATATGGAGTCGTCCTTACACATCCTATGAAAATGGTATGATGGAGCAAAACATTATCATAATATGATATTGACTTCTAATGCTTAATTAGACTTGCAGTATGTTTTCTTGTTTTTATACTATGTACAAAACATTTATACAATAAATTGCTTGTAGCTGTATAGCTAATTATTATATTAGTACTGGAAACCTTCAATAGTTTGCTAAGTAAATCCTTCATGTTCTAACTAAGAAGATATTTAGTTGTCTTCTTCGCTATGAAATACATTATAAATATACACTATATTGCCAAAAGTATTGGGACACCCCTACAAATCATTGGATTTAGGTGTTCCAAATGTCTCCATGACCACAAGTGTAAAAAATCAAGCACCTAGGCATGTACACTGCTTCTACAAATATTTGTGAAAGAATAAGTTGCTCTCAGGAGCTCAGTGAATTAAAGCATGGTACCGTGAGAATTTGCCACCTGTGCAAGTCCATCTGTGAAATGTCCTTGCTACTAAATATCCTGCAATCAACTATTAGTTGTACTATAACAAAGTGGAAGCAACTGGGAACAACAGCAACTCAGCCACAAAGTGGTAGGCCATGTAAAATGAGGTCAATGCATGCTGAAGCACACAGTGCGCAGAAGTCGCCAACTGTCTTCAGAGTCAATAGCTAAAGACCTCCAAAGTTTGTATGGCCCTCAGATTAGCACAACAGTGCATAGAGAGCTTCATGGCCGAGCAGGTACATCCAAGCCTTACATCACCAAGAGCAATGCAAAGCGTCAGATGCAGTGGTGTAAGGCACGCCACCACTGGACACTAGTGCAGTGGAGATGTATTCTCTGGAGTGATGAATCACGCTTCTGAATCACGATGGACGCGTCTGGGTTTGGCGGTTGCCAGGAGAACGGTACTTGCCTGACTGCATTGTGCCAAGTGTAAAGTTTGGTGGAGGGAGGATTATGGTGTGGGGTTGTTTTTCAGGGGTTGGGCTGAAAAACAACTCCTAAAAAAAAACCCCTGGAACTCTTAAAGCATCAGCATACCAAAACATTTTGGACAATTCCATGCTCCCTACTTTGTGGGAACAGTTTGGGGATGACCTCTTCTTGTTCCAGTGCACAAAGCAAGGTCCCCAAAGACATGGATGAGTGAGTTTGGGGTGGAGGAAGCTCACTGGCCTGCACAGAGTCCTGACTCAACCCGGTAGAACATTTTTGGGATGAATTAGAGTGGAGACTGCAAGCCAGGCCTTCTCATCAGTGCCTGACCTCACAAATGCGCTTCAGGAAGAATAGTCAAACATTCCCATAGACACCCTCCTAAACCTTGTGAACCCTACAAACTAAGACTGGGATGCCATTAAAATTCATGTGCGTGTAAATACTTTTGGTAATATAGTATGTGTATGTGTGTGTATATATACACACACACACTTACACACTTTAGTATGTTGCAGCATTCATACATAGAATTGAAAGTGTCATGAGTTGGCATTTCATATCAACCCACCCCTTCTCAAGCAGCAGAACATCTGCACACATATACATCTTCTTGCCAGGATGCTATCTCTTGCACAACTTTCCATTTTCATTTCCACTCCCTGCTTTCTACTGCCACTACCATCCCCATATGAACCAGTTATCTAGTTGACATCAGAGGCTATTTCCTGCTTTAAGTGTTGACAGATTTGCTTTTGTGCAACTAGACCAGTTTTCTTATCAAACTAGGTACTTCTAGAGGACCTACAGTAGCTTGCCTTGTGCATTTCAGAACACAGGTTGCAGTTTGCATCCTTGGCAGCATATTGTCTAATTTAGGCATAAGTGCCAAAAAAAACGCTCCCCCACCAGAACTCCAGCCAAAACAAATTTTCATACTTTGGATAGAGTGGAAAAGGGTTAGAATCTCAGTCAGTATCCTTGTTGGTTGGATCCATTTTCATCATATAATGACGAACATTACCAAAAATGTCTAAATTTTACAAAAAAAAGCCATATTTTTCAGTGGTCAAGGCAACCCTTCAGTGGGAACACATGTTCCAGCGACAACTGTCAAAAGTGGATTTTCCCTCACTTTTCAGAGATTTGTACTCCTTTTTTTTTTTTTCTTTTTTGTCACATTTCTGAAAAATGAAGGGAAATCTTTGATGGAGACACACAGGATTATTTATTAAAACTGGAAAGTGCAAAATCTGGTGCAGCTCTGCATAGAAACCAATCAGCTTCCAGGTTTTATCATCAAAGCTAAATTGAACAGGCTAAAGGTAGAAGCTGATTGGCTATCATGCACAGCTGCACAAAATGCTGAGTGCGCCAGTTTTGGTAAATCTCCCCATAGAGCCATAAAAATCTGACCAGGAATCTAATACTTCCTTCTTCTATCCAAAATAAAAAAATATGAAAAAAAACACTTTTGCCTGAAGTTAAGATTCATCTGGTACTGGTTCTATTCATCTTTGTTATCAACTGTAAGGGTTGATAATGCTTAGTGTAAACTGTACATGAGAGGTCAAACCTAAACAAGGAATAGTTGGTAGGGAAACCAAAAAAATCCAAAGACTGAGTTTTGATATATTTTTAACTTAGTTTCCTAGCTATAGAAGAAGCCAAAAACCTACAATTCACTGCAGCACCTACAAAATGATTGTTTATCTCATACAGGTGACAGAGCTTGCCCCACTAGGATCTCTGCTGGACCGCTTGCGTAAGAACCTGGGTCATTTTCTCATCTCCACTCTATGTCACTACGCTATCCAGATTGCTAATGGTATGGCCTACCTAGAATCAAAGCGTTTCATTCACCGGGACCTTGCAGCCAGGAACATCTTGCTCTCTTCTAATGACCTGGTTAAGATTGGGGACTTTGGACTTATGAGAGCACTGCCAAAAAATGATGATCACTATGTCATGCAAGAACATCGGAAGGTGCCCTTTGCTTGGTAAGAATTTAGCTAAAAACTTTACGTTTTTGTTAGTCTAAAATAATTTTTATGCAAATGTTGTTTATATGCAAAAAAATTGTATTGAGGGGCAAAATTTCCAAATCATTTTATCCAAAAAATCAGCTGCTACATCCAACATATAAATTCCCAGTGAACTTACATACAGTACATATGTACAAAGTTGAGGAGCCAGTATAAGAAACCTGCCACCTGGGATCTTGTATTGCTGAAATTCCTGCTGCTAAATGGGGAAATGTCTACCTGAAAAAAACACTTTTGCCTGATTTGAAAGAGAGAGGTAAAAGAGAGCGTGAGTGCGATTCCTGTCGTTGGTGGAGGCTTTGGTGTGTCTGGTGTTAAAGTGATACTAAAGGCTTACATTTATTTTTCTAAAAATAATAAACATGTCTATACTTACCTGCTGTGTGCTATTATTTTGCACAGAGCAGCCTGGATCTCCTCTTCTCTAGTCCACCGCAGGCTCTCTGGCTCCTCCCTCCTGTCAAGTGCCCCCACAGCAAGCAGCTTGCTATGGGGCACCCGCTGCTCCGTGTGTCCATTCGCACACACAGCCGTGGATCGGCCCTACCCCCCTCTCTTCTCATTGGCTCACTGGCTTTAAATGACAGCAGCAGGAGCCAATGGCTCCCACTACTGTCTCAACCAATGAGGAGAGGGAGTCCAGGGATAGTCAAGACTCCATTGCAGATCGCTGGATTGAGAGGGGGCTTAGGTGAGTATTAGGGGGGCTGCTGCACAGAAAGGTTTTTTACCTTTGTGCATAGAATGCATGAAGTTAAAAAACCTTGAGCTTTTACAACCACTTTAAGTTTGATGATGAAGAAGGAATAATAGACATTTGAAAATGTTCAGCATGTGTGTACTGTATATGTAAAAAATATGGGACTGTTGCTCTAGGTTGCATCATACAAGAGGACTTTTTACACACATCGAATATTGGAGAATTTACCACTCTAAACAAAAACAGCTGAATTATTACAACTAGAGATAGCATAATAGCAGGGTTGACGTTGTTACATGTAGCAACAGAATTCTTAGTTAACTTTTATATACACTGAAAAGTGAAGCCTGATGGGTTGCTGTTAGGAACTGAACTGATATTTGGCTCATTCCTTTTTTTTTTTACGGTTTTCATGCATCAGCCCTGAACAGTTGGTTTAGGGTGAGTCTGCTGCTCACATGAAGTAGACAGTCTTGAAAATGCCATACAACATAGTGTGCATTTTCTCCTGCCATACAGGACATGAATGATAGCTGTACGTAGCTAAAGTCCCTCCCACCATGTGCCACCAGAAGCGCCTTGTAACTGGGTTCATAAGCTGGAAGGGAGGGCTGACATCCATAGGAAAAATATTAGAATGTTCTTTCTGTTTCACCTGTCTTCCCTCTTCCTGACTGCCACACTCCTTCTATGGTACCATGATGTGCAGACCTCTTGTACAAGCATCAGCAGCTTTCAAGACCTCTTCATGCCTCCCATGTAGTCCACATATTAATATTAAGGTGATAAGGTATTGATTGCAAGCTGACCCACTTTAAAATAGCAGAGAGCTGCAATGCCATAAAATGCCCCACACTCAGCAGTGTGCCAGCATATCCTAGTGCACCTTTTTGTGTTAGAATGTGCAGGTAATGATGCCAGCCTCTGTATGTTTGTTCATTATTCATTATCCATATTTTGTGGGCTATGGTGAATGGGGGTCATCCGTGGAGCAGAACCACAAATTATGCAAAACGTTAATATTTGAATTATAGGACAGCAAGGAACTGTATGTGTGCATCTTAGGGATGCCCTACTAACTGAATGATCTGGCATCTTACTGATGTCTCAAATAGTATATAATAGTAAATAATGTATTTAATAATGAATTACTACATTTATAGTTTGATGCATTTTGTTTATGCTGTCTCAACAATATCTTAATTTGATAGGTGTGCACCAGAGAGCCTGAAGACTCGTACATTCTCACATGCCAGTGATACTTGGATGTTTGGTGTGACACTGTGGGAAATGTTCACATATGGACAAGAACCTTGGATAGGGCTTAATGGGAGCCAGGTAAGACAGCATATAGATCTAAAAACAATCTTCTATACCGTTGTAAGGTTAAACATATGAAAAGAAATAGGGGTGTATAACTTAGAACACAAATAACTGCTGTAGTTTGTATTCTTTAGACATTTGGAGCTAATCTGAACATAATGGAATCTAGCAGTGTGGGGTCGAAGCCTTTAGGGTGCCCAAAACAAGGTAAAACTTAGTTTCAATTTGCCTTTGGGGGAGGAAAAAATACATAGTTTAGCTGGTTTTTTTTACTGCCCCCTAACTGCTCCCCATTAGACTAAAGGCAGTGGCTGAGAGGATATACAAGTGCTGTGGCTGCAATCTTCACATCACTGCTCTGTAAAACTTTTTTCCCCTCGGACGCATTTATCAGGCAGTACTGCCCACAGAACACATCCCATTCAAGTAAATGGGTCTGTGCCACAATCGCCCCACCCTGTGTGCATAGGTTGATGGTGTGGGTTTTTAGGAGTTAAAACTGGTGGTGAAGAGGCAACATAACACCTTCTCACTACATGAAAAGTGATTCACACAGATTGCTCTTCAGAGGGCAACGCTAGTGTAAAAGAGCCTTAAAACTGTTTCCTTTAGAGACTGGGATATCACCACTGTAGATCTGTAAATACATGGTTTTTAAATGGTGTATCATGACTTCTGCTTTCCATGCAAAGGAGAGATGGTTTGTTCTTCTATTCTATTTTGTCATCCTGCCTACAGGTGTCAGTTCTGTACATTTTTATTAAAGTTTTCTGTAATAAAAATGTAATGATATAATCCAAAACAATCATTTTAAGAGGATCTTCAATCTGTTTGCAAAAAATTAAATTCTGTAGCTGCTGACTTTTAATAAAAGGACACTTACCTGTCCAAAGATCCAGCACCATCCTCATCCAGGCTAGTTGTTTATTGGTCTTCGGGTCCTTGGCATCGGCATGCTTACTGTGACCCCTTGTGGCTTCACAGCCAGCTTCCCAATGCACATGCGTGAGCTGTGGTGCGCTATGTAAATGTCCCCCAGTCTCATAGGACCTGTGACATGTCCCAAGGAGTTGGGGAGGGTGTACGAATTTCTGGTGGAATCGCCTAGGTAATCCGACCGGAAGTGGGAGTGGGTACCTGCAAAAACTAGATACCTGCACCGCCCCCCCCCCCAACCAAAAATGCCCAAAAGTGTTAGAGGTGGGGGATGGAAGACTTAAAGTGGAACTTTCCCTTTAAGGTGATGTTCCACTTTAAATTGGCACAGTTTACCAATCCTTTAATGTGGTGGCTACATTATTTTCAATTTTCAGGCTTTTTTTCTGTTTGTTTTCACTTGGCAAACTGGCCAGAGTAATGTTGGCCATACACTGTTAGTAGAATTAGACAGTTAAGACAAACCAATTAAATATTTCAAATGGACCGCGCTAAGGTCATAAAATCAACTAAATCCAGTCTACAAATTAAAGTGATAACAATGAAAAAATTCAAATAAATTAGTGGCATTCACTCAGTAGGATCAGTAGAGGGATTGCCTGCTCACATTTATTCAATGCAAAAGTCCAACATAAGACAGATTGCCCACACAGGGGTAAAGATCACAGTCCAAAAGCAAAGATTCAACAAACAGCTGTTAAGCCTCCTGGCTAGTAAGTTGACCCTGCTGAGCCTGCTTCAGACCTGCAGACAAACATGAGACCAACAGGCTCAGCAGGGTCTACTTACTAGGCAGGAGGCTTAACAGATGTTTGTTGAACCTTTGCTTTTGGACTGTGATCTTTACCCCTGTGTGGGCAATCTGTCTTATGTTGAACCTTTGCTTTACTTTTGCCTTGAATAAATGTGAGCAGGAAGCCCTTAACCTTATATGCGGCTTGACTGACCTCTGTGCAAGCTTCACTTGAAGCTGATCCCCCACAATTGGTGTTTCATATGCGGGCAATCCCCCTACTGATCCTTGCTAAAAGTGGAGGGTTATTGGTTACCACCAGCAACCATGGTTAAGAGGGTGAAGGATTATTGGCCATCAATACCATATTGCATACTAGGATAGACCCAAAAGCGCATTTGACTTACCTAGAGATAGGTAAGTGAGTTTACATCTATGTGGGGCACCAGTGTGAACACAGTGAAGCACTTGTCACTTCAGTACGGAGGTTCACCGTTAAAGATACAATACAAAGATACAATTGCACTAAAAATTCACATGTTGGGACTGAATACCAATATTTTATTTGAATTTTGTTCATTATCATTTTAATTTGTACACTGGATTTAGTTGATTTTATGACCTTAGCGCGGTCCATTTTAAATATTTATGATTTTGTGTATAGGAGTTCACAATTAGGACTGCTGCTATATAGGTATTATATATATATTGCAATTTTTATACATTTAATTTTTTTCCTAAGCGCAACAGCACCCCTTTTTTTTCAAGACAAACCAATTAACACTGACATGAGTAGTTACAATGGTCAGGTTTTATTCATTTAGACAAAACCTTTATCCTAAAAGGAAAAAGAGACTGTTGCTGTAAATGCTTCCTGCCAGGCCTATTGTAATATGGTGGCCGGACGGGAGCTCTCTTGTTATGGGTGGACGTCATATGGCGTCCTCCCAAGAATGGGTCTCGGACACGCCCCACAGGCCACGCTGTGGTGTGATCTGTCATCCGCTATGTCCACTGGAAAGGGACACACCCCCTCCACACAGCACACAGGAACAGAGCTATGACTGTCAATCTGCTGGAGGTCCCTCCCCATCACCATTTTTCTCTGTGTCAGGAAAACTCATCAGAAGTGACTCATGCTGATAGCAGAGGAATGAGATAACAGACAGAAATGACACTTAGTGCTCTGGATTAAGACAAGCACACACTAGGGATATGCTTTGTTCATATTTCACATCTGAGGCTTACAACCAATATTGCTAAGCTGTAATATATGACATTTTTATTTTGAGTTTCATACCAGTTTTGAACCTGTTTCCGCCCGGTCAATAGCAGAATGACAACCGAGCGGGACATTTTTCCGGGTGGACATTGTATGACGTCCTTCTTGGATCTCGCCTTGCGCGTGCCTGCGGGGCTGCGCTGTGGCGAGATCTATCGATGGCTGTGCACCTTGGACAGAGCCGATGACAGATCTGTGTACCAGCCCCTTGCCAGTACCATGTAACCTGCTATGACCAATCACAGTAGGTCACATGACAATTGTAAACAATGGATGACTTCCTTTCATGCCATCCATTGTATACAATTGTGTCACTAGCTGTGATAGGTCACAGTGATCACATGTAAAGACCGGGCTAATCACAGCTCATCTGTCTCATGTGATTAGCTGTGGCCAATCACATCTAATCAAAACAAAAAACCTGAATGAATTGATTTCATTTTTCATTCAGTTAAAAGCTTGCTTATAGCAAAGAGATTCTTTGCTATACGCAATTATAATATGTAAAAAAAAATACCAATCACTTCCCCAAAGTTGTACAATCTTACTATGGTAACGTTATACTACTCTGGTCACAGTGTATTATGGAAAAAAATAGAATAAAAAAATCATTTAAAATTTTTTTACATTTTTTTTCGTACTGTCGCCAGTCAGTGTCCGTGATCACCGCCACACCAGTTATATGATAACGCTGTACTGCACTGGTGACAGTATGTAAAAAAAAAAAGGAAAAATTACTAAATACCTCAGACTGTCTACTTTGCAAAAAGGGATCATTTGGGGGTTATCTGTATTGTCCTGACATCAATTAGATTTGATGTCAGTACTAACCTGGTAGGGTTGTTTTCACCAAATAAATGTAGCAGAATACACCTTGGCCGAAATTTATGAAGAACAATTATTTACTTGCAAAACTTTATAACCGAAAAAAAGAAAAACTTTGTTTCAAAACTTTTTTCATTAACCACTTGCCTACCGGGCACTTATACCCCCTTATTTACCAGGCCAATTTTCAGCTTTCAGCGCTGTCGCACTTTGATTGACAATTGCACAGTCATGCAAGATTGTACCCATATGAAATTTTTATCATTTTTTTTCTCACAAATAGAGCTTTCTTTTGGTGGTATTTAATTGCTGCTGGGCACTTTACTTTTTGTGCTATAAGCAAAAAAATTGCAAAAAATTTTGAAAAAAAAAAAAGTTTTTTTGTTTCTATTATAAAATTTTTCAAACAGGTAATTTTTCTCCTTCACTGATGTGCGTTGATGAGGCAGCACTGATGGGCACTGATAGGCGGCAATGATAGGCAGCACTGAAGGGCACTGATAGGCGGCACGGATAGGCGGCACTAATGAGGTGTCACGGATAGGTGGCACTGATATGCGGCACTGATTGGTGGCACTGATAGGCAACACTGATAATGGGTACTGATAGACAGCACTGCTGGGCACTGACTGACGGCACTGCTGGGCACTGAATGGCACAACCGCTGGGCACTGACTGGTGGCACTGACTGGCAGCACTGCTGGGCTGCACTGATGGGCACTGGTGGGTGGCACTGGTGGGCACAGGTGGGTGGCACTACTGGGCACAGGTAGGTGGCACTTCTGGGCACAGGTGGTGACACTGCTGGGTGGCACAGGTGGGCGCATTGCTGGGCACAGGTGGGTGGCACTACTGGGCACAGGTAGGTGGCACTGCTGGGCACAGGTGGGTGCATTGCTGGGCACAGGTGGGCGGAACTTGTATGTGGCACTGCTGGGCACCGATCATCAGGGCACTGGTGATCAGTGACCCTGATGATTGGTGCTGATCCCCGCTCTGACAACTGCCGGTTTTCGGCAGTACTTTCCTCACGATCTGACAGCGTGAGGAAAGTGCAGCCGAGAACCGGCATTTGCATTTCCCGGTGATCAGCGTGTCATTGGACACGGCTGATCACGTGGTAAAAGGCCGCTGTGATTGGCCTTTTACCACGTCACGTGATCAGCTGTGTCCGTAGGACACAGCAATCACGGAGATCGCCAGGTGCGCGCCGAGCGTGTTCTGGGAGGATGTCATATGACGTCCACCCAGAACTGGCCGGCCGCAGTGCAGCCGTCATTCGGCTATCTGCGGTCGGCAATTAGTTAATGTAGCTAAGAATAAAAACCCCAAGTGATTAAATACCACCAAAAGAAAGCTCTAGTTGTGTGAGCAAAATTATAAAAAACTAGTTTGGGCACAGCATTGCATGACTGCGCAGTTGTCATTCAAAGTGTGAGAACGCTGAAAGCTGAAAATTGGCTTGGGCAGGAAGGGGGTAAAGTGTATTGACAAATTAACCTTGTTCATTACAGTGAAGATAAAAGGTGTTTGAAGGAAAATAGTTTATATTCTTCCTAACAGCCTCTTTTGGGAATAGGAAATGTTGGTCAATTTTTGTATGTTGCGTGTAGGTGATGTGAAGGTCAGTTTGAGCCTTGAATGTCTGGAATCCTGTATTCATTATATATAAACTCCATTATAATATACAATGCATCATTTCTCATTTCATTCTGAAAATGCTTGTTGCCTGGCAGTTTGTGCCTTCCACCTTGAGTCACTGGCATAGTATGAGCATGCAGCCATTGAAGTCAGACTGAAATCAGCGCTCACGATCTACTTACTTGTTCTAGATGAGCACATCAAAGTATTTAAAGCCACTGGATCAGCATGACAGCCAAGCATGAAGGATTTTTAGAAGAGGAATTGAGCAGTGGCAGCCCACTGATTCCCTGCATTATAGGTCCTCTGTTTGATCTGTATTTATAGTGAATTTGTGAAACATAAATAGAGTAGTTTTTATAGAAATATGCTTCATTCTTATGAGGCATAAATAAAAACCTGACATACATTGTTACACATTCTGTTGTCTTGCTATGTTTTTGTATTTGTGTCCATGATTGTTTTTAAAACCATGAGTGGAGTTAGTGAAAAGAAGAGAAAACTTTTTCTCAAGTTACGTCTCTGAAATGTTTCTCAAGTTGTGTTAATTTTTTTGTTTCAGCATTTTCCACAGTATGGACTGTTAACATTTTTTAATTGTAAAAACGGTTGCTTATTCTTTTCACGTGCTTAAAGTAAAACTTTAGTCAGAAAATTAAGTCCTGCTAGATAACTTCAGGCTGACCCCTTTTACAGATATAGCTATGTAAAACATTACAAATAAGTGCCTATATGGCTTAGAATCCAGTAATACACTGTTTCACTGTGCTTTGCACGTGCTCAGTTACTCTCTATTTTAAGGCACTGCCAAATTTGTAGAGGACTATCTTCTGACAGCCTTACAGCAGAACTAAACCTCCCTATCCTTTACAGCCAAGGAAGCTGTTTCTGTTTGATCTGCAACTATCATAGTACTGCACATGCGATCAGTTATGACACCAGCCATTTGATTTGACAGTTCGGTAGAGAGCAGAAGTAAATCTGAATGTTAGCAATCCTAGCATTCCAGTAATGTAACTGTTTCTTGAAACCATTAAATCGATGGGTTTAGTTCCGCTTTATGATTTATTGCTGCTCAGGGCCTTTGGGCTTCAGCAAAATAGCAGCCACCAGCAAGAAGAAACAAGAGCAATGCTGCAGGCAATTTACAGTATACACTGATTTAGGGAGCATAATTATTAATGTGGAATTTATGTTCCTTTCTAAAGGACATTATTTTTTTATCAAGTTGTTATGTGTAAAGTTCCGCTTTAAAGGAAGCATATGTGATTCTCAAACCCACCAATATG
This sequence comes from Staurois parvus, assembly GCF_062004578.1. Classification (NCBI taxonomy): domain Eukaryota; kingdom Metazoa; phylum Chordata; class Amphibia; order Anura; family Ranidae; genus Staurois; species Staurois parvus. The sequence goes on along the minus strand of NW_028318031.1, from coordinate 5,400,119 downwards.
ACAGTGGTATTTAATGGTTATCAGTTAAGCAGTCAGCAAGTACCTTTCAATCTATTATCTGTCACTCCTGGGCCATCTGGAGCTGTTCCTCAGATTTTCTACTTTCTGATAGTGCACCTTAGACCCATCCCCCACCCACAATACAGTCACCTGAGCAACCTATCTGTAGGTCTGGTCACTGTCGGTCTAGGGGGCAATTAATGGTTTTACAAATTGTGACTTGCACAAAGTGCCTGTTTAAATATCTGCTTTGGCTCAGCTTCTGGCTTGTTGTTTTACGACAGACAGCCCAGCTGATCATCACCCTCTCACAGAGCCCAAACATATGGTAGATTGACTGCATTTCTTACCCATTTAGCTTTGACCTTCTGTAGTTTATTAACTATAGCTTATGTCCAAAATAAAATATTGTTTAGTAGATCCTAAAATTCACTGTCTAATATACAGTCCTGCAAATCTTCCTAGGTGCTTTTTTTTTAATTTGAATTTAAACTTTTCTTTAAAGGGAGTTTAAATAAAAAGGGAAAGCATGTTGAGGGGAATCTACTAAGACTGCAGCCATCAGAATCTGGAGCAGCTGTGCAGGACAACCAGTCAGCTTCTATCCTTCTTTTTCAATGCTTAATTGCACTAGCTAAAGATAAAAGCTGGCTTGTTACTATGCACAGCTGCACCAGATTCTGTCTGCTTCAGTTTTAATAAATTCCCCCCACTGTATTTACTCTATTTGTCCACACATACAATCTCAAGGAAGGAAATAGTGTTGCCTGGGGCCGCCAACCAGATATCAGCGTTTTTGTGCAAGTTAGGAAATGAAAGAATGCTTTGTACTGGTTGTTGAGGATGAAATTGATGACATAGACTCTTTTTTTTTTTTGTTTTTACCATATCTTTTTGTACAAGATACGCCAAGTTCGTGTTAGCTGCTGCTTGCAGGCTCACCATTCTTTACTAACAATCGATCTTACTTTTTTCTGTAAACTTTGCAGATTCTACACAAGATTGATAAAGAGGGTGAACGTCTGTCGCGGCCAGAAGACAGCCCACAAGACATTTATAATGTTATGCTACAGTGCTGGGCTCACAAGCCTGAGGACAGACCAACATTTGTTGCATTGAGAGACTTTCTAGTGGAGGTAAGACCAAGACACAGAGAAAAAGCACATCTAGCTAAATGGTGGACCCATTACTTCTAAATTAAGGCAGTGTCACTTAAAGTGGTTGTAAAGTAAGTCGTCTTTTTTTTTCAAATTAGAACAGTAGACATGTTATATGTACCAGTTCTGTGCAATATATAATGTGTCAAATCAGCATCTAAGAGTCATGTACAAACAATGCCACAATCAATAAAAAGTAAATGAAACAAACCAAAATTTTAAATCAAATATAAAAATTTCCCAAACAGCTAGACCGGATCTACCTCCCTGGGCAGACAAAGTGTATGTAAAATGAAATCCAGCGCTTAACTAGGTGCACAGTTTGACATCCTATGAGGAAGTTGAAGTGACAAAATGTGTCCTGAAGTGATGTCAGACATCAACCTGAAGTTTAGTGGTGGCCATATTGGATAAGGTCTTGTATGCTGAAATTTTATATTATATTGTAAGCATTCATTTTAGCGGGTAAAGTGCGGGTAAAGAGCTCTGTTTTAAATAATACTGCACTATGGTCAACTCTCGTTGGTGCACATATGGAGAGGCAGTGGTGCTTGGAAGTGCAGAAGTTGAATTAGCGGTCTTTGGGTTTTTTATATGCTCTATGTGATGGGGAGTCCTAGAGTGCATGACCTAAAGGGCGGTGTGAGACGCACTAGGTAGATGGGACACATGTTTTGGGTGATGGAATTGATGGAAAGAGTGTGAGTTTATAAACTTGAGCATTTTTAAACTGTACTATGATATTACACTGTGAGTGTTTTCTCTTTGGGGAGACGAATTAGAAGTACAAAAAAGGAAGAATAATGCAAGGATACTTAGTGTAGATGCAAGATATTCTTGTATAGATGCAAGATATTCTTGATTAGAGGGTAGGAGTAAGGGTGATGGACATTAGAGTTTATCACTGTATTGTTGCTGTATTGTCTCCCGTTATATTGTAAAGCGCTGAGCAAACTGTTGGTGCTATATAAATCCTGTATAATAATAATAATAATCACGTGGTGGATAAGTTTGCCATTTTTTTTCTTTTATGTGAGTGCAATACACATTTGATCCAATATTTTAGGAAATAATGCACTATATGTGATTTAAGTGTGTGTGTGTGTGTGTGTGTGTGTTTACATGGACACGGAAAAGCCATTTGAGGAGAAGAGGAAGGAGAGATTCACGTATAGATTGAGGGGCTTGATCAACTTTATTTGGTGAGAGCATAAGAAGAACTGACTAAATCTCAGCATGGAATATTTTATTTGACTGTGGGAGGGAACTACAAACTGTGCATCTAATGTAGGTGCTGGATTTCATTTTACATAAACAATTCTGTGCAGTACTCACAGGATTTGACTGACAGCAGCAGTGTGTCCTGTGAGGCAGGGAGAGGGGAGAGAGCTGCTGCAGACAGGATAGTGTTGGATCGATGGATGAGTCAAGTAAGTGTTAGGTGGGTGTCCAACAATTGGTGGTACATTTTTTACCTTAATGTAGGGAATGCATTAGGGTAAAAAAAAGTTTAGACTTTAGAACCACTTTAACCTCACAGAAGACTGTAGCACCAAATTTGAATAAAAGGTAAACTTAGGCTCCTTTCTCATGGGTGGCATCTGTTACGATCAATAGGGAGGGCATCTGTGAAAAGATCACCTGCTGAATTTGAGCATAATAGACTCAATGTCACTTTTGTTACATCCATGTCTGTTCAGTTTTTTCCTCCATCTTGTGACAATGCTTAACAGACCCAAGTTAGGTCTATGGGCAGGTGGACTAATATTAAACCTCTGTTCAGATCAGCCTTAAAAACTGTTGAAATATTCCTAAAAGCTTATTCTAAACCCACAAACAAATTGATTATTTTTTAATCTTGCATCACAAGACACAGAGGAGTTCATATTCATGACTACTTAGGTTATGCTGCCACTGTCAGGTGAATGTGCCCTGGCCAAGAAAAGGAAGCAATCCCTGTCATGGCATAACTGCTCTCAGTTCTCCTACCCAGTCCCTGGACTCAAAAGTAGGGATGGCCTGTAATGTCTGCCAGTTTTGCTGAATCTAGTGGAAAGCAATCTACAGTGTGTAGTGTACTCAGTGACCTCACTGACTGGTGCTCTACAGGTCCAGGGCAGTGATCCCCCTGGAGGGAAGTCCAGTTTCTGAAGGCCCCGTGGGACGCGCCTGCCATGATGGATAAAGATTAAGCCTTCTGGCCCTGCAGCTGTACTGAGTACCTCTGTGTATCAGTGGAGCATGTCCGCTTCCCTTGGCAGTGTTTCCCTGTGTATTGGGACATGTGGGCAATTTTTTTTTTTATTATGGGATTACAGTAGTGGTGGCAGAGCTCTTACATAAGACCCTGACAGACCCAATGGATGAGGACCCGGTTTTTAAAGACACTATGGATAAGAGGTTGGGGGCCCTTTTTAATGCTTCCTTCTCTCAGATAAGAGTGCCTCTGCAGCCAGTGTTGACTGTGGTGGGAGTTTGCCCAGCCCTTACAGTCTGGACAAAACATGTGCTCTCTTGCAGAAACTTAGTTCCAGAAGGTTCAACTTGACAACTTTTGGAAGGTTTTCCAAGAGCCTTGAGTTTCTCAGTGGATGCCTTTGAAATCTCAGTAAGATAGCTTTTACGGGTGAGCGCTGTGCTTGTTTGCGCGAGAACGTTCCTGTGGCTCAGATGTTGGTCTCAGAACTTCTCTGCAAGAAGTAGATTGAGAGACTGCCCTTTGAGTTCGAACAAAAGGAAGCAAAGGTGACAGGTCAGAAACCAGTGACATCTTTGGAATCCAAGAAGAGTTATTTTTCGTAAGCAACCATATTTGTGCTCTGAGCAGAAGCTTATGTCCCAGTTTTGTAAGAACTAGACCTCCAAGTCCTTCAAATTCCAGAAGCAAATGCTCCTCACAGTGAAAGGGCTCCCCACTTGTGCAGATCGGGGGGCTATCTGTTGGCCTTGCCACGATCAGATCTGCATTGTGGTGTCCAGGGAGTACAAACTGAAGTTTTGCTGCTTTTCCCCAGTTTTCTTTGTGGCCCTAAAAAGACTGCTGTCCCTCAATGCACCTTTGCAGGTCTCACTACTTCCATTCTTACCTCTTCATGGTTCTCAATCCTAATGGAGACATTTGACCTATTCCTGATCTCAAGGGTCTCAACATGTTCCTGAAAATATAAAAATTCAGAATAGAATCCACCGAGTCAGTGATTGCTTTGCTTCTTTAACAGTACTTCCTCGTGTCAGTAGATACCAAGGATGCCTACCTACACGCCCCAATTTTCTATTCTCACCAAATGTTTCTGCCATCCACAGCTGAATCCAGAAGAATTGGCCTTTCATCCAGAGGTATTTACAGAGATTTGTCTATGGTAGGGGACACAGTATGTGGATATTTTGTTGTCCAGATTCAACAACAAGCTGGACAGGTTTGTGTCCAGAACCAGGGATCTTCTAGCGTTTGTGGTGGAAGCCCTAGTGACTACGTTTTGGTTTTCCCTAAACTTTGCCTTCCCTTCACTGCAGCTTGTCACAGGATAAAGGTGGAGGGTATCCTGGTGACTTTTGTCGCACCTGCTTGGCCCAAAAGAACTTGGAATGCAGACATCACGAATATCTTCGCAGATGAGCTGTGGACTCTTCCAGATTGACCAGAGTTGATGTTGCATGGTCCAATCTTACATTCTTCTTCACGGTCACTGGCTTTGACAGCATGGTTGTCCCACCCTTTTGTATGCTCCCTATAGCTTGCTCCAGAGGTGCTACTGAAGGTTAGCTGAGTTGGAAGGTGGTATACCTGAGCAGGGAATCTTGCTTGTTTATGACCTGTGTCTGTTCACCTAAAGGTGGCAGCATAACTCACATAGTTATGAATGTGAACTGCTCTGTGTCCTGTGATGTACTCCAAGACAAGGATTTTACAGTAAACCAAAAATCCTGATTTTGCAGCTTACCAGTCCTTATACTATATGTAATGGATGTATTTTTGTATTCATTATCTTCAACTGCTGATATTGCCAATGGAACTGCTTCTGTCTTAGGGTATCAATGCTCTCTTACTTCACTGTATCTGTGGAGGAGCTGCATTGTCACCCTGGGCTTCTGTCCTAATTTGGACTACAAACTCTACCCTCCCTCCCCATCTCAAATACAAAGAGATAGTTTGGAAAGCTGTAAACGTTTATTTCTACATTTGCATGTGATATCAGTTCAATGCACAGGAAGTTTTAAGGACACTGGATTTCTAACAGGATCAACAGATATACTGTATTTCTGTAATTGCAGATGTAAAACAAAAACTGTAACAAGATCATCTAGGGATCTGTAAAGAACAGAGGAATTTGCTTGCCACTCACAATGTCCACCCCATTAAACTCCTCTGTGTTAATGAGAAATGGTTCCCTGAAGTCTCCTTTGGGAGACTCATTATCCATGGACTCTTGCAACTCCCCTGGTTCTCCTATTGACCTCCATGTCACTGCAGCCAATCCAGTCAATCCATTAGCTGTAATGAGAGCACAGTGATATTTCAGAAAATTAAATGTTATATGATTGTTATAGAGGGTGGTGGATTTGAATACCTAATAATGTGCAAGGGAAAAAAACAAAACCCATCAATTCTGAAGTGTTGAAGTGAACAAGCTCACATATAAATTCCATTGGGACATGTCACAATGTTTACATTTGTCTATACAGATCAGTGAGCACCGTTGTTATAAAATGTAATATGAATGTTGTAAGATTAATATTACTATTTAACAAAATAACAATTTTGCCAGGGTTTCCTTAAAGGAGTAATAAATGAAAAATATCACATTGCATGTGTTGATCCAGACACAATGGGACTCCATACTCTATGAAAGGTCCCTAGCAAAGTCTCATTAATGTTACACAGTATTAAATACATATGTCTGCTTTGGATTCCTAGTGGAATATCTATTAGGTTGCAGATTTCGAGGCCGTTCTTTATTTCTGTCAAAAGTTTAAAAGGTTTCAATGGTTTATATTTTGTAAAGCAATAGTTACATTTGCTGACAGTACTTTATTTTGTCCTTTGTACTCTAGGCCCAGCCAACAGATATGCGAGCGCTGCAAGATTTTCAGGAGCCGGACAAGCTGCACATCCAGATTAATGATGTAATAACTGTCATCGAGGGCAGGTACCAGTTCCCTCCCACCTGGGAACTTAACATCTTCATTGCTTCATACACAAGTATTCATCCTGCAATACTGAACCGCTGCACTGGTGGCACTATACATTGAAAAGGATTGTTAAACAATAACAAGCACTCTCAAAACTTACAATATCACATAATATGTTCAATAAGTAATGTATTTGAAGAGCTATAGAGCTATTATTTCCCCATTCAACCCACTGGCTCCTTCATCATGCTTCCCTACCACTCCATTAGTTTGTCAGAACCTGTGGAATATATCTAGTGTTTCTGGATATGGATGATCACCTGCTATTTTTCCCAGGATGCAGTGTTTAAGCATAAGCTGCCAGTCACTATTTAGACTGGTCAGTCATTGGTAAAGGTCATTAACAACTTGTAAGCTCTGAAACTGACCAATATGACACAAAAAAGGAATGAGACCAAGGTTGCCAACAGATGGATAGGCACAATGCAGGTATCAGTGGGTTAAGTTGTTGGATTTTTAGGAGAACCTGTCACTTTGCACTGAATAGACAAATTGATATATTAGTTTTAAATGAACCCATAGAGATTAATATAGGTTCTATCTGGAATGGAGTACCCATTGCCTCATTCAAGTGTATTGTATATGAAAAAGCCTGGTAGTTTTTCAGGTGTCTTGAAGCCCAATGACTGCATTCCTTCATAATGACTGGCCAACTTCACTGTACATGCAGCTGCTGTGTAGCTTGTTTGTTTTTTTTACTTTTATCATGCCACATTGTAGTAGTATTGCTGGGACCTGCTGTATTTTATTACAAACTATTCACTTTGTACAGTAGGCATTTATGATGTTTGACTGGTTTGCACAGTCAGTAAGAGGGGTATCTTTTATTGGTGGGGTTTTCATGTCACAAGGCTTCTGACAACCAATCTGACTTTTACAGGTTCAGTGCTTTTGAATATATGGAAATGTCTCTTAGAAATAGATGGATGCTTTTGTACGGGAAATGATTCTTTTTAAACCTTCCATAGTTTAATATTTAAATAATGTTGTTTAGATGGCAAAAAATTCCTAACATCTACATGAGGAATAAATACCCATCAAGCGCTATCCATCTCACATTAGGCAGTGACTACCTATGCCTCTGCAAAAATTGATTTTCAGAATGTCTGTGTTTGTATACGATCATTAAGGCAGTGCTCTGCAGGAGGTGAGATGATAAATTATTATGTTCAGACTAGCTTTGTTTGTATTTCAGGCAGACACTACAGGTACTCTTTACAGAACATGCTTCATGGTATGTAAAGCTATTGTAGAAGATGGAAATATAGGTGGAATATTTCTGATATAGTAGTAACTGGTAGTTTTTCTTAGACCTTTACCCACCTGATATTAGAGCAAGCCAAATTTCTTAATTCCCTAAAGCTTATTGGTGTTTTGTTGAAAGCAGCTTATGTGATTTGTTGATAGTCTAGGATTGTTCTTTAGTGATCGTTCTTTCTAGTGACTTGTTATATGCATCGGTTTGCTGTAAAAGGTGTTAATGTGTAACACTTTCCTAATGTACTGGAAAATCAGGGGTTACTCATAGTGTGCCATTGACTCACCCTATGGTTAGGTTATCAGGTCTGGGTGGAGAGCTACATGTGAGTCATGGAGGAGCGCCCATCACAACCACACCTCGTAATTGTGCCCGGGCGTCAGGGACAGGCTGAGTAGACTGATAACTGCAGCCCAGCTTGAGTATGTGTGCACAGATTAACTGACACACACACACACACTGCCATACCTGTAACCTAACTGACAACTGTGAGAAGCTGTTGTTTCATAGCAGCACCATTATATTACATGTGGTCATCCAAGATATATTTTAGTTCTAAGCCACAACCCAAACAGGTATATACAAAGAGTGCTTCAATTTCATGATAAGCAAAGTGGTTTTCCTACATTTATACCTGCTGGAACTCCCATTTTTATCTTTAAAGTCCTTCTGCAAGCATTATAGTTCTCTGCATCAGGAAGTTAAGATCCTGTTTTATGAACATTTATTACAAAAGTGAATTTTTGAACACAATTCTTTATGGAGCAGGTGGAAGCATTGAGTAAATATAGCTGTATAAATCAATTTGCTCCTCTTCTGGTTTGGGCAGATTGGGGATAATTTCAGGTAACTATTTTAAAAGATCCCTGTAGGAAAATAAAGGGGTTGCCTTTGCTGACCTCCTTCTAAAGCTGGCCACACACATTACATTCTGAATGTACTGTACAATATCCTTTTAAACTTACCAGCTGTGTAGTATGTGGACCTCCCTGATCTGATAAAAATGCAATGGATTGTTTAGGCATCCCATTGCTTTATGTAATGACTGTTAAATCTGATCAATTATTTTGCATAGATTGTACAATTGGATTGTAATGTGAGTGGCCAGCTTTAAAATAACTGATGCCTGTCTGTCTATGTCCTCAGTATTTTTTGAGTCACTGACCTAGAACAAGAACACAGAGTAGAAAGAGAGAAATAAGAACTGATCTGTAAACTTGTTGTGGGTCAGTGCCTCAAAGTAATGAATCCATTGGATCAACATGACAGCCAGAGAGCTAGCATTTTTAATGGCAGCTTCCTAGTTCTCTAACTACAAGTTTCCCTTAAGTCTCTCAACATACCTTCTAACCTTTTGAAATGAGATTGAGGGACACCTTTTAATACAACGTACTGTATGTAACCAAAGGACATGCTGCTGCTACGCATGCCATTGGGCAGCACAGTGGCTAAATGGCTAGCACTTCTGCCTGGCAGCACTAGGGTCGTTGGTTCGAATCCCAACCACAGCACCACCTGTCTGGAGTTTGCATGTTCTCCCTGTGTCTGTGTGGGTTTCCTCCGGGTACTCTGGTTTCCTCCCACCCTCCAAAGACATGCTGTTAGGTTAATTGGATCCTGTCTAAATTGGCCCTAGTATGTGTATGTATGAATGTAAGTTAGGGACCTTAGATTGTACTCCCCTTGAGGATTAGGGACTGATGTGAATGTACAATATATATACGTAAAGCCCTGCGTAAATTGACGGTGCTATATAAGTACCTGAAATAGATAAAGTGAAGAACAAATACACAACAAATGGTTGTTTAAACTCACAACTGCTTTTGCACCATTCTTTCAAGTATGCTGGCTTTTCAAAATAAATAATGCAATTATTTAAAGGTGGTACAGTATGTAAGATTCAGTGTAGCTTATCGGATCCTATACTGTATTGTAGTTAAATAGTATTTTACATCAGACCAACACTGGGACAAATGAAAAGGAAAAAGAAACTCATCTCTTAAGGAGGGACAGTACCTTCATATGAGGGTCAGTTGGAAAATATAGTGGTTATTTGCTAGAACTGGAGAGTGCCAAATCTGGTGCAGCTCTACATAAAAATCAATCAGCTTCCAGATTTTATTGTTAAAGCCTAATTCAAAATCTGAAGTTAGAAGCTGATTGGCTACCATGCACAGCTGCACCAGATTCTGAGTGCACCAGTTTTAGTAAATCTCCCCAAATGTCTATTAAGCAAAGTAAAATGGCAACCACTTCCTTCAAGTCTATACAAGTGTCTTGTTCTGCAGATTAGTAAACTGTGGTAGAAGTTCCCAGCCCGTCCCATGCATTTTTACATGAAACATCTTGGAAGAAAAGGGGGGGGGGGGGGGTTGTTAGAGTGTCAGCAATTGTTTCTGCGCCATACTTCAGTGCCATGTTGGCAAGGTTTAAGTGGGAAGGCTGTGTGTCTAAAAGAGTGCATTTAATCCATTATAGTGCACAGCTGTTGCCAGTACTGTAAAAAAAGCTATACAATGGTCAGTTATGGGGTTGTGTGGTATAAATGTATCTTAATGATTCTTTTGATCTCAAAGTGTAAATGTAAGGTTTCAGTTTTCGGTCTTACACAGAACAGGTTTACTGCCTAATACAGAGCATATCTGGATCAATGTCAGTTTGTTCTTAAAGCATATGGGCAAAAAACTTTTCTCTGCTTCTCCTGCTTAAAGGATAAATATGCCTTTGGAACATGTTACCGTATTTAGGGTGGTACATGTAACATGTTCCATCCCCTGCCTCCTCTTCCCCCGTTCCCCCCTCCCTGTCACAACAGGTGGGGGATCTTCTCCCCACACCTGCTGTCACAATTTAAAAACAGCGTGGCGCCACCCACATGACAGAGTTCTATGAATGAATGAACTACAAGTACCGTCGGGCACTACAGCTGATGGCTTTTAGTTCTTAATGAACTGCAAGGAAGCTGGTGAGTGCTCTTGTGGTTCATTGATTCTTCCTACAATTCAGTAGCTACATGCCCGTGCTAGTGTATTCAGAGTCTGCAGGTTCCTAGCATTGCACCCATAATCTTCTGATCACGAGTGCAATACTTTACAAGCATCAGTATAAAAAAAGAATAAATGCACATTTTTTTACCTGCAAAAATGATGTGCATTTTTTAAAATAAAACGTATCCTTTTAACCAGTTTAGTAATATATGTTTCCTAAGCCTACTACAGAATAAATCAAGCATAGGTCGTGTGTAGTCACTTTCAGACACAGTGACCTATATGGTGTCCATAGTGAAGGTTTTTATTGTACCAGGAATATATGAAATCAGTTGCAGTGTTCAGATATACCCAGTAATTTATACTATATCAAGTAATTATTGCAGCATTTTAGTTACCTAATATTTATAACATTTTTCTCTTTCATTTTTCTTTTTTGGGAATATACTGACTTTGTTATCAGCTTGTATTACAGCAGGTATTACTCAGTGCTGTGTGGTTCTGATGAAATCAGTGGTTGCCAAAGAATGGGTTAAACACAGAACAATGAACTTAAATGCACTCATTTCCTTTGACCCGGCCTGTGTACCAATGGCGTGCTGCAGCTTAGATACACTCTTACACACCCACACACAGCTCCCATTCCTGCTGGCAGCCACACAGCGGGGGCAGGTGAGCTGATCTTCAGAGAAGGGATGGGTTACAAGTGGGGAGGGGGGGAGGGGAAAGAGGTGTAAGAACAGCAGGGACACAAGTCCTGTCAGAACAGGGGACACAGGTTGCATTTCATTCTCTGGGGCTGTGTAAGTAATCTTCTAATAACATCTGGTAGAGCTGAAAATGATTACCTTAAAACTAGCTTATAATCACCTACTGGGACTTGCTGTCAATAGCTGTCTGATTATGTTTTTACAAGCATACACACATGTAGCACTGAATTAATAGATGCCCATTAGTGTAAAGTCTTCTTATGCTGACATTTAAGATTCAACGTAATCCATAGTGCCAATTTAGACATGTATGAATTAGTTTTCTTTGTGTGTTTACAAATATTTTCTGTATTTCTTGTAATAGTTGGACACAAGGGAGCAATAGAACAGAAATTGCTCATGATTGTTAGAATAGTACAGAACTTTCTACAAATTTCTGAAACATTTGTAGTGCTGTGCCATTAGATAACTTTCCCTTGGGCATAGCTTTAATTTCACAGCATCTAGTAAAGTTTTTGAGAATGATAACTTTTACCTGAATATGAATTAAGTCAGTGTTTTCTTACTTGTCACGTCTATCCTGAAATTCTGTCCTGCACTGTCCCACACCCTTGTTTGGTGACATTTTTTATGGCAGTTCTCGCACACATATTAGCAATGTTCTCTGCATATCTTGAACTATACAAGGTATACATGTCATTAAATTAGTTGTAGTTGCACATGGATTGTTCAGTGAATTATGATAAGGGGTTTTATGGCTTGTTCTCCATGGCAAGTTGTGTGGGAGACAAACTGTTGTAGTGTCCTGCCACATTAAGTGGGGCTGCATTTCCGTTTGACTTTATTTGATTAGCCCTAGTAATAGGAGGATACCTGTCATATCTTGCCCATTGCCCCCTCATGTTGCTGACGTTCTGAGCCAGGTAATTAGTGAAAGAGCGAAGAAATTCCAGAGGAGGCAGGAAGGAGTGCTTGTGACATCTGAACATTTCACGGATTGTGCTGTGTCTGTGCGTGCCTCTCTGGGGATGACAGGAAGACAGGCTGACTCAGTCTTTACTATGCATGCACCCACGTGTTAATTGGCCAAATGGTTAATCTTACAAACTGAACACGTAACCACTCCAGTCTTATAAACCTGTACTACTGAGGATACAGACATCTGCTAGAAGCTGTGGTTACTGTGTTCTTATGGTGAGCCAAGAAAGAAGTGAGTAGACAGCATTTCCTTTGTGGTTTTCCTTGTACTCATAACCCCCCAGTAGGTATTACTTTTGCTGAGAGAAACCTGTTAATTTTTTCTTTTCTTGTGCCATGACATTTGTCTGTTCCACAGGGCAGAGAATTATTGGTGGAGAGGTCAGGACAAGAGAACATTGAAGGTTGGTCAATTTCCACGCAATACTGTGACATCTGTGGCTGGACTGTCTGCTCATGATATTAGCCGGCCTCTAAAGAACAGCTTTATCCACACTGGTCATGGAGATACTGTGCCTGCTCACTGCTGGGGCTTCCCTGACAGGATTGATGAGTAAGTTTCAAAAACTGTATTTTCTTTCTATTTGATGTAAATTGTAATGTTCTTTGCCTTTCAAGTCCTATTGAAGACACTAAATCATCTGACATTCTAGCATAGTAGGAATTCACAATACAAGCTGGATAAAGGTAGTTAGGCTGATAGTTATGGGGTTGAATACGTTTGCACAATAAATGCTTTTAGAGGCAAGAAGGGATGTGAAATGAGTAAATTGCATTAAGGGAATTGATTATTTAAAAGGTCAAAAAAAAGGACATAACTGTGCTCTGTACTACCTAATCAACCGGTGTGCACATTGGACTTCCTGTATAAGTCTCTAGGATTTGAATTGTGTTTGTTGGCCATAATCAGTAGTCACCATTTTACTTTTGTGTTTAGTCCACCCTAGAAAAGCTAAAGATGAAACTGTATTAGCTATGAGTAATCATTAACCTTATATTGCTTTTGATGCATGAGCCAAGGTAATATGTAAAGCAATGCATGTTGGGTACATTAAACAAGGTTGATTCGATACAATGCTCAAACACCTGGACTACTAAAGCATTTCTCCTTTCCAGTAGGAATTGTGGATATTCTTTCATATACATCTGATATCTTATCATAAACTAATTTATCACTGCTCCTTTAATGGAAGTGAAACTTAATGTCCAATATCTGAATATCTCAGCACATTTGAGCTTTGGGTGCAATAGAAGGACTAGGTGACATTTCAGAAATTTTAGATAATGGTGGTGATATTGCAGACTGACAGTTGTCTAACTGCAATAACCCTTAAATGTACAGTCCATTTTCTTTCTCTTACATTGAGAGACACATAATTCATAGAGAATTGGATTATACTGCTGCCTACAGCAGGATTTGGACACTGAAAAACAAAAAATAAACAGTGGGCAGCCTGATATAACTCCTCCCACCTTGCCTCAGTTTTATGCTAGTGTTGTATGTGGATGGACGCCTTTTCTCTCCTTAGAAAAGCTAGTCATATTTTTTTTCAAAGATTATTTCTCTTCATTCAAAACTTCTCTACAGGCTGCTTGAGCTGACCTGTTCTTGCATCTATTCTGATTGACATATCCTCAGTAATAGCTTTAGAGGCCATACCCAATTGCAGGGCCTGATTGGAGTGTGACCTTTCTATACTGTCTTAGTTAGCTACCAAACACTTTACACATCCTCTGGTGTTTTGGCAGAGCACCAGGAGCAACTTAACCCTATCTTCTCAATGATTTTGACTTTGATTGTTGACCCTTACCACAGAGGCCACAAGCTTGCCTCAGTGTCTTCTCCCTTCAGAACAATTCCTGTAGAAAATGTGCCGTTGTTTAAGGATCCAATTGATAAAAGTTAGGAGATTCTTTTCAAGACCTTGTTTCTTTGGCAGTCCCTACATTGAAACCTGCCATGGTTGTGGGGCCTGTGAGGCCAGACCCAAACCAGAAGCCCAGTTCAATTATAACACCTGGGCTTTTAATTCCCCTAAACCTGCAAACAAGTCCTATTCATCATAAAGGGACACCCCCACTTTCTACAATGGGGGGTGTCTGTTAGCATTTGTGGACACCTGGGTATTTCAGACCCTGTGTATGGAGGGTGGTTGCCAGGGGCTACAAACTAAATTCTGCTCTCAACCCCTTTCCGCTTCATGTCTTCCAACATTCTTGTGTCACTGGAAAGATCAGCAGACCTCCATATAGCCCTTGCAGATGTTCTGGGTCAAGAGGTTATTGTCCCAGTTCCTGTGGCAGAAAAGTTTCAAATATTTTATGTCCACCTTTTTTTGCAGTTCCCAAAACAAAAGGGGGTACCTACCCCATGCTGGATCTCAAGGCTCGGAAAGTCCCCTATCTGAAGCCAAAATTCAGCATGCAATCCACTAGGCTTGTCACAACCTCCCTCCATCAAGGAGACTTTCTGGCCTTTATAGATATGGATGTGTGCTTGCATGTCCCAATTTTTCCAGCACACCAGTGATTCTTTTGCTTTACTGTGGATCCCTAACACTTGTGGCTTATCTGCCACACCCCATGTGTTCACCAAGGTTCTAGCCTCTGTGCTTACCTTGTTAAGTACCCAAGGCATCCCCTTAGTGGAATATCTAGTGCATGAGTCTAATGGTTTTCTGGAATGAAGCAGTAGTCATGATTGGGACACACATCATTAGTGGTTTGATATAGTTACTACCTAGCTAGTGCCCCAATATTGTTTTTTTCCGCAGATCAACTTTAGGCACAGAGTTCCTTAAGTGCAACTGAAGTATGGTGAACCAAGGTCAATATAATCTTTCTATACCATACATAATATACGATAAAAAATTAAAATAAGCAATAATCGCAAAGTGTAGTTTCAGCCTAATGCTGTGCAATTTTCCATTTACCTTAGTACAGGAGGGAAGTTCCTGTTATTTGCGACTGTTTTGACTAACATCTGTGTTTATGTCTAGCTCTAGCTCACACTTGACATGTTTACTAGTTCTTACAGCAAACATTTGTGCATTCTGTAACAGTTTAAAAGGCAGTTATATTAAATTCCAAACATGGGGTGGGTCACACAACATGCATGAGTGTAAGACTGTGTTGTATGAGACACAGGGATATAGAGCAAATCATGTGGCTGAGGTGAGTGACGGTGCATTACTGTGCCTGTCACACTCATACAGCCATGTGTGCAGAGCAATGTGTTACATAGTAAGACTGAATAAAGTCAGCAGTCCAACAAGTTCAACCTGTGTGTTCAACGGTGTTTATGTCAATACCAATTCCCATATCCCTGTATATTGCATTCGTTAAGATGCCCATCTAAGAGCTTTTTGAAACGATTGACACTTCCCACTGACCACTGATTGTGGAAGGAGTGCCACATCCTTACTGCTGTGAATGTAAGGAACCCCCAATACAAAGTTTATGGTTAAACCTCTTCTACTCCAATTTCATTGAGTGGCTGCATGTTTTCTTAAGTTCCCTGACGTTGAATAGTTTTTTATCTATGCTAGAATCGCCAATGAGGCATTTGTATATTTCTCACATGTCTCCTCTCAAGCATCTCTTTCCCATGGAGAATACGTTTAATACTTGTAGTCGTTCCTCGTAACTGAGGTCCTCCAGTTCCCTTATTAGCTTTGCTGCACTTCTCTGGACTCTCTCCAGTTCCAGCACATCCATCTTGAGGTCTGGTGACCAGAACTGGATGGCATACTCAAGATGCAGCCAGACCAGAGTTTTGTAAAGTGGTATAATTATAGTTTTAGCTATATAGTAAATATTCTCTTTAATGCACATTAATATTCTGCTTGCTGCAGCTTGGCATTACATGCAATTGCTGAGCCTGTGATCTACTAGAACCCCTAGATCCTTTTCCATCCTGGATTGCCTCAAAGGTTCTCCCTCTAGCGAGTAACTTGCATTCATATTTTTAGCCCCCAAGTGCATTACTTTAAATTTTTCAACAATAAACCTCATTTGACATGTAGTTGCCCTTTATTTTATTGGGGTCTTCTTGTAAAGTTTCTATATCCTGATGTGAAGTTATTGCCCTGCTTAGCTTTGTATCATCAGCAAATACTTAAAGTGAGCTATTCATGCCAATCATTTATGAATAAATTAACAGAATTGGTCCCATGACAGATTCTAGGGGCACCCCAGTTACCACTCCAGACGATTCTGAGTACACGCTATTTATCACCACCAGAGACATGCCTCTGTAACCGACTTTCTATCCAGATACATACCCTGAGGCAGGGCTTGACAAATCCCAGGCCGTAGGTCGCCATTTTGTGAAAACTGGTGAGAGGGCAATCGGCATAATAATGAGGAGTTTCCCCCATAACAGGTTTTTATTGTCATTTTTTCCAGCCAGCCTATTACCCTGACTTAATCGCATTACATCGGAGTTATTGGCTGGTCACTTTGCTGTAAGTAAGTTAGGGGGCGCAAATTACTTGCCTTCCAGTGGATGCTGACAACCCATGCTACGCTAAAAAACTGGCTCCTTTTTTAGCTGGCTCCCAGATTGAAAGCAAATTTGTCAAGCCCTGTTTAAGGTCCATGCCAACGGCCCTCAAAATAAGTGTTTATGGGGAACTGTATCTAATACTTTGCAAAATCCAGATCCACCATGTCTGCAGGTTTTCCTCTATCCATATAATAGCTCACTTCCTCATAGAAAGTTAATAGAGTGGTCTGGCAAGAAAAACCTTTTGTAAATCAATGCTGATTACTGCTAATGATACTGTGTTCATTCTTTTATAATAGTCCCTTATCATCCCCTCCAATAATTTACATACTGTCTATGTCAGACTGACTGGCCTGTAGTTTCCAGGTATATATCGCTGTCCTTTTTAAAATATTGGTATCACTTTTTGGCTTTTTGTGAAAGAGCTCATATCATTCTGATCACTAAGCTGTCCATAAAAATTAGGAATAATCGTCTTGCTATTACCTGGCTTTGAGGACTCTTGGGTGTAAGCCATCCAGTCCTGGTAATGTATTTATGTTAGGTTTTTCAAGTCTTTTTCAGACACTGGACTGGGGTTGATTTACTAAAGCTGGAGAGTGCAGAATCTGGTGCGGTGTTGCGCTACGTAGAAACCTTCCAGGTTTTTTTTGTCAAAGTTTAATTGAACAAGCTGAAGTTAAAAGCTGATTGGCTACCATGCACAGCTGCAGCAGATTTTGCACTCTCCAGTTTATGTAAATCAGTCCCACTGACTTCTGTAGCTACAAGAATACATTCAGTGACGTGTTACTATCGATACAGTCTTAATTACTATACCCTTTATACACCCTTTGTAAAAACTTAGGAGAAGAATACATTCAGTACAGTTGCCTTCTCCTTGTCATTTGTAACCAACTTCCCTTGATCATCCTTAATGGGGCCAATATGCTCTGACCTACCTTTCTTACTATTAATATATTTCGAACAATTTTGGGTATTTGTTTCATCCTTCTCTGCTATGTGTCTCTCGTGGTCTTTTTTTTTTAGTTGTCCTGATTGCACTCTTACATTTCTTATTGCATTGCTTGTAGTGCTGGAATGCTGACAATGACCCCTCAACCTTATATATTTTGAAGGCCATTTTTCTCTTTTATATACCTTTTTACATTAAAGTTTAGCTACTCATGGTTAACCGTGGCTCTCTTTGTTGCCCATTGGAATGCACTGGCTAATGCCTTTATTTAAAACGTTCTTAAAGCACTCCCATTTTTCCTCAGTGTTCATTGTTTCTAGAATTTTTTTTCCCATTTATTATCTTACAGTATTGAGCACAATTTAGAAATGTTGTCTTTTTTTTAAATTTTGTGTTCGTGCACTACCCTCATGTCTCCTTTTCCTGTGATTTATACTGAATGTATTTACCCCGTAATCGCTATTCCCTAAGTTGTCCTGAATTTCCACATCTGCGATTAGACCAGTGTTATTTGTAATTACTAGATCTAGCAATGCATTATTGCTGGTCAGGGCATCCACCAATTGACACATGAAGTTTTCCTTCAGGACATTTAAGGAATGACAAGCCTTACATGATGCCCAGGTGATGTCTGGATAATTGAAGTCCTCCATTATAATAACATTCCCCTGCCTCACCGCCAATCCTAACTGTGACAGGAGGTCAGATTCCTCTTTATCCTTCAGGTTAGAGGGCCTGTAACATACAACCACTATTAATTTCCCTTTTTTTTTTCTTTTCTTCTCTTTGAAGCTCTAGCCACAAGGATTCCACCTCCTCCCTTGCCCCATTAGCAATGTTGTCACTCATGACCAGTAATAAATCATCCTTGATATACTGATATCCACACACACACTCCCTGTCCCTCCAATTCAAGGAATATTCCTGGACAGTGGCAAGCCAGTCATGTGAGCTGTCAAATCAAGTTTCAGATATTCCCACAAAGTCAAGAACCTCCTTGTGTATAAGCATCTCCGGTTCTTCCGTTTTATTAGCTACTGTAGGCTGATAGCGTTTGTGTGGATGTCCTTTAATTTTGTATGGGTGCATTTTATTCCTTCATTAGTTTTGAGGCTGCAGTTGAATTTTGTCAACCTACTCACCATGGAATTAGGTATTCTAGATGCAGTACCAAAAATGCCCCCAGTATCACCATCTGACTGCTGGCTATCACTTCCACTTATCTCTTACCCCCCCCCCCACCTAGTTTAAAAAAAGTCCCTCTAAATCTTTGGCCTTCATTTCTCCCAGCATCATAATGTTACTGGAGCATATTTTTTTTTTAATATTTTATGTTGTGTTTAAGAGATCCATTCAGTGCCATATCACATGCTTTACAATTCTGTTGAGTGGCCATAATGATATACTGTCACCCTCCCCCATCCGTATTTCTGAATGCCTTACTAAAAACATTGTGTACGCTAAGGTGTTATAAACACTACATAAAAAATTTAATTATTGATTCTTAAAACAAAATAAAACATAGCATTGTGAATTATTGATTGAAGGAACAGGCACATTTTGTTTGTTTTAAAGGGAAGCTGAAAAGTTTTTTCAGTGAGTACTGTTTTGAATTTTTTTGTGATTTCACCCTGTGATTTTTGGCTTGGATTTGGCATGGTTACTTGCTTGTTGCTTCATATTTTGGTTATTGAATCTCATTTAGTCTAGGTTCACACCTATGTGTTTCTCACTGCATTCTGCAGAAAATCACAGTAGTGCATTTAACATGATTTCCTATGGGACAGGTTCACATCTCCGCGTTTTTCATCGGGTGCATTTTTTGGAAAGGGTAAGGGACTTTTTTTTTTTAAACACAAAACGTTGCGTTTTTGGTTCTATAAACTTAATTGGAGATGCTGCAGAAAAGCATGTAGTGTGTTTTTGATGCCTTTTGCATTTTACCCTTCCCAACAAGTTGAGAAAAAGAAACACGTCAAAAATGCATGTGAAAAAACTCACCGCAAAAAGCACTGCAGAAACGGATCAAATGCAAACTGCATAGGTGTGAACCTAACCTTACAGATTTATAAATGCTCTCTGCCATCAGCATATCAGGGAGCACGATTAGTATCTCTGCTTAATGACTGTGGAGATGAGCTTGTTTGACCCTGTAGGCAGCCTGTTGTTTTCCAGACAGGTTAGACTGGATCCACAGACTTTTTAAGAGAGGAGCAGTGAAGCACAGTCATTGTGCAGTATTACTAAGCAGGAGAGGGATATCCCATGTACCTCTATTTCTTTACAATTTATGCACGAAATATAATGTTTTTGAAGCATCAAAATGATCCCTTTAAATATTCTGCAGTCTTTAAACTATTTTGGTTGAAGCAAAAAAAAAAAAAACAACCCGTCCAAGGTAACTGTGTATATAGCTAGAATTTAAAAATCTTTTCTGATGATTTTTATCTTTCTTGCTAGAACGTTTACCAAACTAACTGCTGTTTAGAATCTGTCTTTATTATCACCACGTGATCAGTATCCATGTCATAATTAGAAAAGCTGCACTTCTGGCACCCTTTAGGGAGTACAAGGTAATACCTAACTCACTGAAAACGGAACTGCTATTGTAGTAGATGGCTGTAATTTTACTTCAAGCTTTCTGCAGGCTCTGTGCAAAACATGTTCAACTAAGTGAACCAGAACCAGGTCAGTTGATACAGTCTTGGCATTTAACAGAGGAAGCCATAAAGTGCTCTTGTGCTCATTCCTCAGTGCAGATACAGTACATATACTGTAGATCAGGGGTCTCCAGACTTTCCGAGCAAAGAGCCAGTTTACTATTCTTTGGGCTTTAGTGGGGACCAGACTGTTGCCAGTGGGAGTAAAAAATGCATCATTGGGCATAAACAATGCCCTATCATTGGTGTCAGTGGGAGGAATAGTTCCCTAACATTAGTGCCTGTGGGAGGAATACTGCTGGTATCAATGGGAAGAATAGTGCACCATCATTGGTGTCAGTGGGAGGAATAGTGCTCCATCATTGGTATCAGTGGGAGGAATAGTACTCCATCATCGGTATCAGTGGGAGGAATAGTGCCCTATCATTGGTGTCAGTGGGAAGAATAGTGCCTCATCATTGGTGTCAGTGGGAGGAATAGGGCCCCATCATCGGTGTCAGTGGGAGGAATAGTTCCCCATCATCGATGTCAGTGGGAGGAATAGTGCCCCGTCATTGGGAGGAATAGTGCCCCGTCATTGGGAGGAATAGTGCCCCGTCATTGGGAGGAATAGTGCCCCGTCATTGGGAGGAATAGTGCCCCGTCATTGGGAGGAATAGTGCCCCGTCATTGGGAGGAATAGTGCCCCGTCATTGGGAGGAATAGTGCCCCATCATTGGTATCATTGTGAGGAATAATGCCCCATCATCGGTGTCATTGGGAGGAATAGTGCCCCATCATCAGTATCAGTGGAAGGAATAGTGCCCCATCATCAGTATCAGTGGAAGGAATAGTGCCCCATCATTGGTGTCACTGGAATGAATAGTGACCCATCATTGTTGTCAGTAAGAAATATAGTGCCCCATCATTGGTATCAGTGGGAGGAATAGTGTCCCATCATTGGTGTCAGTGGGAAAAATAGTGCCCCATCATTGGTATCAGTGGGAGGAATAGTGTCCCATCATTGGTATCAGTGGGAGGAATAGTGTCCCATCATTAGTGTCAGTGGAAGGAATAGTGCCCCATCATTGGTGTCAGTAGGAGGAATAGTGCCCCATCACTGGCGTCAGTGGAAAGAATAGTGCCCCATCATTGGTGTCAGTGGGAGGAATAGGGCACCATCATTGGTGTCTGTGGGAGGAATAGTGCCCCATCATTGGTATCAGTGGGAGGAATAGTGTCCCATCATTAGTGTCAGTGGAAGGAATAGTGCCCCATCATTGGTGTCAGTAGGAGGAATAGTGCCCCATCACTGGCGTCAGTGGAAAGAATAGTGCCCCATCATTGGTGTCAGTGGGAGGAATAGGGCACCATCATTGGTGTCTGTGGGAGGAATAGTGCCCCATCATTGGTGTCTGTGGGAGGAATAGTGCCCCATCATTTGTGTCATTGGGAGGAATAGTGCCCCATCATTGGTATCAGCGGGAGGAATAGTGCCCCATCATTGGTATCAGCGGGAAGAATAGTGCCCCATCTTTGGTATCAGCGGGAAGAATAGTGCCCCATCATTGGTGTCAGTGGGAGGAATAGTGCCCCATCATTTGTGTCATTGGGAGGAATAGTGCCCCATCATTGGTATCAGTGGGAGGAATAGTGCCCCATCATTGGTATCAGCGAGAGGAATAGTGCCCCATCATTGGTGTCAGTGGGAGGAATAGTGCCCCATCATTGGTATCAGTGGGAGGAATAGTGCCCCATCATTGGTATCAGTGGGAGGAATAGTGCCCCATCATTGGTATCAGTGGGAGGAATAGTGCCCCATCATTGGTATCAGCGGGAAGAATAGTGCCCCATCTTTGGTATCAACGGGAAGAATAGTGCCCCATCATTGCTATCAGCGGGAAGAATAGTGCCCTATTATTGGTGTCAGCGGAAGGAATAGTGCCTCGTCATTGGTGTAATTTGGAGGAATATGTCCCATCATTGGTATCATTGGGAGGAATAGTGCCCCATCATTGGTGTCAGTGGGTGGAAGAGTGCCCCAAGGGCCTGGTAAAGGCAAGCAAAGGGCCATATCTGGCCCCTAGGCTGCAGTTTGGAGACCACTGCTGTAGATTGTTGAGGCAGCAGCTTTGCATTGTGGGTCAGTGGATGACACATTTAAGAATCATGTCAGTGAAGTTGTAATTTGTATACAACATACACTGTGGGTATCAAAGCTTTTTTGGGTGCGCTGGTGTGCCGTTTGCTTGTGCAAAGGATACAAGCTGTAGTTTTAAACTTTCCTTACTTGTAAAGGCATTTTCACAGGAACCTAGTAACAATGATTCTCTTTGAATTCAATACAGTTTTCCTACTAACATGTGCGCATTTACCTTTATTTGTACTGTGCCTAAAGTGTTTGTGTCTTGCATCCATTTCTCACCCACGTGGCTCAGTCATTTTTAGGATCTGCTTGAAAATGAATCCCATTTTTGGTGGCCCTGACTCTTGCTTTTAGGCAGCTGTCAAAATTGATACATATTCTAAGCAGTTTTGCAAGTTGGTGAGCTTTGTCGTAGTGTAACATGAAAATGCTTTTTTGAAATAGTGAATTTGTAACACATTGCATTTATATACAATATATATTGTAATTAGTAGCGATAGTAATATTATTAGAAGTAGCTGTATTAGAAGTAGCAGCAGACGGTGGTCTAAAGAGTGGTAACAGCAGCAAGAGTTGTAGTAGTAGCAGCAGAAGCACTAATACCAATACCTGCAGGCATAGTAGTAGCAGTGGCAGCAGGGCTGGTAGTTGTATCAAATGTAGTAGTATCAGCAGAAGCACTAATACCAATACCAGCAGGAATAGTAGTAGCAGTGGCAGCAGGGCTGGTAGTTGTATCAATTGTAGTAGTAGCAGCAGAAGCACTACTACCAATACCAGCAGGAATAGTAGTAGCAGTGGCAGCAGGGCTGGTAGTTGTATCAATTGTAGTAGTAGCAGCAGAGGCACTAATACCAATACCAGCAGGAATAGTAGTAGCAGTGGCAGCAGGGCTGGTAGTTGTATCAATTGTAGTAGTAGCAGCAGAGGCACTAATACCAATACCAGCAGGAATAGTAGTAGCAGTGGCAGCAGGGCTGGTAGTTGTATCAATTGTAGTAGTAGCAGCAGAAGCACTAATACCAATACCAGCAGGAATAGTAGTAGCAGTGGCAGCAGGGCTGGTAGTTGTATCAATTGTAGTAGTAGCAGCAGAAGCACTAATACCAATACCAGCAGGATGAGTAGTAGCAGTGGCAGCAGGGCTGGTAGTTGTATCAATTGTAGTAGTAGCAGCAGAAGCACTAATACCAATACCAGCAGGATGAGTAGTAGCAGTGGCAGCAGGGCTGGTAGTTGTATCAATTGTAGTAGTATCAGCAGAAGCACTAATACCAATACCAGCAGGATGAGTAGTAGCAGTGGCAGCAGGGCTGGTAGTTGTATCAATTGTAGTAGTAGCAGCAGAAGCACTAATACCAATACCAGCAGGAATAGTAGTAGCAGTGGCAGCAGGGCTGGTAGTTGTATCAATTGTAGTAGTAGCAGCAGAAGCACTAATACCAATACCAGCAGGAATAGTAGTAGCAGTGGCAGCAGGGCTGGTAGTTGTATCAATTGTAGTAGTAGCAGCAGAAGCACTAATACCAATACCAGCAGGATGAGTAGTAGCAGTGGCAGCAGGGCTGGTAGTTGTATCAATTGTAGTAGTATCAGCAGAAGCACTAATACCAATACCAGCAGGATGAGTAGTAGCAGTGGCAGCAGGGCTGGTAGTTGTATCAATTGTAGTAGTAGCAGCAGAAGCACTAATACCAATACCAGCAGGAATAGTGGTAGCAGTGGCAGCAGGGCTGGTAGTTGTATCAATTGTAGTAGTAGCAGCAGAAGCACTAATACCAATACCAGCAGGATGAGTAGTAGCAGTGGCAGCAGGGCTGGTAGTTGTATCAATTGTAGTAGTAGCAGCAGAAACAGGAGTAATAGTAACATTAGCAGTAAAATACCAGGCTTTAGGTAGATTATATTGTGTTTAATTTATTCAAAGTTAGTAGGCATGCTTAGTTTTTTATGACAGTCAGTGGATTATTATTGGTGGCGATATAAGGTTAGTACATACACTTTATTGCCAAACCTATTAGGACGCTTGTCTTTACATGCACATGAAGTTTAATTGCATCCCAATCTTAGTCTGTAGCATTCAATATTGAGTTGGCCCACCCTTTGCAGCTATAACAGCTTCAACTCTTCTGGGAAGGCTGTCCACAAGGTTTAGGAGTGTGTCTATGGGAATGTTTGACCATTCTTCCAGAAGTGCATTTGTGAGGTCAGGCACTAAGGGGCCAAGCCCAATCCCACACCATAATCCCCCCTCCACCAAAGAATGCTTTCAGGCAAGTACCATTCTCCTGGCTTGTCAGCCACAGAAGCAAGATTTGTCACTCCAGAGAACATATCTCCACTGCTCTAGAGTCCAGTGGCAGCATGCTTTACACCACTGCATTTGACACTTTGCATTGCACTTGGTGATGTAAGGCTTGGATGCAGCTGCTCAGCCATGGAAACCCATTCCATGAAACTCTTTACACACTGTTGTTGTGCTAATCTGAAGGCAACATGAAGTTTGGAGGTCTTTAGCTATTGACTCTGCAGACAGTTGGCAACTTCTGCGCACTAAGCGCTTCAGCATATGCCGACCCTGCTCTGTCATTTTACGAGTTGCTGTTGTTCCCAGTTGTTTCCACTTTGTTATAATACCACTAACTGTTGACTGTGGAATATTTAGTAGCAAGGAAATTTCACGGATGGACTTATTGCACAGGTGGCAACCTATCACAGTACCACTCTTGAATTCACTGAGCTTCTGAGAGCGACCCATTCTTTCACAAATGTTTGTAGTAGCAGCCTGTATGCCTAGGTGGTGATTGGAACACCTGAGTCCAATGATTTGGAGGGGTGTTCCAAAACTTTTGGCAATATAGTGTATTTTCAAGTTGCTTTGAAGTTCATGTGGCCATTTCTTGTAATATGTTATCTGCTTCCCCCTACAGGCTGTACTTGGGAAATCCCATGGATCCTCCTGATATACTAGGTCTGGATCAAGGAACTCCTAGACCAACTCAACTTCCAGGGAGGGCAAAAAGTGAGTAGCTTAAATCTTTGTGAAAATGTAGTTTCTCTCCAAGATCACTCAGTGCCTTTGCGGTTTTCTCAGTGACAGTTCCACAATTTAAAGTGATTGTAAACTCAACTTTTAATTTTTTAAAATAACAAACAGGTTTATTCCATTGCACAGATCGGCGCCGAACCTCATCTTCTTCCTATTACTTCGTATCGTGGCACACCTGCAGGCTCGATCCCGAGCCACTCTGTATGTGTCTATAGACAGACAGCATGACTTGGTCCCGCCCCCCGCTCCCTCATCACAAAATTTGACTGACAGCAGTGGGAGCCAATGGCTCCTGCTGTCTCAAAATAGTCTGTGAGACTGGGAAGTGAGAGGAGAGAGCTGATGCAGATGGACACAGTACTGGATCGAGTGAGGCCTCAGGTAAGTACTGGGGGGTGACCCACATGGAAGAAAAATATATTTGAAATATATATATTTTAAATATTCTTCCCAAATATATTGACATATATTTGAAATGCTACAATTTTGGCCATGTGCAATATATTTCAAAATATAATTCAATAAATTTATAATATATATATATACGCTATGTTGAAATGCGTTTTTATTACAAAATATATGAAAAATACTTTTAAAAATAAATTGAAAATATACTGTATGTCTTAAAAAATGCAAATCTACATTTTTGGAATGCATTTACAAATATATGTAAAAATATA
Organism: Staurois parvus; assembly: GCF_062004578.1. Taxonomy (NCBI): domain Eukaryota; kingdom Metazoa; phylum Chordata; class Amphibia; order Anura; family Ranidae; genus Staurois; species Staurois parvus. The sequence continues at coordinate 5,373,863 of NW_028318031.1, read as the reverse complement.
TGTTAAAATGACTTTTTTATATGTTAAAAAAATTTGAAGAATATATTTTTAAAAAATATATTTTTAAAAATATAATTTTTTTAAAATATATTCTGATTTTGTTACCATGTAAAAAAGTCATTTTAACATATATTTTTACATATATTTGTAAATGCATTCCAAAAATGTAGATTTGTATTTTTAAAGACATACAGTATATTTAAAATGTATTTTTAAAAATATTCTTCATATATTTTATAATAAAAATGCATTTCAACATACAGTATGTATATGTGTGTGTGTATATATATATATGTGTGTGTGTGTGTGTGTGTATATATATATATATATATATATATATATATATTTTAATTGAAATATATTGAATATGGTCAAAATTGTAGCATTTCAAATATAAGTCAGTATATTTGGGAAGAATATTTTTAAAATATATTTCAAATATATTTTTCTTCCATATGGGGAGAGGCTATACTTTTACTTAAACATTTTTTACCTTAATGCAAGGAATGGATAAAGGTAAAAAATGTTTAGGTTTTAGAACCACTATAAATGTATTTTCAGCATCTTACTAAAATGCAAGAAATAGCTTCTCTTTTCAGTGTACCCAAGCAAATATATGATGCAGAGATGATTGAAATTATACTAAAATGGTAAAATGCGGTGTAGTAAATGAACTATAGTGGAAAAAGCATAGAATTAATTTGTAATATTTTGGGCAATAGTCCAAGTGAGGACCGTCTCCTCACGCTGTCTTCTTGTAGCTAAACTTTTTGTTGGGATAACATATGTGAAGGATGCGCTGTAAGTTTCACTAATACTGTAAATCACAATACTGCAAACATAGAAAAAACACTCTTTCTCATCTATAGAGGGACAAAGGAAGCCAGATACTGTTGCATTATATTACAACTTGCAGGAGGATTTGAACGCTGACAAACAAAAACATTTCTGTAGGCCAACCCTCTGTTTTTTCCAAGTGTCCTAAGGGGATGGACCTCTTTTCTTCAGCTCTGCTAAGGAAGCATCTAACCATGTTTTAATTTACTAGCTTTTTTACTCCGTTTTGTTTTTAATCTCTTTCTCAAATTGACTTCTATTAGGATTGCTTGCTACACAGTTGCTTGAGCTCATTTCTACATGGCAGGTGTACGGACTGGCCTTTCCTTTTCCAACTGCTTCTGGATTGAGTACAAACAACGCTTGCTAAGCCTGATTCTCAGACAGCCTGCAGGATGGAACGTAAGAAACCTGCAAAGCTTTCAGTGAATTTTACAGCATAAAATTGTTCCCCCACTTTTTCATGTAGGGCAGTGGTTCTCAACCTTTCTAACGCCGCGACCCCTTAATACAGTTCCTCATGTTGTGGTGACCCCCAACCATAAAATTATTTTCGTTGCTACTTCATAACTGTAATTTTGCAGTAGGAGGAATAGTGCCACGTCATTGGTGTCAGTGGGAGGAATAGTGCCCCATCATTGGTATCAGTGGGAGGAATAGTGCCCCGTCATTGGTGTCAGTGGGAGGAATAGTGCCCCCTTCATTGGTGTCAGTGGGAGGAATAGTGCCCCGTCATTGGTGTCAGTGGGAGGAATAGTGCCCCGTCATTGGTGTCAGTGGGAGGAATAGTGCCCCGTCATTGGTGTCAGTGGGAGGAATAGTGCCCCCTTCATTGGTGTCAGTGGGAGGACTAGTGCCCCATCATTGGTATCAGTGGGAGGAATAGTGCCCCGTCATTGGTATCAGTGGGAGGAATAGTGCCCCGTCATTGGTGTCAGTGGGAGGAATAGTGCCCCCTTCATTGGTGTCAGTGGGAGGAATAGTGCCCCGTCATTGGTGTCAGTGGGAGGAATAGTGCCCCGTCATTGGTGTCAGTGGGAGGAATAGTGCCCCGTCATTGGTGTCAGTGGGAGGAATAGTGCCGCGTCATTGGTGTCAGTGGGAGGAATAGTGCCCCGTCATTGGTATCAGTGGGAGGAATAGTGCCCCGTCATTGGTATCAGTGGTAGGAATAGTGCCCCGTCATTGGTGTCAGTGGGAGGAATAGTGCCTCGTCATTGGTGTCAGTGGGAAGAATAGTGCCCCATCATTGGTATCAGTGGGAGGAATAGTGCCCCGTCATTGGTGTCAGTGGGAGGAATAGTGCCCCCTTCATTGGTGTCAGTGGGAGGACTAGTGCCCCATCATTGGTATCAGTGGGAGGAATAGTGCCCCGTCATTGGTATCAGTGGGAGGAATAGTGCCCCGTCATTGGTGTCAGTGGGAGGAATAGTGCCCCCTTCATTGGTGTCAGTGGGAGGAATAGTGCCCCGTCATTGGTGTCAGTGGGAGGAATAGTGCCCCGTCATTGGTGTCAGTGGGAGGAATAGTGCCCCGTCATTGGTGTCAGTGGGAGGAATAGTGCCGCGTCATTGGTGTCAGTGGGAGGAATAGTGCCCCGTCATTGGTATCAGTGGGAGGAATAGTGCCCCGTCATTGGTATCAGTGGTAGGAATAGTGCCCCGTCATTGGTGTCAGTGGGAGGAATAGTGCCTCGTCATTGGTGTCAGTGGGAGGAATAGTGCCCCATCATTGGTATCAGTGGGAGGAATAGTGCCCCATCATTGGTATCAGTGGGAGGAATAGTGCCCCATCATTGGTATCAGTGGGAGGAGGAATAGTGCCCCATCATTGGTATCAGTGGGAGGAGGAATAGTGCCCCATCATTGGTATCAGTGGGAGGAATAGTGCCCCATCATTGGTGTCAGTGTGAGGAATAGTGTCCCATCATTGGTGTCAGTGGGAGGAATAGTGCCCCATCATTGGTATCAGTGGGAGGAATAGTGCCCCATCATTGGTATCAGTGGGAGGAGGAATAGTGCCCCGTCATAGGTGTCAGTGGGAGGAGGAATAGTGCCCCGTCATTGGTGTCAGTGGGGGGAGGAATAGTGCCCCGTCATAGGTGTCAGTGGGGGGAGGAATAGTGCCCCGTCATAGGTGTCAGTGGGGGGAATAGTGCCCCGTCATTGGTGTCAGTGGGAGGAATAGTGCCCCGTCATTGGTGTCAGTGGGAGGAATAGTGCCCCGTCATTGGTGTCAGTGGGAGGAATAGTGCCCCGTCATTGGTATCAGTGGGAGGAATAGTGCCTCATCATCGGTATCAGTGGGAGGAATAGTGCCCCATCATAGGTGTCAGTGGGAGGAGGAATAGTGCCCCATCATAGGTGTCAGTGGGGGGAATAGTGCCCCATCATTGGTGTCAGTGGGAGGAATAGTGCCCCATCATTGGTATTAGTGACACCAATGATGGGGCACTATTCCCACTGACACCAGTGATACTTACCTTGCAGACCCCTGCTCCAGCCTGGGCTCGCTCGCTCCCTCCCTCTCCCATGGTACCGACACTTACCTGTCAGCTGTCTTCCTTCTCCGGCCGCTCTCCTCCTCTTCACTCGCTCGATCTTCGCGGTGCCGCTCGGCCCCTCCTCTCCAAGCTCCACCTCCTTGCCGGTGATTGGCCGCCTGTGTGCCTGAGCTACAGTGCCGGCGGCCAATCACAGGCGAGGATTGATCTCGAGGTGTGTCCAGATGACAGGGGCGGCATGTCATCCCGCCCACACCTGGAGACGGCGGTGGCGGCGAGGAGCGGTGTCTCGGTTCCTAAGACCATCGGAAATATGTGTTTTCCGATGGTCTTAGGCGACCCCTGTGGAAGCGTCGTTCGACCCCCAAAGGGGTCGCGACCCCCAGGTTGAGAATCGCTGATGTAGGGGATGGTTGCTAATCCTTGGGTAATTTGCCCTTGATACATTCAGATGTAGAGTACCCCTTCAGAAGCACGGGTTATTTCCTTGCTTCTGGCACTCACTTCAGCTGCTCATACTCCTCTGTGCCTGTTTCCTAAACCCAGAGCCCCTTGTTCTTGTTCAGGTGTCAGCTTGACCTCTGGAGCCATGTCCCATTTAGGGCACCACCTTCTCCTGGATTCAGTTCTGCTGGTGTATAAGTAAGGTCATTAGCGCACCTGGTACCCCTTGGTGTTTTTCCTCACTTTCTCCAGAGGGATTCCTTGACCTGCCAGGTCATTTGGGTACAACTTTGGGTGTTCTTTATCCTGACAGGGATATGAATCCTCAATGTCGCTCCATCACACCTAATAGTTCTTAGAGCGTTGATGCCTGTATCTGGCATAGTACCCTTTCCTGGTATCCCAATTGCAAGACACACAGACAACCTCCTGGGAAGAGAATAGTTACTGGTGGCCTTAGCAAGCAACTGAAAGGCCTAATGCCTGTATGATCTGTTCAGATGTGGCTTCTCTCCTTCTCTCCTCCCTTGCAGGAGTCTCAGGTATTGAGGGGATTTCTTCTTAGAAGTACTTCCTTTTCTCCCATCTCTTCTCAGTTTTTTCATCAGAGGCTGATGAAGCCCACCTTGTGGGCGTAAGGTGGAGAGCACCACTTGACACCAACCTGTCCCCCCAGAGCTGACTGGGAGCCACCACAGACAAGTGCTTGCATTGGGGGATGCATGCTTGCTGGGCTGCTGTATTCTTAAAACTGTACACCCCTGTGTTTTTGTGAGTACACAATAAATGTTTATTTTAATAAAATTGTAAAACTGGGAGCATTAGAAGTGTATTACTTTTAATCTCTCCTGGAGGATAAAGAGAGTGTTTTACATCAAAGAGGGGAAACATTAGGCAATCCTTTGGAAGTATGGAGTTCCTAGGAGTGATAGAAAAGGGAAGATTTACTAAACTTGGAGCATACAGAATCTGATATAGCTATACATAGAAACCAATCAGTTTCCAGGTTTTATTTCCAACGCTTAATTGAACAAGCTGAAGTTAAAAGTTGATTGATTACTATGCACAGCTGCACCAGATTCTGTGTGCTCCAGTCTTAGGGCTCGTTCACACTTGACTGTTTTACCAACGCTTGCCAAACGCCCCTATAGCGTTTGGCAAGCGTTGGTCCGGCATTTGCGGAGCGTTTTTAACGCTCCGCAAACGCCACATGCGCGGTTTTGCAGTGGTTGCTAGGCGTTTGCCGAGCAATAAAAACGCCCCACAACCGCCTATAATAAAGTTTAAATGGTGTTACCGCTCCGCAAACGCCCCACAACCGCACGTTTGCGGAACGGCACCATAGACTAGAATAGGAGGCTTCAACGCCTCCTGACTCGACCAGAGGCATCCGTTTTGCCGCGACGCTAACGCTCCCGTTAGAACAGCACCATGTGCTGCAATGTGCAGAATTGTTCGAGGCGTTTGGAAAGCGGTAAAAACGCTTCCCAAACGCCTCTCTGCTGCCTGCACACAACGCTAGTGTGAACGTAGCCTTAGTAAATTTCCCCTAAAGTGTCTATATGTCAGCTGCATTTCTGATCTCTTATAATTTGAAGGTCTGTAGAGGGGTTGGTGCATATGCTTGTCTATTTTAAGACACATGGTGTGTTGAAGACTGATTCTTGTGGGTTCATCAGCATCGTTACACACTGTATTTTTCATTGTCACAAGTCACTGTGAAGGAGTATTGGGACTTCTATTACTGTATTTGTTTTCTTCACCGTTATACATTTGTAGTTGCAGACTTATTTTTTTTTTTCATCAGATCACCCGTTTGTGTAAATTTGTATGGGGATATTTTTGGTTTGATAGTCTCACTTATAGTGCTGCACAAATATTTTTTTTACGTTTCCTTGCATTGGATTTATGTGAATTAATCTATATGTGTCTCAGCTGTTGTTGCTGATCTGGTATAGAGCAAGGTGTTTGTTTCTGGGGATCATTCGTTCCTTGCAGGAACATTTCAGCCTTCTCATCTGATGGCTGTTACCAGCTTATTTTCCCAACACCCCATCTCCAAGGGGGCCAATTCATTGTAATATTATCATTGGGGCTGCATTCTGTTATCCCAGAACAGGGATGCATCGTGGATTCTGCTCTTGGTAGGTCTCCTGGCTTGGACACCATGGGACTCCATCTAGGTACTGCTAGTTTTTCACCTACTAGAAAGAACAGGAGTCCTTCCTACATCAGGAGAGGTAGCCTGGTCCAGGTAGGTCATAGGTCTCAGTCTTACCCATGCTGATTTCCATAAGAGCGATCCTCTGAAAAGGGGTTCTTCCTAACAGCTTTTTTTTGGTTCTAACACAGTGGGTATAAAAAGTCTACACACCCCTGTTAAAATGTCAGATTTCTGTGATGTAAAAAAAATGAGACAAAGATAAATAATTTCAGAACTTTTTCCACCTTTTAATGTAACCTATAAACTGTACAACTCAGTTTAGGCGGAGGGAAGTAAAAATTGAAAACTAAAATAATGTGGTTGCATAAGTGTGCACACCCTTAAACTAATACTTTTGTTGAAGCACCTTTTGATTTTATTACAGCACTCAGTCTTTTTGGGTATGAGTCAGCATGGCACATGTTGACTTGGCAAAGTTTGGCCACTTTTCCTTGCAAAAACACTCCAAATCTGTCAGATTGTGAGGGCATCTCCTGTGCGGAGCCCTCTTCAGATCACCCCATAGACTTTTGATTGGATTCAGGTCTGGGCCCTGGCTGGGCCATTCCAAAACTTTAACCTTCTTCTGGTGAAGCCATTCCTTTATTGATTTGGATGTATGCTTTATGTCTTTGTCATGCTGAATGATGACGT